>NC_137970.1:24192835-24283335 GCF_963924665.1 Micromys minutus | reverse complement strand
CCAAACTTAGTAAATTCTTCACCGAAGTATCCTATTTGTTCTTATCAAATTCATTAACCAACTTCCCCTTTAAAGAGGTCCCTTTTCCTTTATCAAATCCACTTCTACAGTAAAAGATTAACTGGGCAGGTCTGAGTTGTCCAAATCCTCAACATTAGAAAGAAGGTTTTACTCTTGACTGCTTACTAAGAGTCTGCCTCCAAGCCCTTCAAACTACTTAATCAAGAGTGTTTGTGTTTACCTGTAACTTTTAGCCAAGCCAGCTGGTTCATGTTCAGAATATTGTTTATGATAGGGGCCTTGGGTTACATGATTTCAGTATAGCCTCTGGGAGTGCTGAAGACTGAATAACTAAGTTCAGCCATGCTGGCAGTCGTGCGGGCAGATGGACCCCTAGGAATGACTTTGAGGGCTTGGAGAGATATAGCTCAGCAATAAAGTGCACACGTTGTAAGCAGATGGACCTGAGTTCAAGTTCCAGAATGCATGTCAAAAAGCCCTGCATAGCAATGTGCACGTGTAATGTCAGTGCTGAGGAAACAGAGGCAGTTCGATCCTCCAGGCTTGCTTGTCAACTGCTCTGCCATACTTGGCAAGTTCAAGACCTGTTCAAGACCTGTCTGAAGAAATAAAGTAGACAGGCCTGAGGAAGAACACCTGAGGTGCCTATGCTGTGGCCTTCCCATCAATAAACAGACACCTACACCCCCTCTCTTACACACACACACACACCACACACACACACACACCACACACACACCACACACACCACACACACACACTCACACTCACACTCATACAAACACACCACATCCCGTTGGATACCAAAGTCTGGGTAAGCTTCCCTGGTGTACATTACTTTGTGAGTTTTGCCCTATGTGATTGCAGGGAAAATTAAGATCTGCTTAGGGGTCTACTGGGCAAGGAAAACTATAAGCTTCTGTCTGGTCCTTCCTGGTCTCTGTGATTGTATCCCATTTTCTCCTTGTTGGTTTTAATGTACATAAACAACAACTGTAAATGTAACAGACCTTCTAAAGGACTATCCCACCCTAACCCAGAGTGGTCTTGAGAATTTCTGAAAATAGCCACCCCCTCAGTTCAGTTAAAACAACCTTAAAATAACAATATTCTGACTGTCATTTATTGAGCTAAGTTCCACAAATAGAATGGACGAGAAACCTTTTTCTTGGTTTGTTTGGTTTTTTAACATATTAAAAATGCATAGCTTGGTTTTCACAATAGTTAGTAAGAGGAGCCAGACACACTGACAAGCCATTTCCGTAGAACCAGACAAATACCCTCATTAGTCATGATGATTAGACAAGTCTTGCTGTCTTTGTACACCTGAGACCTATAGACATCAGAAAATAGTTTGTTGAATCACGGAAAAAGCAAAATATAAGTATGGAACCCTTCTCCACTTACACTTTCGGTAGTATTGATCCCTTGGGACAAAGGGATTTTTCCTGTCTTCCACCTTCCATCCTCATTTTTGGTCTTTTCCCATGCCAGGGCATTGGTGCTATTTTTCACGAACACTCGAAGTTTTCCTACTTTGTCCCCAGTCAGCCGGTAATCAAAGAGCAAACAGAAGTTGCTCTGGGGTGTCAAGTTGGGAAGGAGAAGTTTCAATCGACCAATATTCTTCTTGTGCCCTGCCAGTGCAGGAACTGCCATATAGTAACCAACATCTTTAACAGAACAAAAGGCTGTGATAAAGGGTCTGACTATAATACATAAACTAGCTAGAAACATGAACAAGTCTCCCATAGGAAGTGCTGAGGTCTTTTACGGTTCAATAGACCAGTTATGCAAACGTGAGCCAGGTGGATTGGGGAGTTGAAATCATTTCCTATAGAGAAGAGACCTAAGGGTCAGAAAGCTGAGGAATTTTCCACATCCATAAGAAACAGGAATAGAGTAGAATGTATACCACTCACTCACTAAGCATTGAAGGTGATTTGCAGCTAATGAGTTCTAGACATTTTCACCTTGGTTAGTTGACTCTTATAATGTATTTTCCACCAAATTGACAATATGTATTGTATTTTTGACTTGTGCTGTTGCTGAGACAGAACACACTAGTAAAAGCAACTTAAGGGAGGATTTAGTTTGACTCACAGGTTCAAGGCTATGTATGGCCCATGGTGGTAGAGCAAGGTGTGGTAGCAGGCTCTTGAGACTACCCAGTTGCAAGACATTCACTACCAGGAAGCAATGATGAATGCTAGTATTCAGCTCCCTTTGTCCTTTTTATCCAGTCCTGGACCCCAGCCCAAGGAATGGTGCTGACCTCATTCTGAGTAGATATTTCCATGTCAATGTAAAGCTAGATAATCTGACATTGACATTCCTGAGGATTATTCACTCTAGACAGTCTTTAATAGGCATGTCAAGTGATTCCAGATCTTATTAAGTTGACAATATTAGCCATCACAGATATGGTGGCCATCTACTTGAGTGGATCCAGACAGAAATGTCTCATTAAAATACCCTCTACCCATCTTGTTCTAATGATTTCTTGAGGATCAACTATTATGTGTTAGCATATCATTCTTCGGTTCTAAAATAGGATGGTCAGAGTTATATATCCTTCTATGCTTGCAAACCTTCTAAGTGTCCCATATCCTGGGGAAGCAGACTTTTTGTCTATATGTGTTCTTTTTCATTGTGGCTTTGGTGAACTTAAGCAACTCTTTCAAATTATCATTTTATATGCATGGATGCTTTATCTCTATATATTTTGTACATGGGTATATCTGGTGCCCTTAGGGACTAGAAGAGGGCATTGGATCACCTGGAACTAGACTGAAAGATGGTTTTTAGATGCCATGTAGGTGCTGGAAAACAAACCTGGGTCTTCTGGAAGAACAGCCATTGCATTTAACCACTGAGATATTTCTGTAGCCCTAACTTAAACAATTCTTACACAGCATAGTCTGAAGAAGTTGACAAGAAAGTATTCTCATAGAAGTTGGGAGGAAAACACTGGGAGGAAAACATGTAATATTTTCCTGGTACAATTCCTGGAGATACTTTTGTGACGCTGGCTGATGCTGCCTTACTCTTTACTGGATCCAGACACTGCTGGGTTCTCTTCCCCAGCAAAAGCATAATTCTGCTAGGTGTGCAAGATGACCTTTGGTAACAACCATTTGAAAAAGAACAATAATGATATACTTAAAATCATTCTGGCAATATGGAATATTTTTGCCATGTAAATCTCCCATGTGCCTAAGTGGCCAGACTTGCACTCTCTTGTCTCTCTTTCTCCTTTTACATTGTTTAAAGTGTAATTTGAGTCTGGGACCTGAAAGAGATTTAAGGATGACAGCACATGTGGAATGCTAAGCCAAAGGGGTATATAAATTAGCAAAATATTCTATTCAAGGCCAGCTACTCTTTGGGCATTAGCCAGAGCCAGATATGTGCTATTATTAAAAAACCTTATCCCTCATTAATCTCTAAGTTCAAGGAGTTAATTTCTCACTGGGATGGTATATTTTTTTATAACAGCATCACCAAAGTTTGTAATCATCATACCTGTGATGGTTCATATTGATTGTCAATTTAGAATCACTTATGAGACAAGCCGCTGGATATGCCTGTAAGAGACTGTCTAGAGTAGATTAGCCTTTGGAATGTCTGTGGGATTACCTAAGTTTCAATTGGGTGGGAAAGTCCACTCAAAATGGGGGCAGGACCACTCCTTGGGCTGGGGTTCAGGACTGGATAAAAAAGAGAGAGGAGAATGAATATAAACATTCATCAAGCAAAGCTCCAGGAAACTTGGTGACGTTTGAATGTCAAACTACATGTTTAATTCATACTAAGTTTCTTTATCTCAAACGAAGGCATCCTGTACTTTATCCAGTAAACCTCTCTTCTGTGACCTTGTCAATCTCAGCTAAAGCCCACTTTTAGCTTTCCTTGAGGGTTCATCCCTCTAGCAATATTAATGTATCCCATGTCTCTCATCTACATTTAGCTTTGTAGGGGAAGACAAGACCATGTTGAGACCTGGTGGAGCTGTTGGAAAGAAGTTATGATGTGAGCGCCTCAGAAGCTGAGAACCTAGGGGTCATTTGCAAATCGGATGTTTGCAAACAGAAGACTTCTCATTGGTGGGAAATTCAATGTAAGACAATGCTGACCAGGTGAGCTGTCAATCTGGGGTCCCTGAGTACTGTAGCTCTGGTAGTACCAATATCTACATTCCCATGATGGAAAAAAAGGGAGAAACTTGTGGTAGTTTTCAAGACAGTTTCTCCAAAGATGTATTACCTCTTGCTAAACTAGCCCTTGAATCTTTAGATCAAAGCTTTCTGACTGCAGGTGCAGTCCTAAGAATTTGTCCTAAGGAAGGATGTTTTATAACTCAAGGCTGAGGCTGTACATCCCAAAAGAAATACAGTTCTACTGGTGAGGAACTAGAGTCTGGAGGTGTATAATAGTTTCTCCAGTTACATGGCCAGCCTTCAGGAGAGCAGGATTCAATATGTGTTCCAAATAGTGTCTGCAAGCCAAGTACTCCACCCAAGGGGGAACCAGGGCCCATCAACAGAGTTGAAGAAGACACCACAAAAGCCAGGAAGTTTATGGCTCGGAACTAATGTTGAGAACAACCCAAGGCCAGGTGGTCAGAATGAATTCCTTAGATAACAGAAAGGAAAGCTGAGTCTTGAGTTTAGTTCATTAACTTGAAACTTAGAGTGCTTTTGATCCTCATCGGAGAGATGATTCTATTGTAACTCTGGTGTAGACAGAGGTCCTATTACTTGTAAAAGATTTATTTTCTATCAAAATGCTGTGGCTGGGGCAAGCTGCCAAAAAGGGAGATCTTGGAGACCCTGCCACCTGCACCTTTCTCTCTTTCCCTTCTCTCCCTCTCAGAAGAGAGGGTAAATATAAAAAACACATGCTGGGACACATTTCCTGGCTCATGTGGGAGAGAGAAGGATGAGGATTAAGTCAATGCTGTACCAAGTTATTCATCCATCAGAGGCCACCCCTAACGTCAAGGTTCCCAAAGATGTTAAACAACCATGATCTAAGCAGGGACAGGAAGTAGCATCCAGTAGTAACAACCTTCTCTACTTCTAAAACAATCTGTAGTAAAATTTAAATACCATTGTCTCGATCAGCAGGATTCCAGTCAAAATCATCTTCTTTATCTTGTTTCCAGTCACATACCCCATGATCAAAGCTGCAGTCAACTGAGATGTTTAAGTCTGCTTAAAAAAACAAAACAAACAAACAAACAGACAAACACATTTGGAACCATTAAGAGCATTACAAAAGTAGCTAATTTGAAGCACTGGAAGACGATATTATGGGTTTAAGCGAGTAGAATAGAGATCACATGAACTCGCATGCTTGTAGGGGTAGATTAAACCAGGTACACTATTTTTAGACATTTAAATTTTATGTGTATGCATGTTTTTCCTGCAGGTAAATTTGTGTATCATGTGTATGCCTGGTACCCAGGGAGGTAAGGTGAGGGCATTATATCTCAGGGAACTGGAGTCACAGAGGACTGTGAGCCACCATGTGGATGGGAACAGAAGCCAGGTCCTCTGTAAGAGCAGCACTTGCACTTAACCCACCGAGTCATCTCTTCACATACCCTATTGTTTTAGCTACATCAATAAAGGACTCAACAAATTCTGCTGTAATCTTCGAAACGAAAACCAGAGGGGCTAGAAAGATGGCTCCGTGGTTAAGAGCACAGTGCCCCTCACTAGTGAAGCAAAGCGGGGGACGAAACAGACCGTTTACAAAACTCAAGCCAGAGACTGAAAACAAAGCTCAGAGAATAAGAGCATCTAAGTTACACCCCTCCATACAAGGCTCAGGTATTCTGCAATAGTAAGAGAAAACAGAACCCCTTCAAATCAAACCAATATTTCCCTTGACCTACACCACCTCCAAACCAGATAGTTCTAGTTAGCCCCTGTACCTTAAGGTAGTGGCTCTCATCCTTCCTAATGTTACAACCCTTTAATACAATTAGTTCCTCATGGCGTTGAGACCCTGACCCCCACAAGCCATAACATCATTTTTTGTTGCTACTTCATAGCTATAAACTCTCTACTGTTATGAATTGTAATATACATAGCTGACATGCAGGATATCTGATTTGTAACCCTGGGGGAGGTTGAAAACCACTGACTTAAGGCCTTCTGGAACTATTCAAATGACCCAATCCTGTATGGTCTCTCCTGCCCCATCCCCCTTGACTTTACTTCTATAGAAACCCTAAAGACCTTTTGCCTAGTTTTCCACTAGATAGATCCTCCTCTTGCTCAGTGTGTCCCCCTTCTCTTGGGAGTGTACATAATAAATCACTGTTTCCATGGCATTGGTCTCATATGGTCACCTAGTCACCTCCACTAGTGAAAATCCAATGGGCATTCCATGATTCCAAGCAACACTCTTGTTAGAAATGTGCCAGGGGCATATTGGGTCAAATAGGCTGACCTACTGACAGTTTCGAGTATGCTTCATGTTGTTGTTGTTATTTGTTATGGCAGAATGGCTGTGTAGTTCAGATGTATCAGAGGAATATGAGTGGACTCAGCCAGTGCAGGACTTGAACCAGTGTCTTGGGTTACTTTATGTATAGCAGAGGTCTGCAAGCTCGCACCTTGGCCTACTGTCTATTTTCGTGAAGTCGTATGGTAGCATACCTTTCCCTTTACTTAGGTGATATCTTATTTTCTTAAGCTATAAGGGACCCTGGAGCTACAGAGACCAGATAGCTCAAAGTCTCACCTATTTTCTCTCTGGCCCTTTCCACAGAAGAGTGGGATGACTCATGATGTGAGAGAAAGGCAAAGGCCGAGAGGCTTCTGATTTAAAACTAAGGCTGGCCTCTCGCTTCGATTTGAGGGATTCAGCTATTCATGCCAAAGGTTTTTTGGACTCATCTCAATTTGCAGCCCTCCCTTCCCCTTCTCTCTGGGATTTCTCTGTATATCCCCAAATGGCCGAAACTCACCACATAGATTAGAATGGTTGCTAATTTACAGAGTTCCACTTGCCACTGCCTCCAGAATGCTGGGATTATTATTATCATAGTAGGCCGTTCTTTTCTTAGTTTCATTTTCTTAGTTTGTTTGTTTGTTTTTGGAGACAAGGTTATTCTGTGTAGTCTTAGTTGTTCTGGAACTAATTCTGTAGACCAGGCTGGCCTCAAACTCACAGAGATCCACTTGCCTCCATCTCTCCAGGGCTGCGATTAAGGCATATGCCACCATCGCCCAAATTCTTAAACATTTTTAAAATTACATTTTAACTGTGCATGGGGAGGTCATAGGACAGTCTGGAAGTCAGCTCTGTCCTTCCCCCATGTGGTTCCTGGGCATCAAAATCAGGTCATCTGGCGTGGTGGCAGATTGTTCCTTCTGAGCCATCTTGCTGGGCCATACATTTTGTTGTTGTTATTGTTTGTTTGTTTGATTTTCTGACTCATCTCAATTTGCTAATGTTCTCTTTTTCTCCACAAACATCATGTCATTTAATTTGATTGTTAAAAATATCTGTCATTGGACCTTCAATAAATGTAAGACTCCCACGTGACTTAAATAGGCTTCAAAGATATTGAGTGCTGGAACTGAGCCTGAATCCTAAATCAAACCGAGACTTAGGACTGTTCATTTTGCACAGGTCAGGTTTGGCTTTGAGATCAGATGGCATTAAATGGGGACAGAATATCATATCAGAGGCAATATGATGCAGACCTTAAAGGCATTCTTTTAAAACTTGGAGAGGAGCTTCATTAAGAGAGATAGCCTTCAGTAAAGAGATAACTTACAGGCAAAGAGTTAGCCTACAGAAAGAGATACAGTCGCCGTGGGAACGTGGGGTGGGGGTGTGGGGGGTGGGTAAGACTACACATTAGAGGCTAATAGGCACAGCAAGGCCTCTTCACTCTCAGAAGAACTACAGGGGTGTATGGCTGAGAGATCTGGCCTCCTACTATGCCTGATCAGCAGCCTAAGGCAAGCAGTTTCTTAAAGGGGCAGGACCATGATCTAGAAGTGACAAGTCGAATAGGAGCTAGTTGGGAAGAGGAATGGGACCAGTGTGAGTGGGAGGGTCACAAGAAAGGGTAATAGGAATGAAAATGATCAAAACATATTATAAGCATGTATAAAAATGTCATAATGACACTCAATATTGTGTACAATTAATACATGCTAATAAAAATGTTTTAAAATGAGCCACTGTTTAAACACTGCTGGTTAGGAGTAAAGGGATTGTATCCTGGCTTGATGTGTCTTTTATCACGGAGGAGAGGATGCTGAGGTAACCTACAGAATATTTGGCTCTTTAGTCATGGTAACAGAATAAACAGAACACTACAGTGAAGGCCAGGCCTACAGTAGTGGTAACAGAATCATTAACAGTCCTTAGTAGTGGGAAAAGGTCACAGAACTCTCACCTAGGATTCTAGATATTTACTCCCTCTTGAGCCTTCCCTTGGAGACATTAGAGTAGAAAGGCCTTGAAAAACAGGACTTCATTATGCGGTCTTCTTTCTTCCTTTCTTCCTTCCTTCCTTTCTTTCTTTCTTTCTTTTTTTCTTTCTTTCTTTCTTTCTTTCTTTCTTTCTTTCTTTTTCTTTCTTTCTTTCTTCCTTCATTCCTTTCTTTCTTTCCTTTCTTTTCTTTATTTCTTTTCCTTTCTTCCTTTCTTCCTTTCTTTCTTTCTTTCTTTTTCTTTCTTTCTTCCTTCCTTCCTTTCTTTCTTTCTTTCCTTTCTTTTCTTTCTTTATTTCTTTTCCTTTCTTTTTTTCCTTTCTTCCTTCCTTCCTTTCTTTCTTTCTTTTTCTTCCTTCCTTCCTTCCTTCCTTCCTTTCTTTCCTTTCTTTTCTTTCTTTATTTCTTTTCCTTTCTTTCTTTTCCTTCCTTCCTTCCTTCCTTCCTTCCTTTCTTCCTTCCTTCCTTCCTTCCTTCCTTTCTTTCTTTCTTTCTTTCTTTCTTTCTTTCTTTCTTTCTTTCTTTCCTTCTTTCTTTCATCATCACTGATGAACTGGGTGGGACCTCTCAGTGATACAGATATTTTTTCATTCGCTCATACTTCCTCAATGTAAGCCCGATAAAGCTATCTTTCCACCAACTTGTGTAGAATGGTTACTTTGATCTGTCATTTAGTGCCACATCTAGAGTGAATAAATGTTTGTTTATTCATGTCTCCCCCAGGAAAAGGAGCACAGCACTGGTCCTGGGCATCATGGCATAGTGAGTTTTCTCTTGGCTGCTTATTACTGAAGCAGTCGTTTCAATAAATGAGAGATGATGCAGGAGAGAGTGAGTGAGCACAGACTCTCCAGCCACTTTTCTCTCTCCTCCAGGGATCCATAAGAAAGTATGTTCTGCTTCTTGAGGTCCCTCCCCCTCATAGCTACAAGGGGAGTCTATATAGTACTATCTAGTGCCTGTCTCATTGCTGGCATGTAGGCCAGTCTGAGCTAGATCACATGGTATGAAGCTTAATTCTCTGATGCCCCAAACCTATAAGACTCAACGATCCCTTTTGTTCTCCAGGTTTAAAGAGAAGGCTCTCTCTCTTCCTTCAAGGTCCTGTTAGAGCTCCCGATGGCCGTGACATGATTTCTCTCTGGAGCTACACCATCTCTTTCCCCTTTGGGAGCCTCATCCCCTAAGAAAGGTCTTCCTGAAGGGTGATCTCATTTCCGCTCCTTCCTATGAGCTCGATACTGTTTTAAATTGTAAAATGCTTAGAAGAGATGGCTTTAGCATTTTAAGAGCACTGACTGTTCTTCCAGAGGTTGTGAGTTAAGTTCCCAGCAACCACATGGTGGCTCACAACCATCGGTAATAGGATCCAAGGCTCTCTTCTGCTGTATCTGACTACAGTGTACTCATATACATAAAATAAATCTTTAAAAAATGCTTAGAAAAAAAGCAGTAGTTACTGAACCATGGAGTTTTAAGAAAGGAGCCAGCATGCATAGAACATTCTACAGAAGCTCCTTGAACTTTAGTGATTGCAGAAGGGGTTGGAATGTTGCAGATCAAGAGCCAAATTACTTTGAGCTAATTTTATTAATAGCAATTCATTGCCTACCTCTGTGTCTGACCTGAAATCTTTGTGACTATTGGGTAAATCTTTCTGGGGTGTATTTAACTTAATAGACTCCTAGCTTCTCCAAGCCTTGAAGTTAAAAATGCCATCAGATACCATCTGGGGGGGGGAGCTATGTTCCCCCACTTTTCTGGAACCTTATCAACCTGGTATTTTCATCAGTGCATTTGAAAAATTATTTGATTTATGACCCTCTTTGTTCTTTACCATAAAACTCTAGGAAACTGCTCCTACATTGGAACATGATGTTTGAGGTACCTGAAATCTGTTTCCTAGGACATGGTCACTCCATTTATCCTTTTTGAGATGAGAGCCGTTTTTTTCCCCCCTTAAATTCTTATATCATTACCTTTGTGTTCCAGTTTGGAATTTAGCTCTTTTCTTTGGATGTAGTGCAGATCCAAATCCTCTGCTTCATTTACCTTAGGGACTGATAAATAACCTCTATCAGTTAGGAGAACAAAACAAAACCCCCACATGCACCAAGGGAATAAACTTAGTGTCATACAGTCTAAGGGCAGAACACATTAGAGTAGAATCTCCCTCTCATTTCCTACCAAGTTTCCTTACCCAGAATAGTGTTTTCAAAGTTCCCTTAGGTGAGCTCAGTATCCACACTCTGGACATACCCTTCTCCCCAGGTACTGGAAACCCATTTCCTTGAAGTTTTTCATTAGTAAGGGCGATTATGTGACTACTATACTGCTTCTGACCTGGATGAGCCCATGTCTGCGTATCCCTTGGTAAATCCCCCCTGGTATTTGTCGACACACTCTCCAAGTCACATAAGCAAGAACACAATGTAAAACAGAGCACCCAGAAAGAAGGAAATGGGGTTTCAGGATGAGAACTCAGGGTTAATATACAAACTGTCTTGGAGGGGCTGAGACCTATGGTGGGTTCTGTACCCCAACCTTTGTAAAGAGGGATATAGCAGCCACCTGGTTCATGCAGAAAAACTCAAGCTCTGCTGGAGTGTTTTGCTTCTGTCATTTTCTATTTGGGCTTAAACTCCATTGACACAGTCTCACTACTTGGCCCTCTGTGGCCTGGAACTTGCTCTGCAGACCAGGGTGGCCTCAAATGCACACATTCGGAGATATGGAAGGCCCTCGAGTCCCCCCTACCCCCAACCAATTAATGTAAAGGTCACCAGGGCCACCAAGTATTACATGCCTAGTTGCTGTTGCTATAATTGGCCCTCAAAAATTATATAAAAAGAAAGAGAAGGGGGTTGCCTCTCTTTTGGATGTAGGATATCCCTAGCAATAGGAACAATAAATCTTTTGCTTTAGCATCCAACTCCATTCTCCTTTGGGGTTCTCCCAGTAGGTAAGGCTTACTTTGAGTCTTATAAGACTTAATGGTGGTGTGGCTACTTTGGGGTCACTCACACTCCTGTAAACAATCCATCCCTCATACATAGTAAGCAAGCTTAATAAAGTCATTGGTTACCCAAGCTAGACTCTGGTAAAATCATCCTTGGTGTTATTGCTGGGGCCTTATAGTGACTTGTTTGTATCTCCCCAGGGAAGGAATTCCCACACATGACAGGTTACAAGCATAAAAAGACATAAAAGTAGAAAGGAGACTGGTGGTAGACTGGTGGCGGGGGCACAGGCCTTTAATGCCACGACTGGGGAGGCAGAGCCAGGTAGAGTTCTGAGTTTAAGGATAGTTTAAGGACAGTTTAAGGATAGTTTAAGGTCTACAGAGTAAGTTCCAGGATAGACACCACCATCCAGCAGCATATAAACTTTTAAAATGCTGGATGTGGTGGCATGCTTCTTTAATCCTAGTACTTGAGAAGCACAGGTAGGCATGTCTCTGAGTTCAAGTTCAACCTGGCTACACAGTGAACTCCAGGCCAGCCAGGACTATTCTGTCTCAAAGGGAAATTTTCTTTCAAAAAGAAACAAAAAGGGAGTGCTTGGGAGACCCGATGATGAGGGTCTTTGATTTGGCAGGTGTGCTGCACAGAAAGTCTGGCAGCCACATACCTATGCTTGCTGGCTATTCGCAGAGAGGGGCTGTGCCAAATAGGAAGCATCCAGGTAAGGGAAAAGGACGACTTTACCCTTGGGCTTCCCAATTAGCACCTCTGGAAGATACTCTCTATATCTATATTATAGAAGCAACTTACTTCTCACTTTAAAGCCATCTCACTACATGTTCACTAAGCTATCATCTCTACAGCCCCTAAGCCATTTTCCTTAAGGCACGAACTATCTAGTCTTGTTTGTTGAGTTGCCCCGAGGAATCACATTCACTTTTTATAAAGTACAAGAACAAAAAAAGTAATACTTACGGAACACATCCCCTCGGAGGGTTCGCTCCTGTTCCACCTCATTCCTCAGGGATTTCCCTCCTTTCTCTTCTCCAAGCCTCTCTCTCTTTCTCTCTTCCTTCCATTTTTGTTCTCTACCAGAGTTTCTGCCCCTGGAAATGCCCTCCTCAGAGCTGTAAGGCAAGTTGACCTTGGGGGCTCCTGTACTGGTGGGTCTTGGGGTGACGTGTTTAAGCTTCACCTTCTTCTTCATGGTGTGCTTGTGAGCCAGTAACTTCTTGATTCTGTCTTTGATGGTCCCAGGTGCTGTGAGTATTTCCTTCACAGAATGTTCAGGGATCACTGAGCCAAAAAGTCACACAGGAGAATTCCCATTTAGTTGAGGTCATTTATGAACAATAGACCGTTTTTGGAAGTGTTCAAGTGCAGGAAGTCAATGCTTCCAGAATCAGCCCCAAGGAAGAACTCTAGAACACTCCCTTCAAGTCTCAGAGAATGTCATCGGGTGGAAAAGTATGAGCCCCAGAGGATGAGGGACTGTGCTGTGGAGCACTGTTCTTTGGATTTGACTTGGGCGTTGTACAGGTGAAATGACAGTAGCTATGGTAACCTGCACAAGATGGAGCCTACCAACATTTCATTATGGATAGAGGAAGGGCTTAGAGGCCCCATCTCCTCAGAGGAGCTGTTGGCAGTTGATAGTTACTGGGGAAGAGGGGGGCATTTTCTTCAATGGCGTAGATGCTATTAAACTGTTCAGCTTCAATAGATAACCTTCCCCCATCCCACACTCATGGGAACAACTCGAAATAATTAAACTCAAAAGGTGACTGTCCTCCTCACCCCCAAGAAAAACCACAGAATCACTTCCTGTGTCCCTGACAACATATTGTTGCATGTGAAGAACAGCAATGGATAAAAGAAGGGGGGTATCAGAACTGCCTTTGTTTAAAATTTGGAGCATCATGTGAAAAGAGAGAATAATAAAGTCATCCCCCTTGTTCAGATTTAAACTACTATATGAGAGGAAGGAAGGTGGACATAGCAGGGTTCTTGAGTCCCATTAACAAAAGCCTGAGTTATTCTTCCCTAGCAAAGCATGGATTTTTTAAAAAAAATTATGCTTATCTTTTATATTTTTTTTATTTTTTATTTATAAAACAGACACATGTGTTTATTTAATTTCTTTAATTCTTTTTGGTCTACTCAGTTACATGATTTTTGGCTACAAAAATGGGGTCTGACTGGTTCTGGGTGGAGCCATGACTTTCTAAATTGGCAGAAAGATTCCAAGCTTCTAACCTACTCGGAGGCTTTCTGATAAAGAACAAAGATAAACACTCAGGTCCCTTTTTCAAGAGTTCATTCAGCTGGGTGGGGGTGATGCCTTCAGTCTGAGCACTCTGGGAGGGAGTGGTGGGCATCTCACTGAGTTTGAAACTAGTCTCTTATACAGAGTTCCAGGATAGCCAGGGATACCCAGAGAAGCCTTATTTCAAAAAGTCAAAAAAAAAAAAAAAAAAAAAAAAAAAAAGAGTTAATTCAAAACAGGCCTCTCAGTCAGCCAGGGAGGAAAACACACCTCAGCAAAACAGTCTAGTCCAGAGACTTGATTGTTCCTTTGTAAGTGAGCATATACAATAATGGATTTTCATTATGGCATTTTCATACTGTTTCTGAGACTTTTGACATGCCAGCCAACCTAACTGGCCCTTTTGCACATTATCCACTCTGACACTGTGAGAGCATTTTCCTCTTCTGCTACCCTTTTGGTCACTGCCCCAGTTAAGTCCTGGACAGTACTCCCTGTTATTCTGAGATAAATGCCAGCTATCTTGTGGATGGCATATACTCCGTGTTTTACCTGAATCCTTTCAGTGGAGATGATAAGGACCAGAGAGCCAAGGGAAGGCCAGAGTTTGGTAGTAGGGAAATGCCAGTGTAAAAGGATTTGTTTAAGGCCACTTAGCTAGCTAGCAAAAGAGTTAGGACTTGAAAGACACTCATACCTTCTACTTTCTACCACTTCTGTAATGGGCTTACTTCTGCTTTAAGGTTAAACATTACTTTTCTCTCGACTGACTCAAATTCCTTGAGAGCTATGATTCAAGGATACATGTTGCTGTTTTATGAATAAATCAAACTGATGTTAAAGAAAATAAGTTATTACTGGTTTTGTTGGGCTGAAGAGATGGCTCAGTAGTTAAGAGCACTAACTGTTCCCATGGTGGCTCATAACCTAAGTCTTTAAAAATAGGCTATTACTGTTTTTCAAATGTTTGGCTTTTAAAGACATCTCTCTGTGTGCGTGCATGTGTGTATGTGTGTGTGTGTGCACGCGCGTGCGCAAGTTTCATGGGTAAGTACTGGCACAAGCAAGTCATAATGTGTGTGGAGGTCACAGCAGAATCTCAGGTGTTGGTCCTCTCCTTCTGCCTTGTCTGAGACAGGCTCTCCTGTTTGGCACTGCAAAGCTCACTGACTGGAGAGTTTCTAGAGGTTCTCTTGTCCCCATTTCCTATCCACCACAGTACTGATATGTGCTATCAGTGTTTCCAGCTTTAGTGAGAGTTCTGGGGATCTGAACTCAGGTCCTTATGCTTGTATAGCAAGTACTTTACCTATTGAATTGTCTCTTGAGCACATAAGTGATTAAAAAAAAAACCATATTAGGGCAAGCAAGATGACTCAATGAATAAAGGCTTTTGGCTCACAAGCTTGACAACCTGACTTTGATCCCCAGAACCCATTAAAGTGTGGAATGGAGAGAACCGACTCCTCAGAGTGTTCTCTTATCGCCACACTGGCACCAGGGCATGTGCACAGCCCACCACGTGTCATGCACATATAAGCCATAAATATAAATTTAAAAAGGAAAAATACCAATCTTTAGAAGCAGGGTTGGAAGTGTAGCTCACTTGGTAGTGTGCTTGCCTAGGATGCACAGAGCCCTGTGTTTGATCCCCAGTGCCGACTAAATTGCGGCACATGCCTGCAATATAAGCAGTCAGGAGGTAAAAAGCAGGAGGATCAGAAGTTCAGTATGATCCTCAGCTACACAGGAAGTTCAAAGCCAATTGGGGAGCCATGAGATCCTGTCCCAAAAATACAAAATGAAATGAAACAAAATCCCTTAAAAAATACCATGAGGAATAAGCATATTTTTATTATATTCTGAGCAGGCAGTAAACCCTGTCCGTGGACATTTGTTTATTCTTTACGGAGTATTTCATTTAATAGTAGACAATATTAAGGGACTAAAATCTAGTCCTTATGCTGCAATATCTACTTTGGCAAACGTGGAAACTGAGATATTGGAAAGTCAATATTTGTTCTCAGTCCACAAGTACTTAGCCAGGAAGCTGGGGTCACATTAAGGTAATATTATTCTAGAAGATGTGTTCCTGGATGAAAAATCAAACAAACAAAAAAACCAAAAGACAAAACAAAACCCAAAACATCATCAACAACAACAAACCACAGAAGTTTCTTTGGCACATGAAATGTTTGTTTTGATGTGAGATTTGTAATTTTAAAATACCACGGGCTGGAGAGATAGCTCAGTGGTTAATAGCACTGACTGCTCTTCCAGAGGGTCCTGAGTTCAATTCCCAGCAATGACATGGTGGCTCTCAACCATCTGTAATGGGATCTGATGCCTTCTTTTGGTGTGTCTGAAGACAGCTACAGTCTACTCATATACATTAAATAAATAAATCTTTAAAACACTAGGCTGCAAACAATGTTTTTCCTCCGATTAACCAGTCTCTCTCTCTCTCCCTCTCCCTCTCTCTCCCCTCCCCACCCCTCTCTCTGCCAGACAGCAGACAGAACCTCTTATAGTCCAGAGTGGTCTCACACCTACCATGTAGCTAATAGCCTCGCAGCCTTGACCTTAAAATTCTGCTTCTATTTCTCCAGTCCTTAGAACCAGGACCTTATGCATGCTAGGCAAGTACTCTACCAACTGAGCTATATCCATGGGGTTGAGATAACACTTAGAACAATACTAACCCAGCAAATTTTACTGGGCATCTCTTGTGTGAGCAACTGAATGAAGTTTTCGAGTTAGGTCACTTCATTTCAACCCCATAAGGAACTACTCAAGAGATGTGTCTGTCTTAGTCTGAGTCATCTTTGGCAAATTCCAAAAGAAGGATTTGGGGTAGAATTCCATAAGGCAGTATGGGGCAAGGGGACAGTGAATCAAGGTGAGGGGATACAAAAGATGTTGTCACATTGGGTAGGTCATTAATTTGGGCAACACAGTCTAACTGGAGAAATCTGGGAGCCTATGTAGCATTACTGTTCAGGATTGCCCCATCCTATTAGGGGAAGGAAAAGTATTTATAGACTTCAAGACCTCCATTGGCTGAAGGTGTTTCCTAGAGGTATTAATTTCTCATCTCTAGCTGCACCTGCAGGGTCTGGGCAGCATCGTAGACAATACTCTAAGGTCACAAAGAATGAAGAGTTACTGCCCTGTATATGTATCTAGCTAGGATCTAGGAATTTGGATGACATGCTCCATTTTGCCTTCTTGGAATTGGGGGTCCAAACGCCAACCACAGGACTATCATGAGCCCTGTTTGGAATCAAATTCTTTTTTTTTTTTCATGAGCATGTGCATGAAGTGTCTGTGAATGTGTGTATTCAAGATTTTTATGTGTGGGGTTACAGGTGTGAGCACACATGGAGGCTAGAGTTCAATATCAGGTGTTTTCTTCAATTGCTGTCCACCTTACATATTGAGGCACAGTCTCTCACCAGAACCTAGAGTTCACTAATTCAGCTTGTCTGGCTAGCCAGCTTTGATCTATGGATCTTCTGATGCTACTTTCCAAGGACTGAGGTTCTTGCATGCCTTCCCAATCTTTTCATGGATGTTGGAGATCTGAATGCACATTTTTTATGATTTCAAGGAAAGTACTGTACCCAGTAAGTCATTTCCCTACTTGCAGGATGTCTAATGCTTTGTTCTGGGACACAGAACCTGGGTATATCAAATGCCCTCTGCACACTGATACATACCTATGCCATTACTATTCTGGAAGGGTCCCTGCTCCACTCCTAGAAATGATCTAGTTAGTGCTGCAAGAGACTTATAACGTCTATCCACTGGTGTTAGTCTTCTTTAGAGGGGCCACTTTGCTTTCGCATTTCTTAAGAAAAAAAATTCCAGGCACAATTTATGCTTCTCCTCATGTTTTTTCTTCAAAATAAATGCTGCCAGTTTGTTTGGTGGTTCTTTATGGAATTTGATTTCTGGAGTTAGCCACAGCCCACTTGGATACTGTGAAACTTTTATTTTATTATTATTATTATTCTTTAGATTTGTTTATTAATTTATTATGTATAAGTACACTGTTGCTGTCTTCAGACACACTGGAAGGGGGCATTAGATCTCATTACAGATGGTTGTGAGCCACCATGTGGTTGCTGGGATTTGAACTCAGGACCTCTGGAAGAGTAGTCAGTGCTCTTAACCACTAAGCCATCTCTTCAGGCCTGCGAAACTTTTATGTGTGTGCTGTTGAATGTCTATCATGGTGCACAGTGTTTAGTTTTGTAAAAGCTAGGAGATAGTCTCTGTGTCATCAGGAAACTTGGCTAGATGGGGTCATAGGATGTGAGGCAAGTCAACCTATGATTTATAATCATACTTATGAGACTTGTGCCAAATGGCATAGGGATTACTTGAGACAGAGCAGTAAACAATTCTAGAGCAGATAGGGCAGCACATTCCTGTGATCCCAGAACTCAGAAAGCTGAGACATGATAGTAGTCAGCTCAAGGCTATCCTGGGCTACAGAGTGAATATCAAGCATCCAGGACTATATTGTAAGACGTTGCTTCAAAGAAACAAGCAAACAACAAACAAACAAACAGGGCCAGGAGATGACTCAACTCATTAGAAGGCTTGCTGCATGACACTGGTGACCGACTCCTAAAAGTTTTCTCTGACCTCCACTTGCGCACTTGTGGTATGCCTGTTCCCATAAACAACATGTATATCTACAACCACCCCCCCACAAAGTAATAATAATAAAATGTCAAAACCAACCAACCAACCAAAACCAGACCAGACCAGAAGAGAACAGAACAAAGACAAGTCTAGTCACAATGAGCCAGGGTTAAAAGAAGAATAAGCCTAGATACCATTATCATTATTACTATTATTCTTGGTCTTTTGAGACACGAGACGGTGTCTCAAGTAGCACAGGCTGAACTCACTATGCAGCCAAAGATGACCTTGAAGTCCTTATCCTGGCTCTCTAAGTGTTGGGAGCACAGGTACAGTTCACTATGTAGACTGCCTGACTTTAAACACTATAGGACTGTTGACCCAAAGATGGCCTGCACTGTAAGCACAGATAACTTGACTGGCAGGTATTCCAGGACCTCTCTAGCTTTTCCAGTGCTCATTTGCATCAGTACCATTGCTTCTACTACTGCCATCGGTATTATTTTGGTCCTTGAAATCTGCCACTTCCAAACTGAAGTAATAAGAGGTGCAATCTAATTGTCCATGTTTCTTTCCAGGTTGTAAAAATCCCAAGGGCTTGGATTAATAACCTAGTACCATAAAATGGTGGGGGCCCCTGTCATCTTGAATCCCTCTCCAAGTAAGAAAACGTTGCCTCGGACATGGTACTCATGGGAAATCACTTTTCCTGGTGTTCCAGGATAACAGCAGTAGGTTTTCTAGTTGTATGTCTGGTTTGTACATTTGTAGTCTAAAATCACTACCATTAAAGATTAAAGAGTCCAACATATATGCACACAAAATCTGGAAAGAGTGCTTTGTGTGTGTATGTGGGGGGGGGTGCAGATAGCAAAATGTCATGAGCAAATGCTACTTACCAGAACACTGCAGTCCATTGCCCCTGTATCCCTGCTTGCATTTGCACTTGAAGGACCCTTGGGTATTGAGGCAATTGGCATGGGGGCTGCAGGTATGAGTGTTCAGAGAACACTCATTTATATCTGAAAAGGGAAGGCATGCCAGTGAACAACTTTATGATAAAAGGGCTTGCTGAAGGAATAGCCTTCTCACCCGAGCAACTTCAAGGCCAAGCACTCAACACTTCAGTAAACTAAGTGTTGCCTGAGAGCAGAGAGGTGTTCAAAACCAGAGGCCTTTTGGCCAAGAGCCCTGGCTTTGCCTGGCGCCTGCCTGGTATATAGGGAGGGTGTCTGCAACTCACCTCCCCAGAGCAACTTCACTTCTTGCTTGTTATTAATGTGAAATCGGCTAGGATGTTTGGTGTTTCTCCTTTCCCCTTTTCACCGGGAACTAAACAACTGTATCAGGGAAATAAATGCTAAATTTTGGATTGGTTTGATTTTCATCCATGTAATCTGAAACTAAGGAAGAACATCAGAAAATAAATTCTAATTTTGGCTTGAAACTCCTCACAAACAAAAGACAGGATCAGCCAGGAACCTCTGCCATTGTCTGAATTCATAGACATGGGTGTTTTTTTTCTTCAGAAGTCGTCAGGGGAAAGGGTCAGGCTGGTTTGAGCTCGTCTAGCTGGATTTAGAGGTGGAATATTGGCCAGATTCCATTCAGGTGGGAGCTTCAAGTGCTTTACTCCCACCCTATGCCCTGTCTATGCCTTTGTCTGATAGAAGTATACAAGCCAGTGTATTGTTTTAAACTCAGTCACAAAAGGCTCTCTAATGCTAATATTAACCGCTGTTAGTACACCAGAGATTTGCTTCCTTGGGAAGCTGTGTGCATTCCCAATCTCTTGTGGAGGGTAGCATTCTTGTAGTGTCAAGGAGCTGGGCAACATTGCACTGCTGTCGTGGACTGACAGGCCAGGGTGGGCTCTAAGCTTATGCTGAACATGAATTTTCTGTGCCTGCTTAGGGTAGTCTTCATATCTAAGAAGAGTCAAGGGAATAGCTGTGGAGGTCTCCCAAGATGGTTCACAAACCAGCAGTGGAGTGTTGTCTCAACATGATGATATGAGACATGTCCTAAGAAGCCCAAGTACAGGATTGATAGAATGATATTTTCTCCAACAACTTAGCTTTCCATGTCATGTGCATGCCTTTGTCACCAAAGTTATGTGAATGAATAGAGAGCTAGAGGCAGCCCAACTTTTTCTTCGCTGTACGACAGTATATCAAGGGCAATGGGTATGTATATCTGACCTCACAAGCTTTTTGAGGCCTGGAATCCCTTCACTAAGAGATGAAAATGTTTTAAGATGAAATTAATAGCTGACTAATAACATTATTAGTACAGAGTGATGTTATCTGACACTCGAACTACAAAAGGGCTAAAAGAAAAAAAGGAGGGAAGAACATGTGTCCCTTCATATAACTTTCCTTTAAAAAATTGATGTATGTATGTGCATGTGCATGCATTTATGTGCACATGTGCACAGATGTGTGTGCCTATGACTACAGCAGAGGCAAGAAGAGTATCCTTTTTTGACTCTCTGCCTATTCATTTTGAGGCAAAGTCTCTCCTGGGGTCTCTGTGTTCTTAGGTATGCTGGAATCCAGCAGACCCCCCAGTAATCCTCATGCTCCTCTTCTCTAGAGCTGGGGGTTCAGGTTTTTTTCTGGGATATTTTGCTTGTTACTTGGGTGCTTGGATCCAAATTTAGGTCCTTGTGACTGTGAGACCTGAGCCACTTCTCTAGTCTCCTTCATACATTTTTGTAAAGCCAATCCAATGAAAGATGTTAGGAACAGACCACCGAGATCTTCTTAAATTTGTAGTAAATACAAATACTTCTTTATTGCTTCCATTCATAGGTGTATAGTTGGAGATAGAACAAGACATATAAACCGAATAAAAACTTATTACTTTAAAAAAGTCCTCATAGAAATGGTCTCAAGATATTTGTCTCTATGATAGCATTATACTCGCTTGTTTCCATTACTATAGACCTGGCTTCATAATTAATCTCACTGGACTTACCTAAATGCCATAAACGTAATATCAGTGGATTTTTTGTTTGTTTTTATTTTTCTTTGTGTGTGTGTGTGTGTTTTGTCCAGCTGGTCAGTATAGTAGATTGAGTGAATATTAAAAATGGCTATAGAGAAACCCGCAGGAAAAAGTCACTGGATCTTACCCACACAATCATATCGGTGACTGATATATTTCAGTTCAAAACCAATGTGACATTTGCAGTAGTAGCTTCCAAATGTGTTCACGCATCTTCGATTGGAAGGGCAGACTGCTTTGCTAGAAGCACATTCATCAATATCTAGAGCAGAGGAGTAGAAGCTGTCAGAGGTTGCAGGAAGAGTACTCTGACACACACACACACACACACACACACACACACACACACACACACAGGTTCCCACCTCAACCCCCAGCACACAATGATCAAGCACATGCAGAGTCTTCTTGCCTAGAAAACCAAATGCTTCAAGATGTATTCTAGATCTTTACCAGCTCTTTAGTTTAAAGGTTCATATCAATTATGTCCAACTTTTCTTGGAGATGTTACCTGGCTACAGTGTCATTACTTGTTCTCTCTCTCCCTTTCTCCTTCCCTCTCTCCCTCCCTCCTTTCCTTCCCCTCCCTCTCTGTCTCTCTCTTTCTCTGACACATATCCTAGGTTGGCCTCAGACTCACTAATGTAGCCAAGGATGACCTCTAACTCCTCATCCTTCTGCCTCCAAGTCTCTAGTGCTGGGATTACAGACCACCATGCCTTGCTTATGTAGTGCTGGGGATGGAACCCAGGACTGCATGTTTGCTAGGCATGTACCCTATCAACTCAATTATACCCCCACTCATTATATCTGTTTATGTGTCAGACTCCAGCTCTGACCGAGGGGCTTTGTGTGTCTAACATATGTGGAACCTATGCTTTATGTGTGTGTGATAGTGACTATTTACCCAAGTAACTAATTATATTGTATAACACACAGTTTTTGGAAGTGAGGTCAGCCACACTCTGAGCAATCCAAAAGGCATGAACATTTAAGATTTGCATTTTGTGAAAGCATTAAAAAGCTCCTTCTATGCTTAGGTAAGATTGACCAAAATCACCAAAATATGTTGTGGAAGAACGCACCATTGTTTAAGTTGTGGTTTAGGTATAGTTGTTTAACAATGAAACTTAAATAAATTATAGAGACGTGCTACATTTCTCTCAAGTGAGTGATATCACACGGGGTGGGGGAGCTGACAGCTAGGCTGAGCAATTTGCTAAGACTCAGGCATTGCTTTAACTTCCATATATCAAGTAGGTTGGACCTTGGGTTAAGCATGCAAGTTGATGCTGACTTTATTACATTCATTTCACAGGCCCCCCCATCCCCTCCCCACCCCACGAGTGAATGCTAGGGGGACACATTGGGGCACATGTATGTGTGGTGAGTACTTCACCGACTGAGCTTTCCTGTTGTACTCTTTTTTTTAAAAAAAATAAAAGTTTATTTATCTGAGTACTCTATAGTTGCCCCCAGACACACCAGAAGAGGAATCAGATCCCATCACAGATGGTTGTGAGCCACCATGTGGTTGCTGGGAATTGAACTCAGGACCTCTGGAAGAGTAGTCAGTGCTCTTAACCACTAAGCCATCTTTCTAGCTCTCCTGCTACACTCTTAAAATACTAAGTAAGTATTGAATTGAGCAAAATTAATGCCAGCATTCAGGAGGCAGAAGCAGGCAGATCTCTGTGAGTTCAAGGCCAGCCTGGTCTACAGAGAGAGTTCTGAGACAGCCAGCCAGGACTATTACATAGAAAAACCGTGTCTTGAAAACCAAACCAAACAACAACAACAAAACAATAAAGCAAAGCAAAGCAAAGCAAAACAAAACAAAAAACAATAAAAGAAGACAGAATTTAATATATATGCATATTTTTAAAAAGTACTTCCACAGCCTATATGGCTGAGCTTACTTTACATACAAAATACATCAAACTATATCCACTTAGGATAAATGAACTACCAGCATCCTGACTGAAAATATTTCTATTAGATTGATACTTATATTTTAAATCAAAGAAGATGAGCTGCTTTCAAGACTCAGGTCTCATTGGAGCTCTCCCTTATTGAGAGTATGCATTCACCCAATCTAAATGTTGTATGTATTTGGTGCAATATGATTGTTACAAATATATATATATATATATACATATATATGTGTGTGTGTGTGTGTGTGTGTGTGTGTGTGTGTGTGTGTAGATAATTAGAAGATTGAATTTAATTCAAACTCACAAAAGTAACCAGAATGAAAAATGGATAAAATGGGGTTTCAGCCACCAAGGGTGCTGTGTCACTCAGCCCTCAAAGGTCCCATGGCTGCCATAGGCTGCCAGCTAGACATGTTCCCAGGTCCTACTGAGAGGACTATGGAGTCTCACCCTGGAGCAGCATTCTATGAGAGAACGGCAGGGGTGGGTGGAGACGTGAGCCAAAATTCTTGCCTGAGAGGGAAATCCAAGAGGCAGCCTTTCGCAGAGTTGTGGTTTGAATGTGAAATGTTTTCTATAGGCTCATGCATTTGGACACTTGGACTCTTGGTGATGTTTGGAAAGACTGTGGGGCTTTTAGGAGGAGGAGTCTTACTAGAAGAAGGAGTAATTGGGGCAGGACTTGAAACCTCACTGTTTTGCTCTCTGAATGTGGGTTCAATGTTACCATCTACCTCATCTCCCACTCCTGCTACATAAATCTTCCACTATGGTATTCTCCACATCCTCTCAAATTGAAAGTCAAAATAATCCCTCCTCCCTTAAGTTCCTTCTTGTCAAATTTCTGGGTCAAAGCGATGAGAAAAGTAACAGATGCAGTTGGTCTCCCAGAGGTACCTAGAGCTCATTTAACCTGCTCACTGGATTCACTCAGTGTGCTGCTACCTGCCTTTCCCCAAGATACTTCCTAAGTGCTCAACCAGTGTTTCCTGGGACCATTTACTGAACCTACTATGTGCTTGGCTTCTGTGGACTCACAAAGTAAGATGTGCAACTAAACAAGAGAAAGCGAGGAAGTTAAAGCTTTAGGCTATAGCTTTTACTAGATTTACAGCTATAAGTGAACTGTTTATGTGTTTAAGTGATACTGATTTAATCTGTCCATTTTGTCTAACTAGAAATCGCAATGAAGTTATAGTTTTACTTTTTTTTTTGAGACACTATGTAATTATATATTTCTGGCTGACTTGGAACTCACTATGTAGACCAAGCTGGCCTTGAACTCCCAGAAGTCTGCTTGATCCTGCCTTCTGTGGGCTGGATAGTTTAGATAAAGACATTTTTTTAAAAGACAGAGTGTAAGGTAATCCAGACTAGTTTTGAACTTGCTGAGGATGACCTCTGACCTCCCTAATAACATCTGGTCTCCCTGCTCTCACCTCCTGAGTACCATGGTTACAGGCATACTCTATCACACCTGGTTTATAAGGTGGTGGGGATTGAGCCCAAGTGTTTGTGAATACTAGGCAAGCACTCTCTAAGCTCTAGCCCATCCCCTAGAGCAGGTTTTAAAGAGAATGTGAAAAAAGAATTTAAAACACTGTCTAAACTTCATGGGGGGGGCATATACTATTTTCACTAAATTAATACTGAGAACAGTCGCATGGTAATTGAAGTCAGATATGCAGCGGCAATACAGTAAGTTTAAAGAACCTTTATGCTCTATTTATTCTGGCATTTGGCAGTATAGACTAATAGAAGACTGCTTTTCCTTTATATCCCAAAGTATTTCTGACGACACGAATGACTGAAGATATTTCATAGACAGAGATCAGCACTTTGCATAATTCACTGTATTTAGTCAACACAAGGCAATGATGAATTAAAGTGGAGTTCAGTGGAAAAAGAATAGAGGAGAATGAAGGGGGAATGGGAGAGAGATGGAGAGGAATGGAGGCGATGCTTTCTCTTTTTACCTAGGCACGCTCTTCCATTTGGGCCCAGGCGGAGGCCAGGGGATGGACACACACACTGTGGTCCCTCCGCTGTGTCTTCACAGCCATACTGGCAGTTTATTCTGCCACACGTCCTGGAGTCTGCAAAAGTAGTCAAAGATTAACCGAGAAAGGCTCTTACAGTTCCGTGATGTGAAATGTAATGCAGCTCTGGACAGGCTTCGAGGTCTGAGTCTCAAATGCAAACCTACAAGGAATCTGGCAGAAGCAATGTCCTGGTGACCCCTGAGGATCATCTCACTCACTCATGGTCTGTCTGTCTTGTTGACCAACACACTACATTTGACTATCTCTAGGCAACACATACATCTCTGACTGAACCTAAATAATGGTCCTTGTTGAGGAGGCACAAGACAAGGAAGGTCTGGCCAAGTTCTAATTGGTGGTAGTCACAAGGGTTCTGTACAAGAATTCAATAAGCTATCAGACTGATTCATGTGGCTTTCTCCTTAATTCATATGAATAGGATATTTGCAAATGTGTGTTATCTCTTAGGGTTTTTCCCCCCTAAGGAAATATCTGAGTAAATGATGATTTAGGGCTAGTACAAAGAGGAACTGGGGGTAGGGGTACTACACATTGGCTTCCTAAGCCTGGGATGGGCTGGGAGTCTGCATAACTGTGCTTTCTGGGGGCCAAGGGGCAGAAGAAGATGAGATGACAAGGGGGGGGGAGGCAGGCAGGGAAGGTGGGTTTGCCTTTAAGCTGAAATATAAAACTTAAAAAGCCTCTCCTCTCAAGAAATGAATGGATGGAGATTCCCATCCTCCCCCAGGACATGGGGTTCATTATCACAGAAGGGCTTTTCTTTTCAGGAATGTGAGTCTGAATGAGACACACTAATCGCTGGGAGTGAGACAAAGGGGCGTGAGAAAGATAGCTAGTGGAAAGGATTGATCCCTCCCCCATAGTGTAGTCATTTATCACCTCCCTTTAATCGCCATGCCTAGTTTCATGATAAAATCCAACTGGTTTCCACATATATAAGTAGAGATATGTAACTGATTGTCCCCAGTAAGTTCCTCCTCTCAAGTTATAAAGCAAATATCTAGAAGAATCAAATCCATAGAGACAGAAAGCAGATTTGTACCTATCGAGGGGAACAGGGAGTTGCTGTTACTGATTAGGTTATGTTTTTTTCCTTTTAGCATGCTTTAAATTGTGTGTGTGTGTGTGTGTGTGTGTGTGTGTGTGTGTGTGTGTGTGTGTGTGTATGGTGAATGAAAGAGAAAGAGAAAGCACATGAACACATGTGTATGAGTGTATGACTACATGGCTGCCACAGCACACATGTGGGGGTCAGAGGACAACCCTTAGAAGTTGATTTTTGCCTTCTGCTGTGTTGAGCCACAGTCTCTTTTGTTACCTGCCACCCACTGGGTGAGCTGTGGACTCCGTGCCCATTCACTTGTCCCCAGCTCCCACCTTGAAGTAAGAGCGCTGGAAATTACAAATGGGAGGCAGAAACTGTGTGTGTTCCAGGCATCCATCTCAGGTCACCAGGCTTCATGATGGTGGTGGTTGCTGAACATTGCCAAGGTAGCAAGCAGGTTTGCTCATTTTTAAATAGATAAATGATAAATTACTATAATTTTTTTAAGTGCCCAAAGGTGTTTTAGCTTATGGTGATGTTCAAGTGTTTTGTTTTGTTTTGTTTTTGTTTGTTTTTTTGAGGCAGAGTTTTATGCATCCCCATGTTGACTTCCAATTTGATTTATAACTCAGTTTGACTTTGAAATAACTTATCCTCCTGCCTCCAACTCCTGAATGCTGGTGTTGCAGGCTTGTATTATTATGCCATGCTTATGTGGTTCTGGAGCTCAGACCCGGCGATTTTTATTTTCATGCTAGGCAAGCACTCTACCAACTGAGCCATACATATCCTCAACCCTAGATATTGGGAATTGGTTCTAATGCTTTGTCTTAATTTGACTTCCAAAAGCCAAGCTTCCAGATGCTGAAGGGTCCCTGCCCCCAACTGGCTTTGATTGGCAATAAAGAATTGTCCTACAGCCAATGGCCGGGCAGGGAGATGGAGGCAGGACTTTTGGGTGGAGTGGACAAGGGACTGAGGGGAAGAGAGAGGAGAATCGCCGTAACTGGGGGTGGGATGGGGGGCAGGGGGCAGAGAGACCTGAATTAAAGGGCCGATGACATGTGAGAATCCAAGGAAGCGGCCCCAGAGTGTCTAGGGAAGCAAAGATAAAAAATATATTTAGAAAATGTTAGCTCAGGAATACCAGAGGAGCATGTGTGCTAGCAGCAGGGAGCTTTAGAAGTGCCCCTACCATTAAGCTAGTTAGGAATATTAAAAATTAAGCTGATGTCTGTGCCTGCCTTTCATTCATGAATCCAGAAGCGCTGCCATGTGGCTAGAAGCAGGGAGAGAGATTAACATATATACTTAGATATGGTTTTTTTTTTTTTTTTTTTTTTTTTTTTTTTGAGAAAGGGTTTCACTATGTAATCCTGTCTGGCCCAGAACTCACTATGTAGATGAGACTGACCTCAAAACTCACAAAGCTCCACTTACTTCTACCTCCTGAATGCTAGGATTAAAGCCATGCATCACTTCAACAGGATAACACAATATATGTTTTAAAATTTTTATTTTTACTCTTTATATTATTTTTGATTTTTTTGTTTGTTTAATTATTTTTGTTTATTTGATTGTTTTGAGACAGGATTTCTTTGTGTATCCCTGGTTGTCCTGGAACGAGCCTTGCAGATCAGGCTAGGCTAGTCTTGAATTCACAGAGCTCCTCCTGCCTCTGCTTCCCACATGCTGGGATGAAAGGCATGTACCACCATGTCCAGCTTGATATGCTTTTAAAAGTCATTCAAGTAAGTCTTTCCCCATGCATCAAATAACAAAAGGCAAGCCTTCATCATTGAGTGACTGCTGAAACTTACTTGAACATGTGGCATCTGGTAGAAGCATGTGGCCACTCAGACAAAAGCACTTGTAGCTACCATGTGTATTCACACATCTGTGCTGGCATGGCCGGGGTTTGACTCCACACTCATTCACATCTGCAGGTCCAGGCAGAAAAGGGAGTAATGTTAAGTGAGTCAGAAAATACCCAATGCGGGAGAGACGATACGCCAATTTGGGGAAGAAAACACAGTTATCTTTGCGGAATCACTTCCTTTCCTTCAGTCTTTCCATCTGGAAAGACTGGTGAGGACATGGAGCAAATAGGACCATTGGAGGGATGGATATTACTGCAGGGACTTTGCACATGCATGTGCACGCTCTCTCTCCCCCCCACCCCTCACACACACAAAACCCCATATACTAAAGCAATCATAATAGTACATATATTAGTTGGAGTGATTCAAACACACCCTAGCAGGGTGGGTATATGATGAGTATGTTGTATAGCAGTTAAATAGAAGAAACTACAACTATAGGCAATGAAGGATGATTCTCAGAAATAGACACTGAGTAGAATAAGATGAATATGTCCATTGTACACATACTGTGATAGATGAAGTGAAGTCATGATATGCTTTTCTCTCCTTTTTATCAATCAATCTATCTATCTATCTATCTATCTATCTATCTATCTATCTATCTATCCACCCATCCATCCATCCATCCATCCATCCACCCATCCTCACATTGTAGCTCATGCTGGCTTTGAACTTGAGGCAGCCCTTATGCTTCATTCTCTCCAGTACTCCAGTACTAAGGGTCACAGGCATATGCCACCCACCATCCATGGCTATGCTTTCCTTGTTGAGGGAAGAAATGCTTAAATAGGTAGGAGGCAGGGACTGTTGAGATTTTGCTTTTTTGATTTGGGCTCTGTTTAGAAAAGCTTTGTGGCGATTTATCAAGTTGTATAATTATTAAAATATCTCATTATTATTATTTATGTGTGTGTGTGTGTGTGTGTGTGTGTGTGTGTGTGTGTGTGTGTGAGAGAGAGAGAGAGAGAGAGAGAGAGAGAGAGAGAGAGAGAGAGAGAGAGAGAGATGTGTAAGAGTATAGGTGAAATGGTGTGTGTGTGGAGGTCAGAGGACAACTTTCAAGTGCTCTTTCAGTGTGTGTCCCAAGGTTTAAACTCAGGCTGGTAGGCTTGTGTAGCAAGTACTTTTGCCTGCTGAACCATCTCACTGGCCCAAGTTATACATTTTAAATATACATACATTTATATGTGATACTATG
Source organism: Micromys minutus (assembly GCF_963924665.1). Lineage (NCBI taxonomy): Eukaryota > Metazoa > Chordata > Mammalia > Rodentia > Muridae > Micromys > Micromys minutus. The sequence continues at coordinate 24,253,835 of NC_137970.1, read as the reverse complement.
TCAATGAAGAGTTAGAAACACACAATTTGAATATTTTTGCCTTTACTACTTTCCAAACAGCCCACAACAGCAGTATTGTTATGATTTGGGGTGGCTCCAGGCCAACACCCATTATCCTAGCTCATACAATTCTAGAGAGAACCTCAACAGGCTGTTGGTTGCAGCATATATAATTCCATGTGCAGGTGTTTATGGGGTGATTAAAAGGTTATGTGTACTGATCAATCCTATATGAACAAGCAACAAAACAGAAGTGTGTAAGGAATAAAAGCCAAGGGTGAAACGTTCTCCTGGTTGTGGTTAATTGTCATGCTTAAGGGTGTTTTTTCTTCTTTCTTCCTGTGCTTCATAGTATAATTTGGTAAAAAATTAAACATCAAGAATAAATAATATTTCACTTAAAATAAGAAAATGATAAAGGATGTGGTCTACAGGTATGGATCAGTTGGATGTGTGCTTACCTAGCATGCACAAAGCCCTGAGTTCAACACCTAGTATCACATAAACCAGGCATGATGGGGCAAGGCTATAATTTTAGCACTCAGGAGGTGGATACAGGGGTGTATAAAGAATTCAAGGTCATCCTTAGTCTGAGATACATGAGATCCTGTCTCCAAATGTAGAAAAGACACTAGAGAAAAAGGGTTTAAAGATATTGTGATAAAAGGGTCAGACTTATCTTTGGAAATATGATTGTAGAGGAGGACGCATGGTTTAAGTCCCCACCCCCCATCCAAGGAAGATATAGAAAGGAGAAAGGCACCAAATTCCACAGAAAACATTGTGAATGGCATCAGCAGAGTGTGCCCTTAAAAGGCAAGACAGTAGCTATTCCTGCCTTTGGAAGGTTCTGTGTATATGCAGATTGTTTTTAATACCTGAAGCTTCCTTCTCTGTCCCCTGTTCCCTCAACCCTATCATCTCCCTCACACACTTCAACCACCTTATTTTTTTAAACATGTACTAATTTATTATTTTGCAGGAACGTGTGTGTTCGTGTGTGTATGCATGTGCGCACATGAGTGCATGTGTGCCTTGCACACACCATCTCGCTGGCCCCATTCCCCATGCTCTTTTAAGGGGGGAACTGACCTATGGTGACTGGACATAATGGAAAACCCAGGGTACCTCATCACTTGGTTTTAAGCCAAGAGGTGACTCACTCATGTCTTAAGAGGACTTTGGAAAACACATTAGCTCAGGCCCATTGCCATGATTCGTCTTTGATCAGCCTGCCATGGGGCTGGCAGGCTGCAGGGGGAAGAGACAACCTCCAGACTTGAGCCAACTGGACCACTCTCTTACTGTTAATATTCGACTGGAATTTGAGAACTAGTTCCCCACCCCCCAGTCCAAAGGGCCTCAGAAAGGGTCTGGGGAGAAAGAAGCACCTGGCCTGAAAGTTCTAACGAGAGATCTCACGGATAAACCTATGGTTCGAGGTGTTTGCTTGATGTGCATGTTTGTATGGGCTTGTGCCCATGAGTATGAATAAGGAGGCCAGGTGTCTTTCCTAGGTTTTTGGAGATAGAAAGGGAGTGCTCAGCTATTAGCTTAGGCTTGGTAGCCAGCGAGTTCCATATCGCAGTTCTTTATTACCATGCCCAGGTCATTTTGTGCATGGGAGCTAGAATCGAACCTTTTAACTGCTGAGCCATCACTCTGTCTTCCTGAAAATTTCTCATTCGAGAAGTCAGACTCGATTGGCTGATAGTGTTCAACCTTAATGTAGGGTTAAGGGCACATTCTTAATTAGTGTGGCTTTCTTCATGCAAGGGTTGCTTAACCTCTCTTGTCATTTGAGACCACGTCATTCCTCTACGTAGGGGCTGGTCTGGATTGTGGAATGCTCAGGAGAAGGGACGGGATTCGTTCAATAGATATTAGCAGCAACCGCTCCCCTAACTGGGACAATTTAACCTGTGTCTAGACATTGCCAGACATCCCACAAATGACAAAAATCACCCTAGTTGAAACATATAGTTTATAGCCAAGACCAAGGTGGCTCCCTTTCCTCCCAAAGTGTTTTAGTTTGTGTGTTTGTTAATTTGGAGACAGGATTTCTTGTATCCCAGGAACCTGCTATATAGCCAAGGATGAATCTTAAATACTCCTTCTCCTACTGTCCAAGAACTATGATTGCAGGAATTTGACATCATGTCCTGTTTATTTCATATTAGGGATCAAACCCAGGGTGTTGTGCATGCTAGGCAAATAAATACACTATCAACTGATCTTCAGTTCCAGCATTCATGGTACTTTTTGTTTACTATAATTTCCACAGTCTCTTAGCATTGATGTTTATTGCCATTTGAATTGAGCTTTTTAAAAAATGTTTCTTTGTTTTTAAAAGATTTATTCATTATATATAAGTACCCTGTAGCTGTCTTCAGACACACCAAAAGAGGGCATCAGATCTCATTACAGATGGTTGTGAGCCACCATGTGGTTGCTGGGAATTGAACTCAGGACCTCTGGAAGAGCAATCTTAACCACTGAGCCATCTCTCCAGCCCTGGATTGAACTATTTTAGTTGGTACAGGGCACTTCTGGGCACTGTAAGGTGTTTTAATGTTTTAAATAGGAATGGCCCCCATAGGGTCATATATTTGAATGCTTGGTCATTATGAAGTGGCACTATTAGGAGGTGTGTCTGTTCGAGTAGTTGTGACCTTTTGGAGGAAGTGTGTCACTGGGGGTGGGCTTTGGGGTTTCAAATGCTCAACCCAGCTCAGTGACTCTCTCTCTTCCTGCTGCCTGCTGATCTGGATGTAGAACTCTCAGCTACGTCACCAGCACTGTGTCTTCCTGCATGCTGCCATGTCTCCCACCTTGATGATAATGGACTAAATCTCTGAACTGTAAGCCAGAACCACTTAAACATTGTACTTTATAAGAGTTTCTGTGGTCAAGGTGTTTCTTCACTGCAATACAAACCCTTAGGCAGATATTCAGCCAGTAGATGTTAGCATCACCTTCTCCAAATGTCTTTCAATAGTGCCAGATGACCCATGGGGATGGTTCCCAAGTTTAACAACTTAAAATAAGAGATTCCTAGATAAGCTTGAATTTTAGGAATGTAACTAGTATGTTTTAGCATTTATACATCCCACACAGTATTACTATATAAATAGACTATACAGTTAATGTTTATCTAAAAGGTAAATGCAAATGAACATCATATATTATCTGACAACTCTCTCTCTCTCTGGAGGACAGACTTTTTGTCTGAAAGTCTCAGATAGCCTGTTTTTTAGCACATAATGAAGGCTGGCCTCAAATCCCGATCTTGTTGCCTCCCATGTGCTAGAATTATAGTCTTGGGCTACCATGTCAGGCTAGTGTTCTAGATATTAAATAAATCCTTAACTGTCATCAGATAACTAGCCTAAGACAAATGGCATAAATTGTCCTTTGAATTATATCTGCTGTTGGGCTGGAGATGTAGCTCAGTTGGTAAACTGCTTGCATGGCATGTTCAGAATCCTGGATTCCATCCCTAACACCTAAGCAATGGGCGTGGTAACCCATACATATAATCTAAACTCTCAGAAGGAGGCAGGAGGATCAGAATTCCAAGGTCCATCTTGGGCTACATAGCAAAACCCGGGCATATGAGATTGTCTCAAAGCAAAACATACCATTGTGGTGTTACACACATTGAATCCCAGGACCCAAGAGGTAGAAGCAGGCAAATATCTGTAAGTTCAAGGCCATCCTGTTTTACAGAGTGACTTCTAGGACAATAAGACCAAAAACAAAGCCAAACCTCCCAGAAATGTATATATAGGGTAAACAGACCACACATTAGTCAACGATTCCATTTTTAGGTATTTATCTCTATCCAAATCATTCCAGAAGAAATGGCTGTTGGGTGGCTATGGGAAGGATGTTTGATTTAGCATTGTTTGCAGTAGTGAGGGATTGGAGACAATGGAAATGGTGATGGTAGATTAGCATCAGTTTCAAAAAAGATAAACATCTTCACACTAAGGACTGGGATATGACCTGACAGAGTGTGAGCTCTGTGCACAGTGATAGGTAAGGATACCTATGAGAAGTACTGATGCTTGTAAGGTCATTGAAAAAAGCTCTGCAGAACTAGAGCAGGTTGAGATGTAGTTCTCAGCCTTCCTAATGCTGCAACCCTTAATCTAGTTCCTCACGTTATAGTGACTTCCAACTATAAAATCTTTTTTCTACTTCATAAACTGTAATGTTGCTATTGTTATGAATCATTATGTAAATATCTAATATACAGGTATCCAATGTTCAACCCCTGTCAAAGGGTCATCCAAAACCCCAAAAGGGTCTCTGCTCACAGGTTGATAACTACTCATGGATCTACAGAAAATTGGTAAGTATGGTTCTAATAAGAGTTAAGAATGGAACCTCTCCTTGAGACACTTCCCCCATTTGAGACTGGGCTTCATGTGTCCATGGTGGTTTACAAATCAGCATGTAGCCAAGGGTGACTTTGAACTTTTTTGATCCTCCTGCCTCCACCTCTCAAGTTCTAGGGTTATATGTGTGTGTTACCATGCCTGGTTTATGCAATGATGGGGATCCAAACCCCAGCTTTGTGCATGCTGGACACTCTACCAAGTGAGTTATATCACTAGTCCATTCTTTTTTACTTTTATAGTCTCATTAATTTTAAACAGTATATATTATTTAGATAATCTAAAAAGATAGTTATTTTAAGCAAGTCCTTTGTGTAATTTGAAAAAATAGCAGAAGTTTCACATTTATCAAGTACAGATTGCCTGAAAACTCTCATCCTGAAACCATGTTCAAGATTTGACTGCCAACTTGTAAAAAACCTTCAGTGCTGTCTTTCCTCCCTGACCCCACTGAAATGGAGTTCATCCTGGGGTCCTGGTGGTATTGTACTGACCTTGATTGCAGGTCTTCCCGGTGTATCCTGGAAAGCATCTACATTTATTCGGTCCCACACACTCACCAAACTTGCATCTGGGCTCACACATAGCTGTAAAAGGAAAAGAGATCCCAATGGTATAGTTGACCCTCTGACAAGGTGCACAGGCTGATTGGCAGAGAACACGTTGGAAATGAACTGAGGATCCATATTCTCTTTACTCTGGATTCATGTTTTCCAACACTTGGCAGGGATTGCCTTGTGAACAAAACCAGCCCCCACACCCACAGATCAATGAATGACAGTGCACTGGATCCATTTGCTTAGCATGGCCATGCCTCCAGCACCATAAAGCTCCTTGAACCACACAGCCTACTACTTCTGAATTACTAAAAACATTACTAAAGAAGAACATTCCAGAGGAAGACATCTCAGAGTAACATGGGCAAGTTCCAAGGTCACTTCATTTCTGTCTGTCACTTGTCTCTTCTTATCTCTTAAGTATTTCTCTATTTTTCTTTCTTTTTTGGTGTGCATATGTGCATGTTCATATGTGTGTGGGTGTGAATGCTCATGTATGCACTTTAATGTGAAAGCCAGAGGGCAACCTTTTGTGTCATTCTTCAGGTGGCATCTATTTGTTTAAAAATGTATTTATTTGTATTCAGGGTCAGGGAATGCATGTGCCATGACATGTATGTGTAGGTCAGAAGACAACTTGCAGCATTTGGTTCTTTTCTTCTGCTCTGTGGGTCCTGGGGAACAGTGAGTAATGCAATAGGCATAGAAATTATAACAGGGAAACATTTTGGTTCTGAACAAGTCATAACTAAGACGGTAAGGAGAGGGGGAAGAGCATTCCCAGCAAAAAATTTTCCACTTTCAAAGACTAAAGAGATAGAATTTAATTTTCAGTGTCTCTTTTGTTATGAACATGGGCCTGGCAATGCAGCTTCAAGGTCAGATGTTGGAAAAATAAATCTTTGATATATATTTTTTTAAACCCCAAAGACCTGTGATTGCTCCCTGGAAGCTAATTTTCAGTGTGATCCAAACAGGAAAGCCCAGGATGAATGCCAGATAGCACACGGGAGAAATAGTGAGTAATATCCTTTGCTCTATGGTCAAAGCTTCAGAAAGATGTTTTCAATTTACAGTGACTTTGGATCTGTGACCAGAGCAGCTAATCTAGCAAAGGGAAATTTAGTTTGTGTCTAAAGGAGTCAGAGGCTGAGGCACACTTTGCACCAAGTTAAGCTCACAAACTCCCCCGCCCCCTGCCCGCCCCAGTTCTCTCCCAGTCTCCACTGTCTGCAGTTTTTCATTAGGGATTTGTCCTCGGACAGCACTTCATTCCTTGTCATTAGAGTGACATATATGTTGAGGTTAATGATACAGACTTGATCAGACTTCAATGCTGAGAAAAGATTTAGACAGGGGCAGAGGCAAAGGCTGGGGGCAGGGGTCCAGTGTGCATGGGTTCAGAAGAAACAAAGACTGAAGAATAAAGAGGAGGCATGTGTGGACTGGGACCTCCCAGCCAGGGTTTGGTATTGCTTGTTGGGGCAGGTTGAGGTGTGCTTTTCTTACTGCATAGGATGAACTCTGATTTAGGACTAAGAAACCGAGTGGGAGGGAAGTGGCTAGTCTTGTTATTTTGTGCTTCTAGGAACCTATGACCTTACTGACAAGAAGGAACACGCAGGGGCCAGGAAGGCAGCTTTTGTAAGGAGAGTGCTTGCCTAGAAGGCAAAAAGCCTTGGGTTTGGTCCCTAGGACTACATAAAGTAGGCATGGTGGCAAGTGGCTGAAATTCTAGCATTTAAACAGAATGATCAGGAGTTCAAGATTGTTTTCAGTTACATAGAAAGTTTAAGGCCAGTCTGGGCTACATGAAACTCTGTGGAAACAAAACAGACTCAATAAAATATGATGTATATTTTCAGATCTAAAAGTTATTTGCAAATACTGCACATTAAAACCCAAATAGTCAACAAAAGCAACAGAGTTGCTGAACATCTTTAGTTCACAGCATGTGCATAGTGAACATTTTTCTCATATTTTCCCACTGGGTCTTTTAACCTTTTGCTTCACATTCCCTCAAGCCTGTGATACATACTCTGAGAAATCACTGAGTCTGTGATTGGCTATGCAGAGTGCAGCCAAACTGCTCTGATCTAGTTGAAGAAAGCCAAGGCTCACTCTCACTTACTCCCCAGTGGCATGCGGGTCTTACCAAGTTTGATGGCAGTAAGTGTTGAGGTTCGTGAGACTGTAAGAAATTCTAAGTCACATGTCTCGGGTGACTTTTACCCCTTTCCACCTGACTGCCTCCAAAAAGAATGTTTTATGCTGTGTCTAGGTAAAGAACAAAGCTACGCTTATTGCTCCTGTCACCTGGTGCTTTTGAAGGGCAGAAATGTGACAAGAGTCATTGGTCCTTTCTGAATCAATAGTAATTTATCAGGCATTTTCCCCCAGTGCAACAGGTAGTAAGAACACGCTTTAGTGCCTCAACTCTGGACCTTCTGAGAGTTAGTACCTTTCCATGTTCCAGAAAAGAAAACAGAGCCTTAGTGAACTTTACTACCTTCTCCAAGGTCACCCACATCAGTCTAGCATCCGATGTCTTTGGTCAGAAGGCATCCAATTAGGAGGACACCTGCATGCTTAGCAAGCATTCTACCAACTAAGGTACAGGTGGGTGCCTTTTTAATTGTCACAGGTCTCAGAGTGATGCTCTATCTTCCTGTGACTAGATGGGCAATGATGATCATTTTTTAAAATTTTCATCATTTTTTATCATATCATTATGAAGAAACTATGATGGCTGAAAGTTTTGAATAACAGGGAATGTGTAGAAACATTATCCATGTCTTCTGTCATTCCATGGACTTCAGACATCAGATTTTCTCCTCCCCTACATACAATCTAGATTTTTAAAACTCTTGTGTTTTTAACAAATTTATGTATGTGTACAGTGTATTTTGAATCATATTCAGCCCCCACTATACCTCCTCTTATCTCCCTCCCAGGCCTTCTGAACCACCTTCCTTCTCAGCAAGCCCTCTTGCTATTTGCATATCTTTTGCCTTTTTAGACCTTGTGGTGATTTGAACAAGCATGGCCCCATATGCCATATATTAGGATGTGTGGTCATCAAGGAGTGGCACTACTTGAGAGGAATTGGGAGGTGTGGCCATATTGGAGGAAGCGTGTCACTGAGGTTAGGCCGTGAGATTTCAACAACCCAAGCTTGGTCCAATGTCTCGCTCTTTCCACTGTCTGCTGACCTGGATGCAGAACTCTCAATTACTTCTCCAGCACCATATCTGTCTATAGAGCATGCGGCCATGCTCTTTACCATGATGATAATGGACTTAACCTTTGAAATTGTAAGCCAGCCCCAATTAAATGCTTTCTTTTTAATAAGAGTTGCCATGGCCATGGTGTCTCTTCACAGCAATAGAACAGTGACCATGACAGACCCAGTGAGTTTAACTAAGGTGTTTGCCTAGATGTAGGTAGTTATGGGGATACTAAGTGGGGCATGGAGAAATTACCAGTGGCTACCTTACTGAAAAATAATGACTTCCAACACCTAAGCAGCTATTAATCTAGCTAGTTGGGTCAGGAATAGGCCTATGAAGAGATAATATAGTTCTAAGATAGTTGCATTTTAATGCATTTCTGGGACATTTGGGCATGTCATTATGTTGCTTAACTGACAAGGAACTCAGGATCAGGATTAGGCATTTGATAGGGACAGTGAGAGCAGATTTCTACCTCTAGGTGATGAGCTCTATTCAGAACAACATCACCAGCAGTCTTGGAGAAATGTGGGTTTCATGGCTCTCTATCACGGATATGGGTCACTTTGGAAAACCACGTAGAGATTAATACTATACACCTTGGCTCCCCAAAATCCTCTAGAAATTATTAGAGGTCTCTCAGTAAGCTCCTAACATAGAATCTCTGGAGTGAAGACATGGTTAACTAGCAATACTCCACAAAGTTTTAGACAAAGGTGCCGTGTCCAGAGTGGCTGACACTGTCACACTAGATGGGACTTATTTTTGGAGAGTTTCTTGTTCGCTGTTATTTCTGTTACTATTTGAACAAGTATAACTGGAGTTTAGTCTAGGTTTGCTTTGATTTAATCTGTAGAAACTGAGATGGACAAAATCAGGCCAATTAACTCCTTTTAATTATAGTTTTCTCACTGGTTTCTATCAAAATACACATTTAATTATTAGTCATAGGCTAATAGCCAAGTAGTCTCTGTGTACAAAGTAGAATAAGGACCTTTATACCTTATAGATGTGCCACTCCCATTTTTAAATTCCCTAAGAGCCTTTTCTCATGGCAAGAAATACATACATAGACTGCAAAGGTATTTTTTTCATTATTTCGCGCAGCTTACAGACTAAGAAAACAGAGACTCCATTGACAATGGTATCATAGATTAATAATGAGCTGTCCTGATCCAACTGCAGGGTGGTCTAAACTTTTACAAAAAATTACCTTCACATACTCCCTTGCTGTTTCTTTTCCAGCCATAGCAGCAGGCCATCTTAGTTCCGTAGTGACAGACCCCAGGCTGGTGAGCCAGTGCTAGCAACCTGTAATCCCGTGGGCTGTGGATAAAGGACTGTGGGTTAGTATTGAGGAGACAGAAGGCTATGGAGACTCTTCTTTGCCATGGGACCAACAGAAAAGATGTCAAGTATCTGAGTGATTTCCACAGACCTGAGGTAAGTACTGGATTCCATAGAACAACCACAACAAACAAACAAACAAAAACAAACAAACAAACAAAAAACCAAACCCCTGAATTTGGGGGTCAGCAGCCTCTGCCTTCCATCCTTTGCCAACTTTGCTTTAGTTTTGTCCATTTCCTTTTTACCTAAAGTTAGAGAGTGAAAATGACAGTATATACACATCATATACATAAACGTATATGTATACACACACACATACACACATGTATATTTGAGACCTGAATAGGTACAGTGGCTTTCCAGTTTGGGTTCTGTGTTCATGAGTCACTGGCTAAGTGGTTTTGGCTCCAACAAGAGCTCTGCACTTTTACTTTCTGGCCATCTTGGAATCACTGGAAAGCCTAGAATCACCATGCACTGTGGACAGTTAGGAGTGGGAGACTATTCTGCCAAGCCATCTTGGGATACAGAGGAGGAAACTCCAATGCAAGTGGAGGTACATCCCCAAGCAGAGGTCCCCATGCAGAGCCAGGTGCTAGAGATTTAAACTTGCTGGGTTTCAAAACAGCTTCCTGCAAACACAATTTGCTAAACTCTTGATTACTAAGCAACAATCAGCAAACATTTTCTCAAAGTGACTAAGGGGGAAATATTTGAGGCTTTGCAGGCAGGCCATAGGTTTGTGTCTGTGCAAAAGCAGCCGTAGGGAATGGAAAACAGATGGGTGTGATTCCCCCAATTGTACTTTATTTCTGGGGCTGGGAAGCTAGCTCAGTCTGCAGTGTTTCATGTATTCCAGGCTGCCCTTGAACTCGCCAAGTCACCAAGAATGACCTTGAACTTCTCAACTTCCTGCTTCTTTTTTTTCCTACTACTGATTTAATACATTGTCGAGGATCAAACTCTGGGCTTCCTGGGTGTCAACTGAGCACTATTTCAATAGAACCACATCTGCATCCTTGAAGATATTACTCTTTTATTCCCTCATCAGCCATTGGAAATGTTAAAGGTGGCTTTGGCTCATATGTTGTATCAAAATGAAGCCATCTTGGTCTGTAGGTTGTAGCTTGCTGATCTGAAGAGAGAGCCCCTGCCTCCCAGGAAGAACCCTAAATAACATTTGCAAGTGGAAAGCTCCTTGCCTGTTTACCTGCTTGATATTTTTGGGTTGAACAGAACTGCTACCAGACTAAAAGAAAAGACAAATTTTATGGAGGGCCACATTGGATTCCTCATGCATATGGAATATAGCTTTAAATGATTTCCTGAGTTCTTTGATAGATAAGGGATAAACATTTTTGTCAGGTACAGGATTGAATATATGCTAATATCTTAGTCCAAGCCAGACAGTTAAACAACTTTCCTCTCATGGCCTTTCCTACAAACTTAATTTCTCAGATAAAAGAGTAGTGTTTAGGACATCTTATTCACCAAGAGCATAGAATGAGAGAGAGGAAAAAAAAAGTCTGGAAGAGAACTTTTTCGGTTAAAAAAAGTTATTATTATTATTTTTTATTTTATGTGCATTGGTGTTTTGCCTGCATGTATATCTATGTGAGGGTGTTGGATCCCCTGGAACTGGAGTTGTAGACAATTGTGAGCTGCCATGTGGGTGCTGGGAACTGAACTTGAGTCCTCTGGAAGAACAGCCAATGCTTCTAACTGCTAAGCCATCTCTCCACTACCCTTTCATAAACTATTAATTCAACTACTTAGAACAGGCTTCTCAACTCCTATGACTGATATTTTAGGCTGTACGATTCTTTGTTTTCTTTTTTTAATGGAGGTTATCTTGGGCACTCTAAGATGTTTAGTATCATCCATGGTTGTCAATAGCATGTATCCCCTAATTTGTGATAATAAAAAAAAACTTCTCAGGTTGGCTGAATGTGGTAGTGCCCAATTATAATTCCAGCACTCTGGAGTGAGAGACAGGAGGATTATTGTTTTAGGCCAGAAGATATACATAGCAAGTTCCAAGCTGGCTAGGGTTATATAGTAAGACACTATCTTAAAAACAAAAGCATCATTTGCCAAATATTCCAGACAAGGCAAAACTGTCTTTAAGTACCATTACTTTAAAGTGAAACCTTTCTTGAGCTTTTTTTGTGTTCCAAGATCCTACTTGGGTCCTTGGGTGGAGCACAGAGATGAGAAAAAAAGCCAGCCTTTGCTTTTTAGTTCATAGTCTATGGCAAACAGATGTACTATAGTCTAGAACATCCTGGCAGCTACCATTAAAATGCTTTGAGAAAGGGCTATTTTCAGTGCTTGGTATTGAACAGATGTCTACTTAGTGCATACTAAGCTATTGCTCTACCACTGAACTACATCCCAAGTCCTGAAAAAGAGCTTTGATTTTGTTTTCTTTGTAAGGAAAGAAAGTTTATTTGGGCTTATAGTTATAATGTGTGAATCCATAACGGCAATGGATCAGGAATATGAGTAATCACATCCCCAACCATAAGGATGAAAAGGAGAGTTGGCTAGAGGCAAAGGGAGTCTGTAGCCTCTGAAAGCCCATCTCCCGCCCCACCACAGTGGTACACTTCCTCTAGTAAGTTCTACCTCCTATATCACCCTGTTTCCAATGAAACTATGGAACTTAGGAGACAGGAGCCAACAACTGGATGGGCAGACTGCAGAAGAATTGTATTTGTTGTAAGTCAACCAAGGATCAGAGCTAAAGAGAAGCCTGAGAACACAGCTAAAGAATAACAAAAGAGTAAATAACTGTAGCCACCAACACCTTTTCTGTGTAGCAATTCAAACTTTCCAGGCAAGCAAGCCTCTTTTCACATTTCTCTACCAGCCAGTCTTGCTTGCCCCATATTTCTCCAACTCACAAATCCTAAACTGTTCATGTCCCTGACAAGTTACCTGACATTTTACACAGACAACTGTGCCATCTGTGGAAAAACAGACATTTACCCACACTGAATTTATTCTCACAGCTAGGTGAGTCCAAACCATCCAGGGCAGCAGAACTTCAGGCAACTGACTACCTACCCTTGGCCTTCACACTGCAGGCCTCAAAGAAGGCAAATCCTGGACCAACAATTACTGCAGCTATGAACAGTTTCCCACATGTGCAAACAACTTTTTGAACATCTCTAGGTATTGCATGTTGATAGATCCTTGGTTAAATATGTTATGCTAAATACATTGGCCTAACATTTTTGGTAATTCCTCTCACCTCCATCTTTTCCTTTTATTGAAAATAGAATCTTTTCACATATAATCCTGATTATAGTTTCCCCTCCCTCTACTCCTCTCAGCTCCTCTTTTCCCTCCTCCTCTCCCCTCCTCCCCCCTTCCTTTCACTTCCCTCCCCCTCCTTCCCTCCCCTCCCCCTCCGGATCTGTTCCCTTTCGGTCTCTCATTGCATTTCAATCAGCTCCAGCCATTTCTTCAATGGTTAGATGTAAAGTAAAACAAAAACAGAGAGAAATTTGTTTAAAGATCTTATATTTTAAACACCTAATTAGAAACCAGTACAGACTCTCTGGCATAGGTGGCCAAGCCTATCTTCAATCTATATGTCAAAGTCAGTTAGCTTGGATTGTAAATAATCCTGCCTGGGGTTAATGAGTAGAAAAAGGTTACCAGAAGATGAAATTCACATGCTGTTTGCATGTTTCTAAAGCTCTTCAGAGTTTAAAAAAAAAGCCAAAAACAAAAAACATGCCTTCTCAAATTTTATTGCTTTCATATGCCTGACTTCAGGTACAGTGGGAAACCCAAGAAATCTGAGGTTTATTAATTTGTCCTATATCATCATTTTGATGATTAAGGGTCACTCATGAGAGGCTTCAAAGTGCTAATGGGTAACACTTGGGCCATTAAAATCATGTGAATAGATCAAGATTTCTTTCGCACTACAAAAGATACCTTCCCTATCACAAACACAGTTTAGTAGTTCAGCTCTGTTGGAAGATTGCAACCATAGATCCAGGCACAGTGGAAACCTCTGGAAGCTAAAGCAGGATAAGCAGGAGTTTGAAGATAGCTTGGGCTATGGAATGAGTTCCAGGACAACCAGAATTAGGCAGGAAGACAAAACAAAACAAAAACAAACAACAAAAACAACAAGAAAAACAGAAACAAAAAGGAATTTAGAGCTGGAGAGATAGCTCAGTGGTTAAGATTACTTGCTGCTTTTGCAGAGGACCCAGGTTCAGCCCTCAGTCACCACATGGCCTAGCATACCAACTGTAATTGCAGTTCCAGCAGATCCTATGCTCTTTTCTGATAACTGCAGGTACCAGGTATGCACACAAACACCCATACAAAAGAAATCTTAAAAAGAATCTATCTTTACCTTCATTTATTTAAAAATACAGACAAGGGGATGGGAATATAGCTTAGTAAATATTTGAGAATCAGAAGTTGGAATCCCTAGAGCCTTAGTAGAAAGACACACAGGTATGATGGCTGCCTGGAATCCTAGCACTTAAGACAAAGAGAGCATTTCCAGGGCAAGCTCACTAGCCATACTCGTTAGACTTGGCAAGTTCTAGCTTGGCAAGTTCAGCAACAAACCCTGCCTCAATAGATGTACCCCCCCACACCCAGTCATGTACCCCATACTTGCAACCATGTCTATACACATGCATGCATACCACATACATACAAATGCAAAAATTGCAAATGATAGTTGTTTAAGAATTAACTCATGATTGAGAACTACATAATAGACCCTGATATTTAGACGGTAACACAAATCAAAGCACAGCAGTTTGGCCTGTGGCTGCTCCATGAATAGCAATATGTCCTCTGCACATGCCCTAAAGGAGAGCTGGTGTTGAGAGCGAACTCTAGGAAAAACCATCAGAGGGACACGAGTCAATAAACAAGCAACATGCCTTGTAATTAGTAAGTGTGAGGTCCATGCATTCACTGAATTTGGAGAATATGCTTCAAAGGACCAGCTGCAACCCGGATTTTACTTGTTTAATCATGAGATTCTACATCTGGCCATGAAAATGGGAAGAAAATCACTTAAAGAAGGAAAAGCATTAGTAGATAGAATTGCTAATAATTAACTTGCTGATTTATAGATGCCAGAGGAAATTGATTTATTACACCAACAGTCCCATTTTGTGTTGCCAGTTTTGAAAATGTTCATGTGAAGCTATTTAAAACTACAGAAAAAAAGAAAATTAACTATTCAACTCTTTATATTTAAGTGATAACAATATGGTCTGGGGGAGAGGAAGGAATCCAGGATAGGCGAACATGACATGCTTGATGGCAGCGTAGTGCATAGAACAATGAAATGCAGAGTGCTCGGAGGATAAAGATTTAACTTACTTCTTCCTGATGTCGAGTGGTATTCCGAGTTAATATTACTGGGGGACTTGAACTGTTTTCCCAGCATCCTCTTTTCCTTGCTCTTTGCTTTAAATCCGTGACCATTTTAACATGTCCATCACTGATTCAATAACTCCTCTATTTGACACCCAATCTCTCTCTCTCTCTCTCTCTCTCTCTCTCTCTCTCTCTCTCTCTCTCTCTCTCTGTATATGTATCTGTCTGTCTGTCTCTGTGTGTGTGTGTGTGCACACATGAGCGTGCGAGTTTTGAAAGCCAGAGTTTGACATTGAGATGTCTTCCTCACTTGTTTTTTTTTTTTTTTTTTTTTTTTTTGAGACAGGGTCTTTCACTGAACCTAGTGTTCCCCATTTTGGCCAAACTTCCTGGCCAGTGAGCCCCAGGCATCTACCTGTCTTTCTCACCTTGTTCCCAGCACTGGGGTTAAAGGTATATGTCACTATACCCAGCTGTTTTGGATGTGGGTGCCAGGTATCTGAACTCAGGCCCCCATGAGTTGTACAGAAATACTTGTGCAGAAAGCATTTTACCCAGAAAATTGCTGCTGCTTTCCATTTAACATGCTCAACTATCTGTGATTTCAGATGTTTCTATTTTGGGACACTTAGATGGGCATGCTGACCCCTATCCCCTGTCCTGCCATCCCCCCTCCTTCTCACTTTCTGTACATCTCCATTTCTTTCTCTCTTCTAAATGGTGTTTAGCAGATTCAAGACTCAGGGGACCCAGAGAATCCAGTCTTGAGATAGTGGAATGTCAAGTCTTGGTGGATAATAGGTCCCAAGCAGAGAGAGTTTTGAGCTAAATGTTGAATTGCCCAGAATTCCTTTAATGCATTATATAGCTTGCTGTCTACACTGATCAAATTAATTAGAAAATGGCTGTTTCCACAGCTGAAGTCAATTTAAAAACATTCCAAGGATTGTGTAAGTAGTATAGTATTTCTGCACAGGATTCTTCATTTTCTATAAAAATAGAAGGTTCCAGAATCTTTTGTATGCTTGCTGATGATCAGAAAACTTCACAAAATCCTTCCAAGACAAACTGAAAAGCTCACTTTCTTCTTCTCTTGTTTAAATACATTTAAATATCACCCTATCAATAAAAGTTTTTTTGAATAGGCATAAAGATGGCAAACAATTGTTTTGTCCAGATATATTTTATTTTTAATAATGTGCATGTGTTTGTGTGTACATGTACACATAAATGTAGTACCTGCCGAGACCAGAAGAGGGGGTTGGACCCCCTGGAGCTGGAGTTACTAGCAGTTGTGACCTATACAATGTCAGTGCTAGGATCCAAACTGGGGTTCTCTGTAACAGTGGTACTTGTTCTTAACTGCTGGGTCATCTATCTAGTCCGCACAAGAGTATTTTTGTTAGTAAGGTTTTCAGAAAAATCATTCATCCAGTATAGCAAGGTCATTTATTGTATTCAATTGGTTAAATTAATCTGAGTTCACACTATCTTTATGTTTGTGTGTATACATGCACATGTGAACATGTGTGTTTGTGTGCATGTTGAGGCTACAGTGCAATCTTAGGTGTCATTCCTCAGGATCTGTCTACTTTCTTTGTTGGAGACAGGGTATCCCATTGGCCTGAGGTTGCCAATTACTAGCTGGCTGGCTGGTGAGGCCAAGGAGTCCACCTGTCTCTTTGCCTTCCCTGTGCTGGGGTTACAAGGATGCACCAGTAGGTCTAGCTTTTACAATATGGCTTCTGGAGATTAATCACAGGTCTTCATGCCTTCAGCAAGGCAAACACTCTACCCACTCAGCAATCTCCCTAGTCCTGAGTTCCCACCCATCCTTAACCCATAGAGTAAATGTCCAGGTTGACTCAAACCATCCCATTCTCCAGATACATAGAGGGTTAAGAGCAAGAGCCCACCATGGGGAGAGGACTTGGGTGGTCAGTCTTGGCACCAATTACCTTTGGGCTATCTTGTTGGCCTTGAAGATACTTTGAAGTTAGGTGTACACCGACTGAAAACAGCAGAAATGTAACAGTCACCTAGGGAGAGTGTAGATCTGGAAATCCAGAACTTTGCTTCTCATAGGAGGGAGGCTGGCAAGGAAGGCTGATAATCAAGCAGTATGGGGGAGACAAATCAGAACGTGCAGGGAGGAGGTGATCAAGAGTGTCTACACACTTTAATACTCCTCAGTGTCAAAAAAGACAAAGCTTGCCTTTCCCGGCTGCCATGGTTGACTTCTAATGAGCCGTGTATAGTGGGAGTGATGGTAAATTTCTAGATGAGGGCTCCAAAGGCACCGTGGCTTCTTTCTAGTTCTTCCACTGTATCAGAAACTATATATCTCCCCCCCTCCTCCTTCTCTCTCCCTCCCTTCACCCCCTCACCTCCTTCTCTCTCCCCCTTCTTTCTCTCCGTGTTAGTTGACACACTGTGAGGCTAGTTAAGCCACCTTAATGGAAGAATGTTCACATGGAAAAGATATGAGGCTTCCTGCCAACAACCATGGTAGTTTACTTCTTAGAAGCTATTTCTCTGGCCAGTGACAAGTTTGCAGATGACAATGACATTGGCCAAAGCTAGACTACAACCTTGTGACAAGCCTGCTTTTCTGTGGTGAACTGAAAATTGCTCTCTATAAAATAAAGTCCTTAAAAACACAACAGCCCCAATCTACAGAAATTGTGTGAGACAAGAAACATCGCTTTAATAAGTTTTGAAGCAATCTGAAGTTCAAGAACTGATAGCAAGGAAATATGGCCATCAACCAAGCAAAAACGCATACTGAAGGGCAAGCTGGTAATATTCGCAAAGAAGCTTGCTGCTTCTGGTGTATTGAATTCTAATCACGCACTCATCAAATCCAAGGTGCCAAGGATATGAGTACGCCGTAGCTGCATACATTAGGAAAAGAAAAATGTTTCAGATTCAACTGTGGTTCATTACCATAATGATAATTCTGAGCAGCTTTGTCATGGTCTTGTACATGAATTAGTCAGGACCTGGTTGGATTTAAAGATGACAGAACCTGTGATGGCCTGCTTTATTCTCTGTCACTCTTGGAATGAAGTCTAGGCTCTGTAACTTGGCATCCCAGCCTCTATGAAGCCTGGCTCCAGTCTCCCTTCTTTGGTTCTTGGCAGGTACTATGGGTTCTTGATGACCAGTCTGCCTTCTATACCTGGGGCTGTCTTCTACATTACCTTTTTTTACAGATACATATCTGTTTTTCCCCTTATTCTTCTGAAAAGCAACTATCAATGACACTGACACGCTTTCTCCTACATTTTATAGCTGATAGACTCTGAACCATAAGGACACTTCAAATGCCATGCCCTGTCTTCAGGTTTCTTTGGCCCTTTCAATTCTTTTCTCTCACCTACACTATGTAGTCTAATCCTCTCCTCTTCTTCCTCCTCCTCCCCCTTCCTCCCTCCCTCCTTCTTCCTCCTCTCAAACACAGGGTCTCATGTATCCCAGGCTGGCCTTGAACTTGCTCAGCAGCTGAGGATAACCTTGAACTTCTGATCATCCTGCCTTCATCTTCTGAGTGCTAGGATTACAGGCTTGAGGCACCACACCCAGTTCATATGGTGCCGGGCCTCCAACCCAGGCTTTTGTGTATTCTAGGCAAGCACTCTACCAACTAAGCTATATTCACAACCCCTGAAATTTATTTTTTAATTCCCTTTTTTGAGTTTATGATATAATTATATCATTTCTCCTTCTTCCTTCTACTTGCTCTCTTTCAAATTTATGGCCTCTCTTTTCATCAGTTGTTCTTACAAGTATGTATGTATACACATTCATTTCTAAATAGTCTTGTATATTGTATATACACAACATAAATAAGTTTATCTATTATTTATGCACATGTAGAAATTTTGTCTTTTCATCTCTTTTCCTTTCCATGGTCTTTAAAAAATGTTTTAAATTTTTATTTACTTATTTTTTACTTTTTAGATTTCTTTGGTTTCTTCAGCTGACAAAGGAAAACTTTTTTTTTTCTGGTTCTACTAAGCGCTTTAGTGGGAGCAATAGATATGTATCTCTGGCATTCCGGAGAATGTTTGAGCATGCCAGTGTTCAGTTAATGTTGTTGAATTGGACTGGATCAATTTTAACTCCTTCTAGAATTTGTCTTCATAATTAAAATCTGGACATTTAAAATAGTTACTCTCTCTCTCTCTATGTGGCATATATGTGAATACATGTTTTACATGTGTGGAGGCCAGAAGTCATGGTGGATGTCTTCTTCAATCACAGGCCACTGTATAACAATTTTTAAAAAGACAGTCTGTCACTAAACCTGAAACTCACTGATTCAGAAGGGCTGACTGGTTAACAAGCCGCACAGATCCTTCCATCTCAGTTTTCCCAGAGCTGGAAGAACAGACATGCATCACTGTATCCAGCTTCTATATGGATGCTGGAGAGGGAACTTTGGTCCTGATGCTTGTGCAGTAAGCACTTTACCACCACACCCCAAGTCATATCCCACGCTTTAAAATATTTTAGTTATTGAAACCAGTACACTGGGATTTGATAAGTTATCTGACAGAACTAGAAAGTACTGCTGATCTTTTTGGGAAAAAAATCCTGTACATAGTAGACAGAAAGATTTAAGTGTTCATGGGAGGCACCATGTATTTAGGAAGCTACCACGGGTTTACTGTGAGATTCTGAACAAGTCAATTACAGATCCTTTTAAAATTCAGTTTACCATAAAACCCACATCACCTTAGAACACTCGTTTTCTCTGCTTCTGCTGTCTCTAGAAGGGTTTAGGTATTAGAACTTGTTATCAGGGGAACATGATCCTGAGGACTCTCCTGTCTCACCAGCCCGGGGACAAACTGGTGTATCACTTTTTCTGGTGCTCTTTTTCTGAATTTTAAATGTATAATTATTGCATGTTTGTGTCTGTGGATGATTTGGGAGTGGGGCATGTGTACTGTGGTATAGGTGTGGAGATCAGAGGACAGCTCTGGAATTCTTTCTTGCCTTCCACATTTATATGGGCTCTGAGGATTGAACTCAGGTCCACAGGCTTGTACAGCACGTGCCTTTACTCACTGAGGTCACTATTTTCATTTCTTGACATAAATGAATGTTTTTAATGTTGGCAGGAACCAGTTTTTCTTGTGGACATGGGAGACTGAAAGTACAGGGATCTTCTACTCCAAGTCTCTCATTTGTTTGGTTGAGTATAACTATTGCTCACCTGCCTTCAGAAGTACAGCTTTGAGGCTCATGTTCAATTTGTTCCCATACAGGATTAAGTCATGATGGTCACTTATCTTTTGTCATTGTTCTTCCCCTTCCTGTTGTATATCTTTCTATTATTCTTTTCCTTCCAGAATATCCAAGGGGCACCTCCCAATCTCTCTGCACTGAGATTGCTTTTGAGAGAAATGGTGATCATAGTAGGAAGAAGAAACATTTGTCCTACACAAGTCCCTAGATCATGATACAGGGGACTTTGTAAGTCAAGTCAAAGAATTTTGAGATTCTCCTGGATAATCCATGTGGGCTTCCTATAATTGCAAGAGTTTTTCATAATGCGAGGAAGACAAAGAAGAAAGAAGGCGAGGTGAGAAGGGGAAAGAGATGGGAGTTATTTCCTCAAGCCAAGACTTAGCTGGTAACCTCTACAAGTTCAAAGACCAAGGGGAAGATTCTCTTTTGGACCCCCCAAAGGCTCCAAAAGCACTACCAATACCTCAATTTTAGCCCCATAAGACTCCTTGTGGACTTCTGACTTCCAGAACTGTAAGACAGCACATCTAGGTTGTTTGAAATACTGAAATTTGTGGAGGTACTTTCAACTCTTCATGTAGCCTGTGGTTAGCAGGAAGCAGCCCCCTTGGTGTGAACCCAGATGTCCCTTCATCTCTCATACATTATTTTTTACTTGAACTAAATAGAGAAAAGATGTGTAACAGAAATATATTCCAAGTAAAAATTTGCTTCAAATTTACTTCCAAGAATAGCAAAGTTACTATTTTTCTTTCACATGCCCAAAGGACAAAGATCTTTTTGACCGTTATTGCCTACTGGAAATGTGATAGCCAAATGGGGCATGTCTGAT
Source organism: Micromys minutus (assembly GCF_963924665.1). Lineage (NCBI taxonomy): Eukaryota > Metazoa > Chordata > Mammalia > Rodentia > Muridae > Micromys > Micromys minutus. Next base: position 24,232,834 of record NC_137970.1, on the reverse strand, counting down.
TTCCTGGTAGTTTTAAAAATAAGAAATAAATAAGTGAAACTAATTTCATGAGCAGATTTTATCTAGTTATTAGTGAGTTAGTTTCTATTATTTTTCCTTCATACTAAACCCCCAGATTCCAATAAATAGTTTATATTTACACCCCTTCTCACCTTGGACTAGCTACATTTCAGGTACACAGTCATCATCTTATTTGCTGTTATGGGCACTATTACTCCAGGGCATCTAAATGGTCCATCACTCAAAGGGTATAAAAAAGTGCAAGGCAAGCCAAATTCTGATATGTAAGAAGGTTAATATACAGCCAATGAATTATTTAGTAGACAAGCGGTCATTGTCACCTATAGGCTAAAGCATCATTTGAGAGGCATATTGTTTTTCAGGTCATACAATCATAATAACAGTGTTTCAATGAAAAATAATTGGTACTTTCTTACCTTATAATTTTTTGAGGCAGGTTCTCAAAAACTCTTTATATAGCTAAGAATGACTACTAATGTGTGATCCTCCTGCATCAACCCCCTCCCCCAGCACTAGGAGAATAGTCAGGCACTACCACACCTGGTTTATTTCATGCTGGGGATCGAACCCAGAACTTCATGCATGCTTAGCAGGCATTCTCCCAACTGATGACTGATCTACCTTCATTCTCACCCTCCTCTTGGTGCATTCGTGCTCTCCTCCCCCCTTCCCTTTTCCTCCTTCCCCCCTCCTCCTCTTGTTTTTTTTTTTTTTTTTTTTTTTTTTCTTTTTGACACAAGTTTTCTCTGTGTAACAGTTCTGGATGCCCTGGAAATTGCTTTGCAGATCAGGCTGGGCTCAAACCCACAGAGATCCACCTGACTCTGCCTCCCAAGTGCTGGGATTCAAGGTGTGTGCCACCACAACCTAGCCTTTTCTTTTTCTTTGCTGTTTATTAGAAAAATCTGTGTGTACCAGCTATAGGACACACACACACACACACACACACACACACACACACACACACACACATTGCAATGAAACATTAGGAAATGACTAGCCTTAACCTGTAGGTACACTTTTTTCCCAATGTGTGCCTTGCTTTTTCTGTCAATGAGCCCCCTGAAGTTGGAGTCTGGAGCTAATTAAGCATGGACCTGTGGAAGTTCCCAGAGTGCCGACCACTTGACATTTCCAAGCATATGGAGCAGATCATCAACACACCAGACAACAAAGTTGAACTGTAAAGCCATCACACTTAACATCTTGAAAAGTTCAGTGCTGCAGAATCGTCACACAGATTCTTCAGGTTAATTAGGTGGGAGGGCTGGAAGGGGGTCTCTTCAGTTTTTAAATTAATTTGGTGGCACATTGAAAGTGGATCTTCTGGAGGTCAGTTTGCCTAAAGAACTATTAATCTCATCTCCACATAGTACTTGGTCTTCCTTAAGTGCACTTTCTAATAAAACACGACTCTCCAATGTTCAAGGTAAATGTGATTGGAGCAAATTGCATCTGCTTACATTTTTATCATGGGAAGGAAATTGAAACTTGCAACCATACATTCTAAGAACCTGGTTTGAGGGTTGTTCTGTTTGAACTTCAAAATCCCTTAATACCATGGCGGATCCTGATGAAAGACTTTTTCCTGTAAGTTAAACAAAGTCACCTCCAAGGAGCTGGAGCCAAACCAAGGATTTCTCCTCTGCCCCTTCCTCCTCTCCTTAGAATCAGCACTTGAAAACCTCATTCAGATGGGAAGGAGCCTGTTCCTCAGGTGACTTTGGGAAATATCTAGAGATTTTTTTTTTTTTTTATAAGCTGTCCCAACGTAGGTAGGTGGTAGTGTCCACGTTGTTACTGGCATCTTATAGCATCTGGAAATGTTCTTATATACTTCCCGTAGAATACAGAAGAGCCTTCCAAGCCAAACAATTATTGACTCATCCCAAAGGTCCTTGGTGTGCAGCACAGAGATCCTGTGCAGATATGCCAGGAAGAAGCAAAGCATCATGGTGGAGAAGTGTGTGTGTGTGTGTGTGTGTGTGTGTGTGTGTGTGTGTGTGTGTGTGCGTGTGTGTTCTAGGGAGTCTTTCTGAAAAGGTTGTCCTACTGCACTGTGGAGGATGCTCCACATTGACTAGGGTTGTTACTGCTCTGCCACTTAACTGGCTTTGTCACTTTGGCAAGTTACTTGGCCTAATTTTTCAGCCCTTCAAAACAGGGATGGCAACGATGATAATACCTTGAATACACAGGGACTGGGGACTTCTGGTGGTCTAAAAGTGCTTGGTCTACAAGTCACCTTATGCCTACGTCCTTTTACTATGCGGCTTTGTAGCTCTCACAGGGAAACGTTCCAGGGCTCAGCAAAGCTCATGGATAAAAGGAAGTGGCAAAAAAAAAAAACAAGGATGGGTTCAGCTATCTTTTTACCAACGCGAACTTTCCAGTTCATCACCCCGAATCCAAAGGCAGAACAGAAGCCCAGCGAGAAGCTGCTCCAGTGCTCAACAAGAAATGAGAAAATGTGCCCTCTGCATCCTCCTGTTTTTTTTTTTTTTTTTTTTTTTCCATTCCTTCCCTAGAAAAACTAACGACTGATAATCAATGGGCATCCTTCGGGGGACACCAAACTCATGCTCTGCTAGGTACTCACACATCTGCCTGTCCCGGAGGTGGCTGCAGAGCACCAAATCCCAAACACACCCACTGTCTATGCACCCAGCTCCCCCCTCCCCCCATCCGCAGGACAAGCTCCGCCAAATGGGAAACGGGATCCACAGACCACCCGAGGCCAAGCCTTGCCCAAGGGACGCAGGGAAGAAAGTTGGTGTGCACTCGGGTCCGGTATCTTGGTGAAATACGTCCCAAGGTGCACAGATGCCTCAACCCCAGCACCCAGGTACTCCCCACAAATGCGGGTCAACAACAAAGGGCTTCAAAAGGAGAGTTCGGGCGGGGGAGCCAGGGTCAATGCAAACACTCACCTGGTCCCTACTCCACCTGCCACCCAGGGGAGCAGCAGAGTGAGCGCCAGGCCCCAGGGCGGCTGCATACTGGCTGGGGGGAGGGCTCCTTTCTTGTCCTGAGCCCCTCAGGACCTGGTACACAGAGGGGCCACCGCCTTGTCTCTGCTTTGCTGGTCAGGACCTTGGTTTTGCGCGCAGCTGGCAGGCTCTTTGGCAGCGGGCACAGAGAGGACAGCGGGGCTGAAGAGCTGGGGAGCCTTTGGAGCTGCGAGTGGCTGGGGGCGCCCTGGCGAGATATTCTGCTGGGTGAAGCACTCCGGTGCACCAGTGAGGGCGTGGCGCCTGAGCACATCTGGCTGGGACCCGCCTCCAGGACGACCCACGAGGCCTCCACGCTCTTCTCTCACCCGTAACTCCTCCACGCCCCCGACAACCTCCAGCTTCAATTCACTACAGGCTGTTCAGGGGTACCTCCAATTGCCATGTGTTTCAGGCTTGGAACAAGTGGTATGTTTGTCCCAGGAATTGAGGATTGAGAAGCCAAAGCAGGACCACAGATGCAAGTTCAAAATCACAGGGCAATCTCATTTTAATGGAGATTTCATGCTCGGCTAGGTTTTTTTTCCACACAAGGCAAATAAATCATAGGATGTTAGAGGTAGAAGATCACCACGTTTTGAATAAACCTCATTATTTAGCAAGCGTCTTCTTGTAGTCAGTCGCAACAGTTCAAATGTGACTCCAAATGATATTGAAGTGTAATAGCTACTGGCATCTTGACACAATCTAGTCATCTGGAAGAATGAACCTTAATTGAGAAAATGCCTCCATCAAATAAGCACGCCTTGGATGATATTTTCTTGATTAATAGTTGATGTGGGAAGGTCCAGCCTACTATGAGCGGTGCCACACCTATGCAGGTGGTCCTGGAAGGTATAAGAAAGGTACCTGAACACCATTAAACAGTGTATTTGGATTATCTCTACCTCCAGCTTCCTGCCTTGAATTCTTCCCTTGACTTTCTTTCTGGATGGGTCCGGATGAGTAAGCCAAGCAACTCTTTTTCCTCTCTCAGTTGCTTTTGGTCATGGTGTTTTATCACAAAAATAGAAAGCAAGCTAAGACAGAAAAGCACACACCACACACACACACACACACACACACACACACACACACAGTAGATACTTTATGAGAATTCCTTCAGGTAGTGATGAGTTATCTATTCTGACTTGTAGCAGAAGGAATACTGGTTGTTATCCCCACATTCACACCCTTTGTAGGTGTGTAGGTGTGTCATGTAGGCAGAGCCCATGACCCCACACCTCAACATTGGACTTGGTCCAGTGATTGCTTTGGTTGATGGTGCCAATTCCAAACCCATTCTAACTCCACACACTTGTGCCTTATTTGGGATATGAGAAGACCATGCCAGTTAGCTTGGTGGCCTGAGTAACATAAGGAACAGGCCAAACACAGCTACCTATCTGACCCAACTGTTGACTTCCAACTCAAAGAAGAGCTGCCAACGGAGCCATGAAGCCTCGGGAACTAAGATCAACTATACAGACTAGCTACAGAGACTTGTCAAAATAGATTCTTTTCCTGGTTTTAAAATACTTTATTGATGGGGCTGGAGAGAGGGTTCAGAGGGTTCAGTTGCTGCTCTTCTAGAGGATGAGTGCAGATCGAACAAAGAATTCTACCTTTCACCTAAGTCCAACTAAGTGAACCTTTGAATTTACTGAGTTTACTCAGGGGAGAATGGGGTACCATAGCAATCACTGAAAAGTCAACTCTAGTGTGGGTGACAACTCGAAGAAGCTGTATCTCTGAAGCTTCCAGTTCAATTTGTAGGAGGCTTCACCAAAGAGAGCCTCTTCTTCCCAGCAACTGTTTACCCGTTTTGTTTGGTTTGTTTTGAGACAGGTTCTCACTATGCAATCCTGGCTGGCCTGGAACTATGTAGACCAGACTATTCCCAAACTCAGAGATCTTAGCTGTCTTTGCTTGCGTACAGAGACTAAAGTTGAACACCACCACACCAGGCTTTGTCTTCTCTTGTCTTCTCTCCTCTCTTTTTATAGCCCTGGGAGATTTGTCAATTTATAACCTTCTGAGCTTGCAAAACCTCTACAATTTGTTTTACCAGTTTCTTTCCTCCATTCAGGAGTGAATGGTTCAACTGAGAGAAATATAGCTACACATCAGGTTATGAATTCTATATCTAAAATATCTTAAAGGAAACAGGACCTGTATTTTACCTTGGTGAGGGTTTTGCCACAGGCAGACACTGGTATAAGGATTTGAGGGGAAACAGTTTGTTCTGGTGGCACTGGAAAAAACAATGCGAGGTGTGCATCACGTCATTGGAGCTTCCTCCTGGGAGGGCACGTGTCTCCAAGGGTCTTATTCTAAAGTGATGGTGCTGGAGTACTTACACTCCATCCCCGTTCAGCCATGGCCTGCCAGCATCTACCAGGAGATTGACCTTAGGAGTTCTGGTTTCTGTGCAGAGAGCAGAGTGGCAGGGGTGACTCAGTCAGGGGACTGTAGATATTGGCTATTGATGGTCTGCTTGGAAAATCAAAGTCTGGGGGGACATGGATAAGATGCCACATTATCTGTTACCTAACTTAGAAATTCAACTGAACCGAAAATTCTGAGTGTTTGCTCCAAACTTGAAGATACTGATTCCCCACTTAGCATCCAGTCCTTCAGGGACACAGCTCTTCTGAAAGACTAATTACATGAGTATCCTAATAGGCAGGGCTCATTTGTCCATTTACACTGTCCAGTATAAAGGTCAAAGGAGCATCTTGCATTAATATTTAACTGTCACTTTCTAGTTTCTGGTAATTAGGTGATCTTTCTTTCCTTTCAATTCCTTCCTTCCTTCCTTTCTTCCTCCTTCCTTCCTTCCTTCCTTCCTCCCTTCCTTCCTCCCTTCCTTCTTTCCTTCCTTTCTTCCTTCCTTCTGTTATTTTGTTTAAGAGTGAAGTTTTTTTCCACAGGTTAAGCAGGGGTGGGCGTGGGGTGTACATTTGAGCACATAGCTCCCAGGGAAATGAACTTCTCAGCCAATCCACCTATTAGTATTTTTTCCCAGGAAATCTTGGGCAAAGGTGCTATCGGGCCATATGAGGAACAGAGAAGGCACTTGGGGACAAAGTACTGGCAGGTGAGATTTTAGATAGAAGTTGTCACCTGGAGACATGTATTCTGAATAACCTCATTGGCACTGCTGACTTTGAAGAGAAAGTTGGCAACTGATCTTTAGGAGCCTCTATTCCATTCTACAAAGGGAAAATGATCTTTGATCAGAGTACCATAAAATCACATGTGCCTTGTATAAGAATGTATCTTTTAATTAGTTCTCATTTATCTCCCCTTTGAGGAACAAGTATGATGGAATATTTTTGTGTTTCCTGAGCGCGCGCGCGCACACACACACACACACACACACACAAACACACACACAGAAAGTGGGGAGGAAAAGAGTTCCTCCCCGTGTTTTCAAACTTCATTGTTAGTGCAACTGACTCAGGGATCTCCTTGAAAGGCAGATACTATTGTTAGGTGGGAGGTACAGTCCAAAAGTTTTTATAAAAATCTTCTAAACAAAAGTTTGTTTACTAGAGGATCATATTTATGGTGGTGACAGTGTACAGATCATCTAGCCTGGTAGCTAGAAAGCACAATGGCATCATATAAGAAGCTTTGCCACCACGTGCCACCCAGGTGGCCTGGGGCACACCTCCAGAGATGCTAATGCATGGACTACGGATTGGGTATAGAACCACTCAGAAAATCCCTGGGCGAGTCTAGGGAACAGCCAATGTTGAGGGCCATTGATATGAACTAGTGACCACATTTTATAGGTGAAACCATGTTAATGCTCTTGTCTCTCTAGCACATAGTCTTTCCCCTGGTACATCATGTTTTCTTTTAGCCACCCTCTGTGTGTGTGTGTCTGCAATGTGTGTGTTCACATTTGTGTATAGATGTGTGTGTGTGCTATAGCACGCGTGTGGAAGTTGTGTGTGTGTGTGTGTGTGTGTGTGTGTGTGTGTGTGTGTGTGTTTCCCTGGAACTCACTACTTATATAGACCAGGCTGGCCTTGAACTTTCAGAGATTTCCTACCTCTGCCTTCCAAGTGCTGGAACTAGAGATAGGTCACCATTCCTATACTATTTATGATGTTTTCTAGATCACCTTTCATCTTGAAGAAACCTTTAAATCTTTCTTTGGTTTTTCAAGACAGGGTTTCTTTGTGTAGCCTTGGTTGTCCTGGAACTCTTTAGACTAGGCTAACGTTGAACTCAGAACTACCTCCCTCTGCCTCTGGAGTGCTGGGATTAAAGGTATGCACCACCACTGCTCAGCTTTTCATCTCTTCTGCTTGAGTGAGAGGAGTCAGTGAAGATGTATATGCTAATGGGAGCCTGCTGACCTCTGTCTTAGAACTTTTATGCCTTGCACATGCATTGGATTGGTTTCTTTCTTCTCATGTCTGTGGCGGAAAACATCTACCAATCACTTCACATTCCTTCTTTGCTTCGTTTCTCTCTTCCCCCTCTTTCTTATCTTTCCTACATTGCTTGCTCATGTGTCTTTTTGGATTCCTGTTGAGTGTTAGACTGTGTGATAGGCAATAGGGACAACAGTGAAAATGTCTATTGGATAATCCCTGGTTCTTCATTTCCACAGTGAAGTGAACTGGACCACTTAGCCTGAAGTTTGGTCGGTTTTTTGTTTGTTTGTTTGTTTGTTTTGTTTGTTTGTTTTTTTAAAACAACAATTATTACCTTTTGGAGCAGAAGAAAATTTTAAAGCAAGAGAGAAAACAAAAAGAATGACACTATCAAATTCTGTTAGCTCTTAGAATGCTCCACTTCGTACATGAGGAAGAGGTGACTGATGATCGTGCAGTGATTGCTACAAAATATTTTTATCGAGAGTCGTGATTTAATGTTGACAACATCTACAGAAGGCAGGTCTTACCATCCCCATTTACAGGTGAGAAATGTGAAGTTTGAGGCATCTTAATATCTTACTTAAGATGACTGAGCAATGTAACATTAGAAAGATACGAGTTTTGGAACTCAGCTGTTAAGAGACTGACTGCTCTTGCACAGCACCTGGGCTTAGGTCCCAGCCCCCATATGATTTCTTACAGCCATCAGTAACTCCATTTCCAGAGGTACAGAACTCTCTTCTGGCCTCTGTGGGCAAGAGACATATATGTGGTATGTTTATGTACACATAGGCAAAATACTCAGATGCATAAAATAAAATAAATATAAAAACCAGAAAGAGATTTGAGTTTTGAACCCAGAACTCACTGGAGATTAATCAAAAAAGGACAAAACAAGAAACCAAAAGAAAAGGCAAAAGCCCTCATATCGAGGCTGGACAAAGCATATTTTTGACAAGTTCTCTCACTAAACACAGAGCTTAAAGACTCAGCTTGACTAGTTTCCAGCAAGCGCCAGGGATCCTGTCTCTGCTTCTCCAGAGATGGTATTTTTGTATGCTACTGTGCATATTATTTTTTAAATGTGAGTGGGGAAGCTCTTAACTGAGTCACCTCCCCAAGACACAGTTTCTCTGTGTAGCCCTGGTTGTTCTAGAACTGATTCTATAGACAAGGCTGGTCTTGAACTCAGAGATCCACATGCCTTTGCCTCCCAAGTACTGAGATCAAAGGCATGGATCACCACTGCCTGGCTTCAACCTTTTCTTTTTTTCCACTATTAAATAGAAAGATTTTCTTATTTGTGAGTGAACTCTTAGTGTTTGCCTGTTAGCTCTCTTGGTTTTGGACTGAATATGTAAGTTCCCAACTGATGGCCCTCCATGGGCAATGCTTGGCCTTTGTCTTGGGGGATATGAACTGGTGGTGTACAGGCCTAGTATGTCCTGTGTAATTACTTCATTCCTTGTTGTGCCTGCTCACAGTTGAGTGTAGAAACTTGGACTCCTGCTGCAAGGCTTGTCTGTCTGTGTTTTTCTGTGGAAATCCTATATGATCCATGACAGCTGGACCCAGGCAACTTAGTTCTGACAAGTCTTAGTAAAGACTCTTAACCCCTAGTAACTGCAACTTGGTTTGGAAACATTTACTTGAGAAATGTTCTGTGCTCTGTGCAAATTGGATTGACATTGTGACCCTTTAAAAGCATTTAAAATACCAAATTTTACCAAAAATAAAAGTCTTTTAAAAAATATATTCCTATTTCCCAAAATTCTCATACATAACACATAGGCACACTCAGTCCTTTAGCTGACATTAATTTTCCCCTTTCTAATCCTGTGCTGGACACTGTTTGGGTGAGATATAAAGATGAATAAGATATAATCCCTTGCCCTGGGTTAGAGAAATGCAAACACATTATTAGAATTCATGGCATAAGTGTTAACAGAAGTACTTTAGGGTGCCTTGGAGACGAGGAAGGAAGAGGCTCAATCTTTTGTGTTTCATACATTTAAGTGTTTGTCCTCCTTTTATCCTTCTCTTTCACAAACTGTTTTCTAGCATGACTTCATTTAAAAAGGAGAAAAATAGGAATACCTGAAAATTGCCTTCTCTCAGGTAACTGTGGCAGACGTGTCCTGACACATAGCGTTTGTGCTGCTCTTGAGTACAACAGACAATTAGGGGAAGCAAGATTTAGTCGAGGCCTCTGCCAACTTCCTTGACTTGGACAAACCAGTTCACCTCTCTCTCTCTCTCTCTCTTTCTCTCACACACACACACACACACACACACACATATGATATACATATTTGCTAAGGATTCTGGATCAATAAACAGATCCTTCCTAAATTCTGTGACTTTTTCTTCAGCCAAAAATGGAAGAAAAATCAATTGTAATCTCCCAATTGTATTTTAAATTACAAAATCAGGCTGATTTCAGCAAAGAAGGAATGTTTATTTAATGAATGAATAAATGAACCTCCATGTTCATTAGCCACGGAAGTAGTGTCTTCCATAGTAGTTTGTAGCCAGGTATAGTGACACACACTTGTAATCCCAGTTCTCCATATTGCCATAAGAAGCCAGCCTGGTCTATACAGCAACTTCTAAACAGCCAGGGTTACAGAGGGAGACCCTCTAACTCCCAACCCTGCCTCAGCCTAAATAGTGGTTTATTGGTACACTCGGGTATCTGCTCTGCAGTGATTAGAGCAAAGTGGAAACATTGGTACATTGTTCATCTCCAGGAGTGTGGAATCAATCCACTCAAGGACAATAATCATCCAGTCATAGTATAAAGCTATGGTGGGAGAAGTCCAAGGCAGAAACATAAGCTCAAGCCAGGGCAAGGAACTTGATGAGGAATCAGTAAGAGCAAGACCAATGTGTAAGCAAGGGGTGAATGCTTGGAGACTGGGTGGCTGGGGATATACCAGTATCTGCATCTCTACTTACACATACACCCACATGTCTGTGGATGAATCTAGCTACAGCCACAGCTATACATAAAGAAAAATCTACATCTATGACTATTCTTCTATCTATATAATTATCATGTCTGTTTATATCAATGCCAATATTTCTATGCCATTATACATGTGTATAATACATGTGTAACCGTATCCCCATGTCACTTCTTTATCTGCCACAATATCCCATAGCTCTATCCCTCAAAGTATATCTATCCTTCTATATGGATAATTATTTGTAGCTCTGCAAATATATCCATGTTCCTTTATCCCAACCACTCCACCCATATTTTGACATGCATATTGTTATTGCTGTAACCACAATGTCATCTATGCCTGACCATCCAAGTTTATATTAATCAGCAAAACAAAATGCACTGTAGTATTGAAAGGCCATTTCACACTAGGGACTCTTGTAGTCGATGATGCTATTGCCTCGTACATGCTTCTGTATCATTTTCCTGTGATCATACAAGAGCTTACCTTGAACACTTGAAACTGTGGCCAAGGGATATCTACTTGGTCTTTGATGGCAGCCCAAACGCCACAATAGGCAGAAATTAGGTGATTAAACATCACAGTTTGGTCTACTTCTGTGGGAGAGCTCAGAAGCATGTTCAGCTCTGGTAACCTGAGTTCTTCATTGGACGGACTCTCGGCTCCACCTGAAAGAATATGAGAACTCATCTAGCCTTCATACTGATCCTGTATGTTCTAAGATTAGCCTCCAGAGACTGCTTTGCCTTTGGGGAACCCACCCCCACCAAAAATAAAAAATAAAACCCAAGACACTTATGTATATGATTAAAATCCTTTATACCCAAACACTGAACTGCATCATATAGTAGGCTCTGGAAGGGGAATGCCTCTTAAAGTCCATTTCACGTCAATCTTACTGATTATGTGAGTTCTGAAGTTCCTCCTAGGCAAGAATTTGCTCTTTCTCAGAGGGATCATTAGCGATTTCATCCAGGCACGATTTCATCCAGGCACATCCGTTTATCTATCCTACATTGAGTAAGCAAGGGAATGGAATGCATCCCCTTTCACCTTTCATTGTCTGGGTGCACGTTTTTATTTTACTGAACTTGTAGACCTGGGGTGTTGGTTGTATGATGTGCGAGTGGAAAAACAAATCTTTTACATTCTGTTCTTACTTCAACAAAGTGCACCATAAATTCACAAGACAGATTTATGATGTATGTAAATTCCAGTATTTTCTTCCTTTGTCAAATGTGTTGGAAAGAATTTATGTAACTTGGAGTTTCTATTAGAAACACAATGTGATAATAATCACACTACCTTTTCCAAACAGAAAAGAAATTAAGAGTATTTTGCTCATGCTAAAGTCTATGGTTGGCTTATTAAAATTAAATACCCCATATTTACAATATGTTCCATTAACATCATGAAAACCTTTTAGATGGCAGCTTCTTCTTGGAAATCCTTAAAACACCATAAATCTTGGCTTCTTGGTACAGGTCTAGCTATTCAGGAGACAAAAGCAAAAGATTTGAAAGTTCAAGTCATGTCTGGGGTACAGACTGAGTTCAATGAGGTCATTCTGAGCAATGTAATTTCATTCTATCAAAAGGAAAAGGCAAAAAGAAGGCTGGGATGTAACTTAGTGGGACAGAACTTACCAGCGTCAGTACTATAATGAAATGCCACATAGGCCTAATGGGAATACACAACTTTGATATAAATTTAAATTTTGATTTTGTTTGCTGTTTGATTTAATACATTTTTATTTAATGCCATTCTTAGAGTGGCCACTTGAGAAATCAAGGGACAACAAAAGACAAACAGTAAGCAAGTAAGCTAATATATATTTAATATAGCTTGCATCCTTCTCAATGTTTATTATTATTATTTTAACTCTGTGTGTATGTGTGTGTCCATGTGTCTATGTGTGTCTGTGTGAGGGTGTGTGCAGGTGCCCATAAAAGCCAGAGATGTCAAATACTTCTAGAGCTGGAGTTACAGACAGTTGTGAGGCACCTGGTAGAGGTTTTGGAAACCAAATTAAAGTTTTCAGGAAGAGTATTACATACTGTTAACCACTGTGCAATCTCTCCAGATTTCTAAAACACATATATTTATCTATAAGACCATTAAAAAGAAAGTCAGAGATAATGTTATAGACATAGATCTTTTCTCTAATTTGACTTTGTCTTTATAAAAAATTGGAGATTTTAGTGAAATTGTTTCATGTTTGACATCATAAATCATATATTTAAGCCACATCTGCTTTCTAAAGCATCTTTCAAAGCAACATTGTACAAAGAATTCTTTAATAGTGAAATGTTCATTTGGTCTCTTTGGCTCCATAGGGAGAGGTATTAATTACCATATGTGCATCTTGCAAGTGTGACTTGGGAGCTCATGCAAAAACAGCTGTCTAAAGTCTAAAGTTACCAAGTCTGGAAAGAGAAGGGATCTTTCAACATTAGAAAGTGTGGAAAAATAATACAGGTATAAACTTTCAATATAAGATATCTTATTCTTTCTTTTTAAAGATGTATTTATTTTATATATGAGTACACTGTCGCTGTCTTCAGACACATCAGAAGAGGGCATCTGATCTTATTACAGATGATTGTAAGCCAGTATATGATTTCTGGGAATTGAACTCAGGACCTCTGGAAGAGCAGTCAGTGCACATAACCTCTGAGCCATCTCTCTAGCTGAAGATGTCTTATTCTTGAAGGGAGGAAAAAATATTTTTTTTCTTTTGAAGAAGAAAAATATTTCTTCCTATTATTAGGTAGTTCCAGCTGGTCTGGAACTCACTGTGTAGATGAGATCCACCTCTTTTTACCTCTGGTCTTAAAGGTGTGGGCTACCACACCTAGCATGAAAGATATTTTTATAACATCTGTGTCATTGAGTGTTATTTCTAATGAAACTAAGGGGCCAGTTAGAGGCCTCTATTCCCCATTATTCTTCATGAATTGAATCAGACATCTGACCCATCTCTGCTAGTCAGTGTCATGAAAATTTCAGCAACACAATTGAGGTGCACTCCACATAATCACTCTAAATTTCCCACAATTTATTTTTCTGAGATGAGAATCTTGAGTACACATTTATGAGAACAAATATGGGTGACCTTTTAAGACTCAAAAGCCAAGTGATTTTTCCAAAACTGCTATGAATTCTTGGTAGAGGTGAATCATTTGATGATACCTTTCTTCGTGAGACTCCAAAGGTGAGTGAAAATATTTTTCATGTGTAAAGTATTTAGAGTCTATTTTCACTTGAGTGTAAGCAGGTAGAGATTCTTGATACCACCTTTAAAGGAGGTTGAATCAATGTCAAGGTCAAGTGAGTTCTGCTTTCTGTTCTTAATCAGAGGTTACAGAGTTGAGAGATGCTGTATTATAAGTTTTGGAAAGCAAGCCATAGGGAAAAAAGAAACCACTTTATCTGGTATTTTTCACCCCTGTTTTGGCTTTTTTAAAACAAGGTCTTGCATAGCTAGATGAAACCTTGTGACTATGAGATAAAGTAGGAAAGGAGCCAGCCAGGCAGGAACTAAGGAAAGCTGGAGCTGTATCCCGGTAACTTTTTTTTCTTGGTTAAGCAAAAAGTTAGGCCTAAGGTAACCAAGGAAATGGCAGCAGTTACCTGTGGCTTCCTCTCCTATAAATCTAGATGCCCTGTGTAAACATCCTTGAAGCTTTCCCCTCTCCCAGAAAATCAGGCCCCTGGGAACTTTCCCAACTCCCACATGGGCACATCAACAAAAGACCTGCATCCTTGAAAGACCTGACTTTACTACAGTATCATTTGTACTGTGGTTTAGATCATGGGAAGAAATATCCCGAAACAGAGATCTGGTCCATCGTGATGAGGAAGGGGGAAAGGGTCATTTTACCCCTATGAATATGTCATCAAGCTCATAAATATGCATTAAAAAAACTTTAAAAAATTCACAGTACAGAACCCAACATTCTGCTACTCCACTTGAGGATTGCCAACTCCATTCTTCCTTTGAAGTGCATGTTTTCCTGTACTAAATACATTTCTGCTTAAAATGTCTATCTCTTAGCTCAATTCTTCTTTTTGCAAAGGGGAGAAGTGAGAAAAACCTTCTCTCTGTAACAGGTAATAATTTGGGACAGTTCAATAAGGTGTAGCTGAGATTCAAGCCTAGTCTCTTATTAGCTGTATGGTGAGTTAAGTTTTTGTTTCTCACCTTCATCCAAGACATGGGAAGAAGATGCTAGGGTCCTTTGAAGTGAGACAATATCTGCCAGGCCCTTAGTATGGCACCTGGTATAAGGTAACATCCACCATGTTAGATGTCAGTAGGGTTGGAAGTACTTTTGTGTGAGTGGAAGAATCAAAATGACAATCAGAACTTTAGACTCCCAGTCCAGTGTGCTCTTTCTACAACACTACACCATGACTTGCCATCAAAGCTAATATGAGTTTTAGATTGAAGGGTGGTCCCAATTATAAGTTATTTCTTCAATTAACTGTTGCTTAAGTTACTAATGAAGTATGCATTTTGGAGAGCCCACTATTCTGCACAGTAATACACATAAAACAAGTGTTTATTGAAAGAATTCTGTTAATGCTTTTTTACATTACAAAAAAAGCTTATAAAAATGACATGTTGGGTTGAGTCTCCTGTTTTCTATAATCCCTCTAAGGCTTCATCCCACAGCTATGCAAGATCTGAAACATACCAATACCAGTGGGAAAAGTTAGTCCAACAAATGTTGAACAGCATGGGTTGCATAGGGAAACATTTGCACTTTTATAAAAAGCAATGCATTGTTTAAATACTTCCCATCATTCTTGGGCTCTTTTTGTTCCTACCCTTCTATTATCCTTAAATGCTTTTATAACTTTGCAAGGTATAGGTGACTAGTATCAATGTGTATCCTGTCCTGTGGAGGTTTCAAAGGACCTGTCTCCTACTCTGGGAGAGGCTAGATAGATCTCTAACTTGTACATTCATTTCTATGTTCCTCACCAACCTATGTGTCTATTCAGTTTCTCCTTGTGATATAATCCAAATCACATAGCCCTTGTGGCAGACTCAGGGGAAACTTCAAATCATTCCCCAGTGTAAAGGCCTTGGGGTAGCTGGCTGGCACCAGGCCTCTAATATGTTTGCAATTGTGCCAAGGCACAGAAAATAGGAAGTGTGACATAGGGACATTTAGCTGGAGTGCTTTGAAAAAGAACCACTGTGTTCCTGAAAACTTAATAGTGCAAGACAGGAACAGTAATACACATTTAATTGATATTTTTGAAAATTTAAAACATTTGCGCAGATACTGAAGCCACAAGAACCTGTTACCTAGATCAACTATTAGTTCATTTTACCATTAGTCTCTGCATTGTTGTTATTCCTTGCTGCAGCATTTTTAAGCAAATCTAAGACTCACAGACTTTATCACTGAATAGTCCAGCATGCATCTTCTAACAGATAAAGCCTTTAAAGTAATAATTCAAGTGTCAGAACCAACAAAATTAATAAGCACTTTTAACATCATTTATCAATCTATATTTAATCTTCCCTAGTTGTCTCCAAAAATGTCTTTTTTGTGGTTGGCTCTCAGTAAGATCCACATATTTCTTTTAGCTGCTATGCATCTTAGGTTTCTTTTAATCTATACATTCATGTCCTGTACAAAATGTATTGCAGCATAGCTAAATAGTGGTGGCAAGCTTGATCATAGATAGACAGGCCACAGCTGAGAAACGAAGAATTCATAAGGCTTTTACGTGACTGTGTTTTGGTGACATCTGGAGATGTAATGGATCTAGATAGTGGGTATCAGTAGATGCTGAGCCTACGGTGGAACAATCCATGGGGTTTTACGGTGAAGGGAAAAAGCCAACAATACTGGAATGAGCCTGCATCTCAATCTGGATACTAATGAACATGGGACAAATAGAACTTAATGTTCCTTATTATGAGGCAGTAGGAAGTACATTGGTCCCTTGACATCTGTAGGATTGGTTCTAAGATAGACCATGGATATCAAAATCCTCAGACGCTCAAGTTCCTATAGAAAATGGTGTATATTAGCATAAAACCTATATACTATCTCTTTAAACCATTTATAGCCTTAGTATAATACCAAATATAATGTAGATGCCATATAAATAATTATTAATTATTTTAGGGGATAATACTAATAATAACAACAATAACTTCAGGACATACACATGTTTTTGAATATTCTTCATCCACAGTTCATTGAATTTATGGATAGGGATTATGGTGGTTTGAATAAGAATGGCCACCATAGGCTTATATATTTGACTGCTTAGTCAGTAGGAAGTGGCTCTACCTGACAGGAATAGGAGATATGGCCTTGTTGGAGTAGGTATGGCCTTTTGGAAGGAAGTGTATCACTGAGGGTGGGCTTTAAGCTTTCAAATGGTAAAGTTGGGTATATTGTCCCTTTCTGCTGCCTGCTGATTAGTGATCAGTGTAGTAAGAATCTTTGTTTTGTTTTTTTTTTAAATCCCACAGAATTATGGAAATGTTTTTATTTTAATCTCAGGTTTGGGATTTAGGGCTGCTTCAGATTGTTTGCAGCAGCTGACTATGACTTGTTTCATGCTCTAGCAGAGTGTGATTTTGCCAGGTGCAGGCAATTTCTGTGACTGTGATATTTGAATTTTTGGGGTTTCTTCAGATAGTACATAAATTATACGGTCCCAAGAGGCATTATGGGCTGGTCATTGTTAGTCATTTGGGAGGGCTATTGCAGATTGATAGTAGTCATGGTTGAAGAAGAAAGAAAGATACAGGAATTAGATTCAGGGATCCCTTTCTCTTCTACATAGTGTTAGGAGGTTGAAAGGGTGGAAGTAAAAAGAATCTACAAAATACCAAAAGAACAGATACAGATCTGGATATAGAATTCTGTTACTTCTCCAGTGCTTTGTCTGCCTGCATGCTGCGCTCCCCATCATGATGATAATGGACTAAACCTCAGAAACCATAAGCCAGCACCAGTTAAATGTTTTCCTTTGTAAGAGTTGGATGGCCAGAGAGTTGTTTGGAAAAAAATTCAGAGAATATTAAAGCCATTTAATATTTATCTGTGGAAAGTGGTAGAAGATAGGTGAAATAGAAATTTTATTGTCTATTATTTTATTTACTTGAATATTAAACATTTTGAGTTTTAGGACTTTAGGGTCATACACAATATTGTATTGTAAACCTGAGTCATTTTACAATTTGATTTTTCTTATGTAGATACAGGAAATGCTAGTCATATGTGCAGAGGAAGTCATTTTAACTTTAAATAAAACATCAGAATACAGCTGTAGGTTTTACAACTATCCATTTGCTTTTCTTAGTTTCTCATCCTTCTCCATCATCATTATCATTATTATCATCATCGACAGAATTTTGCTATGTAGCTTTGGTTGGTCTTGAACTCAATGTAGCCTATGTGGTTTAGCCTCACACTCCTGACCATTCCTATTTTAGCCTCTCAAGTGTTGGGAAGTACAGACATGTTCCGACACAGCCCAATAGTCTCCACTATTACAAATGCTGATGTTGAAAAATCAATTGTTTAAGCAGCTGGAAGGAGTTCACTGGAGCTACCAGGGTTTAAGTTTCCTAAAAGAATAGACGCCCGCAGAGAAATATAATGGTAAAGTTGTATTTCTAGACTTCAGGGAGTTTAAGAGGGCTTTGGGGGAGTTTGGCACTGACTGAGATGGGGCTCCTGTTTTAAATAAAGCATTGGTTTTGACAGCAGCCCATATTTTATGTACTGCAAGGACGGTATTATTTTTGAGTTTAGTGTTGTGCAGTTAAGGAATAGTGTCCAAGAGACAAGAAGAATCCTGTGAAGACCTTCAGAGGTTCGCTCCACCTTCCCGGAACAAGAGTTGAGAGACTGTGATACTTAGGTGTGAAGAGCCTGGGGTCATTGTGCACCTTCAAGTCCTGACAGGAGCTATCGAGGAGGCAGAGTCAAAGGGGAGGGGACCCAATCGTGAGATTTGAGAAGAAAATTGATACTGATGTCAAGATCAAGCAAAAGCTGTCAGATGGAATTCTAAAGTTTCATTGAGTGACCTCCCACTGGAGAGAGCGAGTGGTTGAGAGAGCAGCACGTAGGCTGGTTAAATGGAAAGAGTTCAACTAAGCAGGTTCAACTCGGAATTGGAGAAATATCAATCATCATCCTGTGTGGGTGTGGAGGCATGAGGCTGGGGTTTGGATGAGGAACAGGGACAGACACCTATGAGGTAGCTGTTGTGTGAGAGGGGCATTCTTAGTGGCTGGGGCTCAGGGGGAGGGAGCTCTTTGCATACACACATTACTGGGTTCAACTGCACACAAAGGAAGCAAAACCACAGATGTTTCTAACAGAGAAGTCAAGGCAAAGAGACTCGGGAACATGATTAGAAGTAGAAAGGCCAAGGCTTACTGCGTTGGCCTAATATTGTCAGATGTCGCCATAATGGTTCTGGAAATATGAAAGAAAATGATAAATCTTGCTTATCTGTGACGGAATAGTAAATCACTTTGAAGGAACACGGCATTTATCTTGAAGAGGAAGAGGCAGCTCTAGTTCCTGACGCAAACACAAAGGCCTGTGAGAGAAGACAAGGCAGACAGGCAGAGCTTGTGCATGAGCAGGCTTTTAAGGGATTCCCGGGATACGTCTTAGGAATAAGCTTCTACTCCTCCAGGCTGGTAGGAAACACTGTGACTGCATGTGCAGTGATGGTAAGGAGACAAGGTGTCTCTAAGCCCAATGGAGACTGGAGAGAATGAAGTTCAGCAAAGCGAGTTCTTTTCCTTTGTCAGGAGAACTAATTCTGTGCAGATCTGTCTAAAGCTTCACAGTTCACAGAGAAAGAAGCAAGCAAATAAATAACGAAAGCAAACCACAAACTTCTCCTGATGCTCTATGGTGTGATACCTTCCTGATATGACTTCTTTCCCCTGCCCCCCCTCCACATTAAGAACCCTCTATTCCTTCCTCCCATTTGTTCTCAGCTAATCATGTTTTCTATGTTCAAGCATGTCTGTGGGCATGTGCCTGTAGGTCTGTGTGGGGGAGTGGACGCAAACACAAATGTCTGTTTGTACATGTGAATGCAGAGGTCCGAGGAGGATACTGGGTGTCCTGGTCTATTACTGTTTTCTTTATTCCTTTAAGATGGGGGTCTCTAGATGAACTTGGAGCAGGACTGGCAGCCAGCAAGCCCCAGAGAGCCTTCTGTCTTCACTCCACACAAAACTGGAGTTACAGGAGTGTCTATTGTCATACCTTACTTTTGATGAGAAATTTGAACTCGGGCCCTTGTGCTCCTATAGCAAGTTCTGTTAGCTGCTGAGCCATTCCTGTAGCTCTCAGAAGGCTTCCTTTGCTATTGCCTTGTTTGTATTACTCATTGTCCTAATCTTTAAATGACTAAGGCCCTTTTATCACTCAGCTCTCTGATGAAATGTCACCTCCATAAAGATGTGTTTCTTGGCTGCCATAACTGGTGTTGTATCCAGTCTTTCAAATTGTGCTGTGTATGCTCATCACGTGGGGGATTGTGTTACTTTTCAGACTTGAACTCAGTAGTGGTCCTAGGGTAGAGCCTAAGATTAAAATTTTTCCTTGGTGTATATTTATTATACATGGGTTTTGTGTTATGTAAGATATTTTCACACAGCTCTATATTAAATGCTGAATACATTTCTCCTCATATGTTAGTATTCTCCCTTTACTTGTTCTCACATCTCCTGTTAGTTCCTTTTGTTCACTTAGACAATTCTACTAAGACCTTTATGTGATATACACATATATGATTTATGTCTCCATAAAAACCTAGGTATCACAAGTCAGAGAAAATATCTGATATTGATTTGAATCTATTTAATATGAGCAATGACATTGCCTGTGTGTATATATATATATATATATATTTGTTTGTGCACGGTCATATATGTGCCCATACACATGTACACATACATGCATGTGGAGTCCAGAGATCAACCTCTGGTAATTCTTCAAGTTACAGTTCTATTGTTGTGAAAGACACCTTGACCACAGTCATTTATTTAAAAAAGCATTTAGTTGGAGGCTTGCCTAGAGTTTTAGAGGGTTCACTATCATGGTGGGGAGCAAGGCAGCAGGTATGCAGGCACAGTGCTGGGGCAGTAGCTGAGAGCTTATATTTGATCCAAAAGTAGGAAGCAGAGAGGAAAGAGGAAAGAGAAAATAGGAGAGAGATAGACCAGGCCTGGTGTGGACTTTTGAAGTCTTAAAGCCCACCCCTGATGACATTCCTTCTCCAACAAGGCCACACCTACTAATCTTTCCTAAGCAGTCTACCAACTATGTACCAAACATTTAAATATATGAGCCTATTGGGGCCATTCTCATTCAAACCACCACAGGCACTATCTACGGTTTTTGTTTGTTTTTGAGACAGGTTTTCCCCACTGGTCTGAAGATAGCATAATGAGATTTTCCTCCCTTGAAAAATGCATAGTGAGTCACAGAAATGGATATTTAAAGAAAGTTATAAAACTTTCCATCAAGTGCTATAATAGAAAACCATGTGGTAGGGAAGCAAAGTGTTCTTGGCTAGTGAAGGGATTATAGTGGAGAATGAGAATTATGGGAAAAGGATGAGGTTACAACAACGTAGAGGGTTTCTGGGAACATCATGGCGGAAAGAATGGCAAGGGAGAATTAGGAGGGAAGGATGGGATTCTAGGAGAAAATAGGGGATTATGGAAGACAGAATTTTGAGAATGAGCATAGCAAGGTATTGACTTGTGGGAGATAGTGCAAAATTGTTCCAGTCATTTAGAAATGCGTGAAGGAAGCGGATTTATGAGAAAGAGTGAAAATTATGGGAGGGAATGGAGCATTGGGGCGCTCGTGTATAATTCTGGGAATAAAGAGGGGTTGTGGGGTATAATAGAGAATTGGGGGAGAGAATAGAGAATTGTGGGGTATAATAGAGAATTGTGGAAGAGAATGGGAATCGTTGGAGGAAAAGATAATTGTGAGAGACACGTGGAAAATGAATTTAGTAGAAGAATGTCTGTGAGGAAATAAGAGATATGAGGAAAACAAAGTTACAGGAGGCAATGGAGGAAAGAATGGGAATTCTAGAGAACACAGGAGATTGTAAGACACAGACGAAATTGGGAAGATTATTTGAAAGAGAATTATATCAAGGACATGGAACTGTGGGAGAGAAATGAAGACTGTGGAAGCAATATGGCATCTTGGGAAAGAAGAAGAGCTGAGATAATAGAGAACTGTGAAAATGAAAGGAGAATATGGCAGGCATTAGTGGGCTGTGGGAATCTCAAAGGATTGTGGGAGAGAGGGACTGTTGTGGAAAAGAAAAAGGATTGTGGGAAATGATGTAGAGCTGATCTAGAAATTACAAGAATTATGGGATAGTCTAATACTTTTTAGGGAGACTAGAAATTTATAGAAAAGAATGGCAAATTAAAAGTGAAAAAGAATTATGGATAATATCAGACATACAGGGTACAACTGATTTTAGAAAAGATGAAAATGATTATTTTTTTTAATTTATTCTCTTTAAAAAAATTATTTACTATATATAGGTACACTGTAGCTGTCATCAGACACACCAGAAGAGGGCATCAGATCTTATTAAAGATGGTTGTGAGCCTCCATGTGGTTGCTGGGATTTGAACTCAGGACCTCTGGAAGAGCAGTCCATGCTCTTGACCACTGAGCCATCTCTCCAGTCCTTAATTTATTCTCTTATATATTACATCTCAACTGCAATTTCTCTTCTGTGTCTCCCCCAGTCTCCCTCATCCCCCTACACCTCTCCTCTTTTCTAAGATCCATTAAAAATTCTGTTTGGAACAGCAAGGGAATTCTAGCCTACTGTTCCTAATCTTTGTGTCCAGACAGTCTCATTTATTGGTAATGGCATAGTCATTCCCTTACCTTGTGCTGTTCCAAGATCTAAAATGATCATTCCAGGCAACCTCTACCATAGAGCCTCCCCTGCCATGTGTAAAAAGTTTAACAATGCAGCTCAGTGGCTCCTCCCTGTGAGCTTTTGAGCTTTTCCTCTGGGGCCTAAATTTAGATCTACCTTAGGCATTCAGTCATGAGACACTCAATCAAAAAAAAAAAAAGTATGTTTTACTGAGTGACATTTTTCCTCTTTTGTGCTTTGTTTTACATGAATTGCCAAGAAGAATTCTCCTTCATCAGGAAATGGACCATTTATCATCTTCTGGAATAAGTGGGATGGGAATGCTAGTTTCATCTTGGAAACATTACACATATAAATCACTGGCTTTAGAATGGCGTACAGAACTGCCTCTGGCCAAGAGTTGAAGGTTTCATGTTGCTGCATTTATACATTAGTAGCTTAGCTCTTCATGTTATAAGTGTTCATAATTATAACCAGGGTGATCTCCTGGATGTAATTCAGTACTATTTCACCACGTGGTCCATAATACTTTCCAGCTGTTCCTTAAGAAATATTCTACCTCGCCCCTTTCTCTCCTAAAAAAAAAAAATAAATAAATAAGGTCTGAAAGGCATTTGGGGATATTTGACCTTTTAAAAAATTTTTTAAATTTTTTATTTTTTAAGATTTGTTAAATAAAAAAATTGTAGTGTTGCAGATTGTTGTTGCTTTCTTCGAGGTATTTCTGTGCCTATACAAGATCTGAATTCTTCAAAGAGACTGTCTTTAACTAAAGGCAGTCAAGCCTCAGAGACAAAAGTTGTTCATTTAAAAAGGTTTCCTAGGAGCTAAATGGAAGCAGACAGTATGAACTGGATTTTATTTACACCTACATGGTTGAAAAGAAATAGTGGGCAGTGGGTCAAGATATCGGCAGACAGAATCAGGATTGTTACTGTCCAGATGTTTGTGTTGGTACTGGGCCTCATACATACCAAGCAAGAGCTCTACCACTGAGTTGCATTCTTCAGCAGCTTTAACTGCAGCAGGCCACTAACTAAACCAACTAGCTAAATCCAGATGTCTAAATAATCCCAAGGATAATCACATTTTCTTTAAAATTTTTTACATTTATTTATCTATTTTATGAGTATGAATGCTTTGCCTGCATGTGGACCTGTGCACCAGAAGTGTGTACGTATGGTACCAATGGAGGTCAAAATTGGGCATTAGATGGTTTTGAGGTATGATGTGTGGGTTCTGGGAATTGAACCTGAATTCTCTGCAAGAACAACAGTGCTCTTAACCTCTGAGTCAATTCTCTAGGCTCCAGCAATCATATTTTCATTGATTGCTTGAGTTGATTCAACTTGAAAAAAAAATACCCTCAATTTCAAGTTAAAAACTTTTTAAAGTCAGTCTTCCTTTATTAAAATCTCCTAGGCACCCAGTGTCTCCTCTTAAACATTTTGTTACTGCTTCCATGTCGGCAGATGACTCATTTCCAAAGGTAAATGTGGGTCTTGCATTGAAATCTTTCTTCACTAACCTGACTCAGTATGTGATGGACCAAAAGTCTATTCTACAAAGTAAGTCTTCAGCGAGTGAGTGATGTACGACTTGCATGTGTGGGTATAAAGAAGAAAAGTGTGTGGAGTGAGGCGCTGGGGTAATTACTAAGTCCATTAAAATGTTTGCAGTGAAAGTATGAGGAGCTGCATTTGATCCCCAGAACCCATGAAGAAATGCTGGAAATACTGTCTCATGCTTGCAATCCCAGTGCTGGTGAAGTGGAGACAAGAGGAGCTCTGGGGCTTGCTGGCCAGCCAATCTAGCCTAGTTCCTGAGTTTCCAGCCAACGAGAGATCCTGTCTTAAAGGAGGTAGAAAGCCTTTTGAGGATGGCACCTAAGATTGTTCAATATCCTCCACATTGTGTGCACACCCAAATATGCAAACCCTCCCACACAAAAACATATATGCACAAATGCACATATACACATAAAATATAGAAATAATTAATGAAAATAAGGTCAGTGGTGAGACAGACCATTGGTATACTTCAGTGGAAGACATTCAGATAATCAGTGAGTCAGGGACTGCTGTGCCAAAGGGAAAATGTTTTATGACTTATTTCTAGTATGTTCCTTGCTTTAATTCTTCTAAATCCTGCCAAATACAGGTCTCTCTGACAACTCCAGGTCATCTCAGAAAGTCATTCTAGCAAGTCCTAGAATGTTCCCTAGTTATGCAGTTGTAAGAAAGTTAAAAAAAAAAAAAAAAAAAACACCCTGCTTAATAGGGACTAGAAAGTCATCAGCATTTTCTAGATTATACCAAAGAATGAAAGATGGAATTTTCTAGAACTTATTAAACCTGCTATAATAATTAGGAAATTTAGAACCTAAATCTTAAATTTTTTTTTTTAGTTCCAATTTGGGTCTAGGGCCAGGCAATGAAGAAATGATAATTTCAGGGTGGGGTTCCACACAGCTAGCTTAATAAGGCAGATAGATCTCTGGATTCTTTTGCAATGTTAAACAGATGTGTGCTTGCTGTCTCCTAAGAATCAAGGGCTGAAATGTCTTTTCTATTTTTTTGTTTTAACAAATACAAATTCTGTTCTCTAAAACTTGGAAACAAACAAACAAAAAACAAAAAATACGAACCAGTTCTGTGAAACAGTACTTCATTCCTGAAAGAGATATCTACCAGCCCCTTCATTGTAGGGAAGTCTAGCAGCTCAAAGGTGATGCTTTAAAAGAGTATCAGATTATGTTGAGTTAAGTTAGTGAAGAATGTATAGAATGTATAGAGTCTCGACACTGATCATAAATAAACTGCTTTTGTTGTACAAAAAATTAAGGGCTGAAGTCATTGGGTGCTGATTTATAGAAAAATCAAAAGGGAACCTGCAGTAGATGATTAGATTGATATGTAAAATAAAAGAGTGTGATTATGGTCTACAGTAGGAGAGCTATCCAGAGATTATTTTAGAATAACAAGAAAGAACTACTTGGAGAACGGTCTCGAGAAGAAAATATATAGAGAGAGGTGTCTGGAGATCTCCAGAGAAAGCAGAACAGAGCGCAAGTAATCAGGAAAGCAGGCTCGAGCAGAGCACAGGCTGTCAGCCCATGACTTGGCTTTGAATCATTTGTTTCTCTGCTCTCTCACCCTAGCTCTCAGAATCCTTTTCCAAACCAACAAGGCCGGTCCTCGGCAAAATGCAAAACAGCATGGGAGAAAATTCACAACTGGACCAACAAACAAAAGCAAGATCTAGAGAGGGGTGTGGACTAAGCTTGGTTTGCCTCAGAGTCACAAAAGAAACAAGGATTATAATAAGGAGAATGCCCATGGGAGAAAATATATACAATGCTAGGCAATGCTGGAGTGGAAGGACAGAAGGGAGGAAGGTCACTTGAAGCATCCTAAGAGACCACCAAGAAGGGGTGTCAGGGTGGCCTAAGTATCTTGGTGTCAGAGTCCACTATCAGAAGAAAAGTCATTTCTCTTATCCATGGGTCTCTTAAATAACAACCCAACTCAATGAGCAGTAGGAAAGGTGACTTGGGTGCACATGCTATGATAGATTCCAGAGCCAGACCCCTGGGTTACTAATGTTTTCTATAGTTAGAGGTGTCTAAGATACATCCAGATGATGGTTATAGGCCAGAACCAACAGTTTTCTTATGCCTTTCTGTTTAGGAATCACCCATTTCCATTTGAGATCAAACTCATAATTGATGTACAAATTAGGCCATCTAAAGACTGAGGAGATGGCTTAATTGGTCAAATAGTTGCTGCTGAAGCTCGAGGACCTGAGTGTGGATCCCCAGCACCCATTAGAAAAGCTGGGCATGTCTGTAGTACCAGCACAAAGGAGGATGGATGACTAGAGCCTGGTGGCTAGCCTGTCTCCCTGCATTGTGAACCGATTCAAGTTCAGTGAGAAGCCCTGTCTCAAAAATATAAGGTGGATGTATTTTATGGCCCAGAGAATGATCTCCGACAGCCATAGTTTTGCAGGGGAGAGAAAAAGGAAGGTAGAGAGGGAGGGAAGGAGAGAAGGAAAGAGACACAAAGAGAATTGGGTATTCACAATATCCAGCAGAGACCGACAAGGGGAAACGGGTGGGCAGCTGGAGTTCACAGCTGAGAGAGTCCAGGACAATTGATGGAGATAACATGGTCAAATCGGCAGCTCATTGCATGGAGCAGAAGTCAACTGGAGAATCTGAGGCAGTCAGCTGATGGAGCTTTTGCTCCATGGGTGAACTTCAAGGTTTTATTTTCCTCTGCAACCAACCGAGATAAGCAACGGAATGCGGGAATGCGGGAATGCGGGCTGGCCGCAGTTTGCCTTTCAGCTGTTCTCAAGGACACTATGTTTTACTCTCAGGCTGCTCTGCTGTTCTCTCCCTGACAACTATTTAGGGGTTCGGAGCAGGTTCATTTTCTCTGCTACTTAAAGAACTAAGAGGCAGGAAAAGTTAGCAGGGGAAGCAAATCCCAAGTTTATTCAGAGAGGACAATTTTATCAGAGTTTAAAAGAAAACCCCGGGGCAGGGAAGCTGTAAATCTCAGCAGCTGCTTGGAGGAAGAGAACAAAGAGAAGGGAAAGTGCTGCGCATGGCCGCCAGCCTCAGGGTGGATAGGCAGCTGCACGGCAGGGAGGGAGGCTTTAGAGAAAGTGAGAAAAAGACTTAGGCTCTGGCCAATCTGGAAGAGGGAGAGGAGTAGGGGGAGGGGGAGGGAGACACAGAGAGACAGAGACAAAGTGAGACAAAGAGAGGAAGTTACAGACCCAGCAGAACATCAAGCCGGATGGTCGGGACTGTGCTGGGGGTTGGTAGAGATTCTGGGAAGGAAAAGTTGATTGCCTCATTAAAGCCGTAATCCTTGTACTTATCTCTTCCTAGGGGCTTAAGGAACCTGCCTTCCTGAGGGGTATTTCCGTAATCAGGTGATTTATTGGCCTCACTGGATTAACTTGTTTCGATTTGGGTAGCTTGGGATGTTAGACTTCCACCCAAGCCAGAGATCTCATTTTCTTGAACAAAGGGAGCTAGTTGTTCCCTTCACCGGTCTTTACTGTTTCTGTATCATTCTCTCCCTATCTCAGAGTGGGGGGGGGGGCACCCAGTCCTAGAACTTGGAAAAACTTGGAGACAAACGGGCTTGTGTCTGAAAGGGGAGGTGAGTGGCTATCTCACTTCTTGAGCCAGCGTCTCAGTGAGTTCCAACAATCCCTAGGTTTGCACAAGTGCATTACCCATGAAACCGGCTCCCCAGACTCCCTAACTCCTCCTTTTCATTTCTTCACTCTTCTAGTCTTTCCTTTAATTTTTTTATACAGGATTTCTGTGTACCCTTGGCTGTTTTGGAACTTCATCTGGAGACCAGGCTGGCCCTCAAACCCAGAGATCCACCTGTCTCTGCCTCTTGAGTGCTAGGTTTAAAGGCAAGTATCGCCACCACCACCTGGTCACTCCCTTCTTTTTTCCGTGTCTGTGATCCAATTTCTTGTTCGGAGATACAAAATCCCGGAACTCCTAGCCAGCACTGTTTCATAGTCACCTTTGAAATTTGGGTGTATAAAGATGGCTTAAGTATGGTAAAAGGCCAGGGGCAAGACAAAAACAAAACCCTAAGAAGCAAGCAAACAAACAAACAAACATGGTGATGCCAAACTGGATTCCTGTTCAAGGCTGCAAATGTGTGTGAGGAAAACAGCAGACCCAGTAGGGAGGGAAAAAAAAACCCAACTCTCTTCAGTGTCCTTGGGAGCCTATTTAAGGCTTGAGAACTGGGACAAAGCTGTGCTGCTGCCACCAAATCTGGCCTAGTTCTTCTGAATGGGACTGCTCCATTTGCATACCTTTGGCCTAGAGTTTGTCTGCTGTTTCATGCTTTGTTCTCATTTCTATGAGAAGTGGGTTAGGAAAGTCAAGGGCCTGCAAAGGAATGGATGGCAATATCCACCTGCGAAGTGAACCCTGGGAGAGATGGAATTGTTGCTTGCTTATGGACTGTTAGGATTGTTCCCCACACAGCTTCCCTGCTGTCTGTAACAGGGACACTCAGGAGCCACTCCTTTCTTAGCCCTCAGAACTTCAATACACACAGCCTTTATCTTCTTTCTATGTGCAAAGCCAATGGTGGAAGAATTTAAAACTGCAGCTAGAGAAAAACTCTCAGGATTTTGTGATTCTCTGCTTAGTCATTTCAAATAGACTTGGGGCTGTTTAGTGTTTAAAGAAAGTTATGTTTAGATAAGAAAAAAAAACCTAAGAAATGCAAGTGGGTGTGCAGTAGAAAGTCCCCCCTCCCTTCCCTCTAGACTGCCAAGTTCTCCAGCTAGTGCGTTTGCAAACGGAGGTCAGGAATGGCACATTCTTCTGTAAGGCAGTGCTAGCTTATTACAAAGAACTGCCTTTCCTCATGACTTTAACAAGACCAGGACAGTACCAATCACATCGAATCCCCATTGCGCACCTCAAAAATGAAGCCAACTTTTTTTTTTTTAACCCATTGTTCAAATTGAGTGCAAATACTTTTTTCCTCCCAGGTTCTGGGACTTCCGTCTGATATAAACTGAGGGAATAAATTCAACTCAGCTGATATTCCCAGGCTCCTGTGTTTCTAAACAATGACAATACAGAGACAAGTGGGTAGTGATAGGAAAAGAGACCTTTTATTGAAGGAGAGAATGGGGCCTGAGCTGTATGCAGCCAGGCTCAGGCATAGAAAGAGGGTGAGCCAGGGAAGGGCTCTGAGACTTTTATGTGCTATGCATGGATTTTGTAATGCGTTGGCAGAGATAAGCTCACAGTTGGAGGGTTTCCAGTGTCCCGTGGGTTTCTTTCATACATTTATCTTGATGCCTCTTAGTGTATCTATCTCTTCCTCTCTCCTTACCCTGCCCTATTGTCCTCCAGACCCTCAGCTAAAGAGAACTTAGAACAGGCTTTAACCAGCAGATGACTGTTTTTCCATTTGTGTGGTTGGATAAGAGCTCTATTATATAATATATTTGTATATATGATAATACATATATATCATATTATTCCTATTATCATATTATTATTACATACAAATTTTGTCCAAATCAATTCAGTAAGCACCAAGGCTATATTATATGGCTGGACTTTTAGGCTCCAAATCCACAACAGCCATGTATCATATTTCCACCAAATGGCATTTCAAGCCAAGCTTAGAGGCATAGACACATCCATCCACAGGGTGTCTCCGAGGGTTAGCACTAAAAGAAACAGATGGGACCGGGATTCTGACCAAGCCCATATTTTAGCTGTGTTCTAAGACACATGGGAGGCAGAGGACAGGAGACTGCACATTATGAATGGCCTTTTGTTGTTGTCCCTACTTTGATCAGTAGTCATATCTCTCGTGTTGAAATCAACTAACTTGTTATATCATGAGGCTAAGTGGAAAGACAGAGTAGTGCTCCAGCTGTATGCATTGGCTGGGGAGCATAATTGGAATTTATTCTTCCTGAACAACTCTTTTGAGAAGAGTATTTAGGAAGGCTTGTCCAAACAGCACTCGGCCATCCATTGCTCTAGGGCTCTAGTGTTTTCTAAAGGACTTCTGCTTCAGACTTCTGTGGAGGAGTTAAGAGTATACATACCATGGCCCTACGCAAGACTCATTGCATATAGTTGATAGTGAGATCAAGGTGACCTTGGAGAAAACTGCCTAGATGTTCCTTTATGCCTGCACCTTCTCACCAAAGCATCTGCTCTTCATGACGTTTGACCCTAACTCATGTTGAGGCTCTACTATAGGTTTACTGTTAATATAATTTTAATTTTTATTGATGTGTCTGTGTGAGTGCATATGGGTACCTACAGAGGCCGGAAGAGGGTGCTGATCCTCTGGAATTGGAGTTAAAGGAGATGTGAACCACCTGACATGCTGGAAACTGAACTGGGTTTCTTCAGAAAAGAAACACAGAGCTCTTAACTGTTTGGCCATCTCTCCAGACCTAAATTTTCTTTTTTATTTTTTTATTATTTAATTCTACCCCTTCTCTCTCTCTCTCTCTCTCTCTCTCTCTCTCTCTCTCTCTCTCTCTCTCTCTCTCTCTCTGTGTGTGTGTGTGTGTGTGTGTGTCTGCGTCTCTCTATGCAGGCATGTACACGTGACTTCAGTTGTCTGTGAAGACCAAAGGTACTAGCTTCCAGGCCTGGAGTTGCAGGCTGTTGTAAACTGCCCAATGTGGTTGTTGGAGACTAAATTCAGGTCATCTGCAAGAGCAGTAAATACTCTCAACTCTGAGCTATCTTTTCAACTCCGGGTGTCTGTTAAATATATAGGGACAAAAGTCCAATCTCAGGGGGAGGGATGGCAGTGAAGAAGAAATGTGCTTCTTTCATTTGAAACGTCTTTCCAGTTCATTGAAGTAGGCTCCCACATATTTCTCCCTGCATCTGAACCACAGCTTGGCAATTTACCCTCAGACTAAACAATCCATAAAAAAAATCTTTGTAATTGCACAAAGACAAATTGGTCCTCAAGCCCCTTATCGTGAATTGTGACTTAAAACCTTCAGACTTCAGAGCTGGGCATTTCCATTGACCTTATTAGAGGACCAGACAGCAAACTTCTCTGTTCTAGTCATTAGTGAGGCCCTTTGCCACTTTTGCACTGTGCTCTTTGCTAGGACTGGGAGAGAACAGGAGTTATTAGGAACTGGTGTATTTCTTATGAGCCTATGGGTACCATTCCTATGTAAAACATTACAACACCTCACAGTGCCCAGAAGTGCCCTGTACCAACAAAAATAGCTCAATCCAGGGCTGGAGAGATGGCTGAGAGGTTAAGAGCCCTGCTTGTTCTTCCAGAGGTCCTGAGTTCAATTTCCAGCAACCACATGGTGGCTCACAACCATCTGTACTGGGATCTGATGCCCTCTTCTGGTGTGTCTGAAGGCAGCTACAGTGTACTCACATACATAAAAAGAATATAGAGCTTGAGAGATGATTCATGAGTTAAAAAGCACTGGCTACTCTTTCAGAGGATTCTGGTTTGATTCCTAGTACCCACATGGTGGCTCACAAGCAGTTGTTAACTCTATTCTCAGAGGATCTAATGCCTGCTTCTAGCCTCCATGGGCATCAGGCACACGTGTAGACAGACATATATGCAAACTAAATGCCCATACAGAATAAATACATAAACTAATTAAATTAAAAAGTAAAAAGAATATGACTGATAGTTTGTAGGGTATGGTATGTGTTTATTTGAGTCCATGGCATTTCTTCATAGTTTATACTTAGAGTTGCTGAAAAAAAAAGATTACTGGGAAAATTAAAGCATTTATACACACACACGCACATACACATACATACTTTACCCATGGACACTAGTTTTTGCTGTCTCTACACTTCTGTGCTATTCACTGGAACAGCCTTAAATTTAAGCTGTATCCAAACTGATGACCACTTTTGAGATTCAGAGCTCTTGGGGATGGGCTTATTATTTCTGTCATCTTCTTCACATTAATGGAGATTCTGAAAACAAAGACATTCAGTTTTTGTATACACATGCCTGCACACACACACACACACACACACACACACATACACACATGCACATGAGCTGTATTTTAAGAAGCATTTTTTATGTCCTTCCTTGAACCTAACTATGGTGAAGGTGCTGTATGTATTTTATTTTAAAAGTTTTATCTTAGACTTTTAAACAAAGAATTAGGCACTAGGCCATTCTTGGAATATATGACTTTAAACTGGCCTTAGTTTTGTTCTGCACTGTGGTGAGATTCTTTATGGTGTGCTATAAAGTGAGGCCCCAATTTCTTCAGCCTATAAAATATTGAGAAGTATTCAAAGCTGCTTTCAAATTGTCAGAAACCACAGCATCTGAGATCCAGAGGAGTGTCCCAGGCCTCCCATATGGAAAGATTGTTAAAAACTCATGTCAGAAGTGCCTGCTTTTCTTTCACTCCAGAAATCTTGCTTTCATTTGTGTTGCATACGTCCAGACGGCAACAGGCCATATGAAGCTGGTTAGGGGCCCCTGAGCCCCAGGGATTGGCAGCCCAGGCATAAGAGGCATTCTGCTGGAAAGAACAGGACTTGAAGATGATGAATTTACCGAATTCATTCTCTCCTTTCATTCTCTGCACATTCTTGGCCTTCATGGGCAACTCCCTCCCCACCCCACTCTTGATAGAGGTGTTTGAGAAACAAAACAACCAGCAAGAAAGTTCTCAGGACATACTGAGTGAAAGACAAAGAACACAGAATGTCACTTGTTCCCAAACTAGTAGACTAGTGTTGTCCAGCAGAACTTTCTGCAAGGACAAAACAAACAAACAAACAAACAAACAAACAAACAAACAAAAACGTTCTCTGCGCTGTCCAGTATGGTAGCCACTACCCATGTGTGACTATGGAGGTTTTCAGGTCCAGCTAGTGTCATGGAAGAATTGAATATGCCATTTTACTTCATTGTCATGAGAGCATAGTGGCTAGTGTCTTGAGATTTTATGAGTTTAACAGAGTATGGTTTGGGTCAGAGAAGCTAGGTAGGCTATTGGGTGTGTAGTCTTAGCTATTTTCCACATGGCTAGGCTATGGTCTCTGGAGATCTGTAAACTCTCAAAACTGAGTGTACCTGTTCTCTGGCCTGTCTGTCTCACTATTTTGCCATCTGTCCTCCCTCAGCAGAGCAGTGTGTTTTTCATCCCATATTTCTTGCACGTAGAACAGGAAACAGGGCTGCCTGCCAGTGATTCCCCCCTCTGCCCCCACCCTTTCCCCTAGGAAGGGATTGCTGAGCTTGAGCTCTGCAGCAGAGATGGTGATGATGGGAGTATTCGGGGGATGGGGAGCTGTCTGCAGTAGCAAGACTGATCTAGGCTCTCCAAATCACCAGGTGAATTTCAATGACCAGGTGGCTGGAGTATCTAGGTCAGCAGGAAATGGGGTCTAGGCCTCAGTGTGAGCTTGAAGGCAGCTCCTCTTAGATCTGCCCAGGGATGAGAGGCCATTGAAAAATCAAATACAGAAACAGGAATTTCAGCTTTGGTTTACTCAGTAATTCATTGTAGTGCCTTGCAAGTGGTAACTTGAGTGCTCTTAAGCCCAATTAGGAACTTGGCCTAAAGAGAAGCTGTGGTAAACCATTGTGGCCACATTTTGCAGACCTTATTTGGGTTACATTGTGGCCTGCACATCACAAAATTAGATGGTAGCAGCTGAAATTCAGACCAATCATGTTTGAGAAAGTACATGTATCTTATCTATGTAGTAAAGGGGATTCATTAAAGGAGGGGGCTGTAACTCAGTTGGTAGAGTGTTTGTCTAGCATTGTATGATATTCCCTGTTTTCATCTCCAGCACCCCATAAATTGGGCTTGGTGACACATGACTATAATCCTTGCATTTGGAGGTGATGCAGGAAAATCAGGAGTTTAGGATCATTCATGGCTGTAGAGTGAGTTTGAACCCAGTCAGGCTTCAACAATTTCCTTTTTCTTTTCTTTTCTTGAGCTACATGGAATGACCAACTCAGTTATCATCCAGGCCCAGATCCTACATCTTGAGTTGGTCCATTACTGTATCTCTGAGCTTCTGGGGCAGGTGGAGGAGCCAGTGCTGTCCAGAAACAAGTCATTACCATAGAGGATGGAAGCCTGAAGCATGGGTGTGACTGCAGCTTCTGCTACCTTGTAGTAGCGCTGAGAAACCTGAGAGACTCATGGAGGCTCTAAGAGATGGCAGAGAAATCTGCTGAGCCCTCAGTGTTTCTGGAAAAAACTAGAGAAGGGTAGGTCCATGGGAAGATGCTTTTAAAACATGGACTCATATCAAATGATGGTGGACTAGAGCTTGGTATGCAGAGACTGGTGGCTACAGATGGTGACACCATAATCCATTCCGTAGCCAGGAACTATATGGAAGTCCATGTTTATGCTCCTGCTGATTATAAAAAAGGGCAAGAAAGCTTCTTTTGCTGTGGTATGGATAACTGCAGACTCTATAGTTGAGAATGAGAGACATAGAAGGGCTCTGTGACAGCCAGCCTCTCTCCCAAAGCCTTCCAAACAGGCAACAATTTAGAGGAGAAGCCACTGGAGAGAACTCTTAAAACTTGTGATAAGGATGCTGAAGTGTAGTTTTTTACAGTTGATGGCTTCTGGCAGGTGTGGGGTATGAGAAAAACTCAAGTTTTCTTTAAGGGGCTGGCCACTGTGGTTTGACCAAGCTCCAGTGAATATGTGGAAAACATAAATTAAAATTGGTATTTTTTTTTCTTGTTTTGGGAATAGTCATAAAACTTGGGGGTGGGGAGGGTAGACCTGGGAGGACTGGGAAGTGAATGGGATCGGGTTTCTTCATGTGAAATTTCCAAATAATCAATCAAACATTAAGTTAAAAAACTTACTGAATACATGAATTGAGAGGTTACTTACTATACAATGCATTCAAAGCTGGAGGTCACAGATACAGGAGGGGAAAATTAATAATCTGCTTTAAGTGTGGCTGTGGACAGAAGTCCTAGACAACATGGTGCTGCTATGACTACCCAGTATGAGTCAGTCAAAATATAGCAGAGTGAATAGAGGGCTGTGAGTTAGCTCAAAATGACTGACATCGGATGTCTGAAGGACCCCCAAGCAAGCAACTGTGTAATCTGCAATATAACTATTTTTGGCAGGTTGCCACTTTTTTTGTGATTCCGTAGAAATATGGCCCTGAGGTCAGGGACCTTCACCTTTCCTTGAGCCCTCACCTTTGCCAGCCTTTGTGTGTGTGTGTGTGTGTGTGTGTGTGTGTGTGTGCAGCCTGTATGTGTTGGCATGTGTCTGGGTGCCTGCCAATGGCTACTTGTCTAGTGGCCCTTCCCCAGGTTGAATAACATGTCATATCTGACTGTGGTTCCATACATCTTCAAGTTCTTGACCTTCTACGCTCTTCTTCCTTTTCTGGAAGTCATATGGAAGAAATTATAGGGGAAACTCAAATACCACAATAGATTGTGGCAAAACTCATTAGAGAGTTCATGGGATGTTGAGGTTATAGTGTTCATATTTAGCCTCCGGCTTCTCCCAGGGAGGCTTACTGGAGGAGTTGGCCTGAAAACTGGGTTTTAAAGTGGAGGAGATACTTATCAAGTGAGCAAGGAAGTTTTGTGCTTTGGGATTTGCCTAATGATATAGAAGTTGAGGAGCTTGGTATATCAACAATCAGGCAGGTGGTATAGCCTGACTCTCCGTATGTAAAATATGCTTATTGTAACGACTCAGAGCCATACAGAGATGCTTAAAATAGAGAGCCAGAAGAACCAATGTGTCTCAATTTTCTTGGTGCAAAGACAGCTGCTGTTAAAAGGTTGGTCCAGCTTTATAGTCAATAAGGTAGACTGCTAGGATGGAGAAGACAGCTCAGCCAGCAAAATACCTGCTATGCAACACGAGAACTTCAATTTAACTCCTAGAACCCTCATAACAAAGCCACATGTGGTGGCACATCTTTTGAATCCAAAGCGCTGGGGAGGCTGAGACAGGTAGATTCTTGTGCTTTGCTGGCCAGCCAGCCTACATGAGTCATTGAACCTTAGGTCCTAAGTCAGAGACTGCTGTCTCAAAAACAACAGCAACAACAAAAATCAAAAAGCAAACACACAAGCAAAGAACAGAGTGGATGGATCCTGAGGGATGGCTCTTGAGGTTGACCTCTGACCTCCATTCTGATTTGACTTAAGGTCTACTTCATGAGATGGAACCCATACCTGGCAGTGCTTGAGCAACCAAGAACCACAGACTAGATAGCCCAGAGTCCTAGAGTAAAACCAAACACTACTGGTCTTTAAAAAGAAGTAGCATTACCTCCGAGAAGCCTGGGTATTGCTTTGACCTTAGCTCAGCTGAGAGAGGCTAGAAAGATAGAGAAAATCAGTGGGGAGTGAACGGAACAGGAAAGGAAAATGAGTCCCTAGCTCTGAAGTATGGCTGAAGCCTATTGCATGTGAGAGTCAAGAATTCCAGCATAGTTATAGTTACCTTCCGCTGGGAAGGTTGCATGACCTCTCCCAGCTATAAACCTGAAGTTCTCTGGGAATCTTATAAACAGCTATAATTTTATCCAATACACATGAGGAACTACCTAGTCATCCCATTACTGTTTTAATACTCCTTAGGAAGCATGTGTATGTGTGAGAGGGAGGGAGGGAGAGAGAGAGAGGGAGAAGGTATGCAGACCAGTGTTAACTTCAGATATGTTTGCTTGGGTGCCCTACATTTTCTTTTGGAAGGCAGGGTCTCTGACTCTCCTGAGTCTTGTGGATTAGGCTGGGCTTGCTGGGCAATAAGGCTGGGGGAACCATCTTCTTGTCTTCATCTTTCCTGTACTGGGACTAAGAATTACAAGCATGGGTCATTAGGCACAGCTCTTTTTCCTTTCTATAGGGTCTAGGACTAGAAGTCTTGGGCTTGCCCAGCAAGTGCTGTACAAACAGCTACCTTCCCCACCCCTTAGTAACCACTTGAACATGTAACCCCAGAACACAACAAAATCATATATTGACTATGGTAAAAACAATCAATTCTCTCTTGAAAAGCTTACACCCATACTTGGATATGTCTTATCATTTCTCTAAATATATCTTTCTACTAACACATGTACTTGAATTGGAGACTCTTTTTAAAAATTTATTTATTTAATATGTAAGTACACTGTAGCTGTCTTCAGACACACCAGAAGAGGGCATCAGATCTCATTCCAGATAGCTGTGAGCCATCATAAGGTTGCTGGGATTTGAACTCAGGGCCTTTGGAAGAACAGTCAGTGCTCTTACCCACTGATACATCTATCCAGCCTGAATTGAATACTCTTAAGTTATTAAATTTTACTTCAGTAAAGCTTAGCCAGACCCTACCACCTTATCAGGAGCAAGATGGATACTTTCATGTTTACTACCATTGCAGCTGCTCACCTTAGCCTTTTAGCTACATATCTTTTACCTTTAATTAGTAAAATAGACACAGCAATTGCTGGCTGGTCTGAGCTTTGAGGAAGACGAGTGTGTGGAAGACTTCTTTTATACCAGCTAATATAGTTTACAGCATGGCCTTCCAGAAGGGAGATAGCATGGGCTACTGGATCTATCTACTTAAATTTGAATGTTGGAACCTTAATGCTCAAAGTAAGAGCACCAGTGGGAAATGAAAACCCAATGGGAGATATTTAGATTATGAAGGCTCCAGTTTTGTAAATGGATTAGTGCTACTATTGAAGGGGTTTGAAGAAGTAGGGATGCTTTCTTTTCTTCTGCCATGAGAAGGTACATGTTCTTGTTCCTTGTTCTTGCCCTTCTTCCTTATTCCATGTGATGACACACTAAAGAAAGGCCCCACCATATTCTGGCAATTTGTTCTTGGACTTGCCAGTATCTGTAACTGTGAGAAACAAACTTCTTTATAAATAATCCATTTTCTGATATTCCTTTATCACAGCACAAAATGGACCAAGACACCCCAAATAGAGCATCCTTTTCTGTACACTGTGAACCGGTTTGATACTCATTGAGTATTGGATTCTTAGTTGATGAGACTATTGTCTACACACACTTAGCTCTTCTCCACATGAAGATGGATTGTAAGCCAAACCCTGTTGTAAAATGGCAAGTATCCCCAAAAAGATACAATGTTGCTTGCTGAAAAAAATTGTAAGAGGCCAGAGTTTCTTTAACTCTCCGAATTCCTTTTGGAGGTTTCTCAGTTTTGTGCAAACTGAGTTAATTGTGAATTTGGAAAGAGAAATCTTGATGTAAAAATCTCACTACATACCAACACCAACCGTTGTTAAAAATCATGTGTCACTGTCATTTGGAGATTAAACACAATCAGCAGGAGCTACTTTGTCATCTGTACTCGGCCAAGATTTGTCCAGAGGTTTGAGTGACATCTTTCTGTCTCTGTGTATAATTTTACAACACAGAGAAACAAGGGATAAAAACTTAGAATGTTTTACTCAGCAGCACAGAAAATGTGTCAGAAACCCATGTCATATCTGAACAAAAGTATTGATAAGACAGCACTTTGAAATCTTAGCAGACTTTTATTTAACACAGTAGATATTTTAGAACTATTTTGAACTTTACTTGGTGACCTGAAATGCTTATTTAAGAATAAATGCAAGAATTTTTTCATTTACTGAATTGTCGTAGGACTCAAAACATACGTGATTTTCACCTTAAGAAAGAAGTCACCAGTACTTGCTAAAAATCTTCATCTTTGTTTGCTCTTGATAATCAAAGATATTTTTCAGTGGGATCAAGTCAACTTTTGAAAGTGTGAATGGTTTGGGGAGGGGCCTCATTTGCACACCCACAAGAGGACAGTTAGTTTTTCTAAGGGGAATGCTGTTTGCTGTAGTGTTTAAATTAAGAATAGCCACAATAGTCTCAGATATTTGAATGCTTAGTCATCAGAGAGTGTTGCTACTTGAGAAAGATTAGGTGGTGTGGCCTTGTTGGACTAAGTGTGCCACTTGGGGTGGGCTTTGTGATTTCAAATGCTCAAGCCAGGCCCAGAGTCTCTTTTTCCTGCTGCCTTTGGATCTGGACATAGATCGCTCAGCTATTTCTTTAGTAAGTAGGATGCCTGCCTATGCACCACCATCCTTCCTGCCATGATGACAATGGACTAAATCTCTGAAACAATAAGCTAGATCAATGAGATCAATTTTCCTTTATAAAAATTGCTATGTTCATCGTGTCTCTTCACAGCAATAGAGTAAACACAGACCATGACAGTTGGTATCAGTTGTTTTTGTTCCCACATCCCATAGGATGGCATAGACACAGGCATAGGTAGATCTACACACACAGGCCAAATCATATTCTGCCATACTGTGTCAAATCTGAGGAAACTGGAGCTTAGGATTTTGCACAACTTGAAGCAAATCTGCTTGTGATAGTTAGCACTTATTGTCAACTTGACAGCGCCTATAATCATCTAGAAGACAACCCTTTGGGTGTATGAGGGCATTTTTTTTTGATTGGCTTAAATGAAGTGGGATGATGGTAAATGCAAAGAAGAAGAAGAGCTGAATACTAGTACTCATCTCTTTGTGTGTTTCCTGATCGTGGGTGCAATGTGACAAGCTGCCTCAAGCTCCCGCTACCATGCCTTTCACACCACAATGGACTGCACTCTCAAACATTAACTTCCTTAAGTTTCTTTTTGTCATAGAAACCAGAAAAGGAATAAATACATGGCTCAACCCATGCTCTGAGGGAGACATTATTTTATTAGGAACGTGCCATCAAAGAAACAAATCTCTAACTTCCAAGAAATAAACAAACATGGCTGGAAAGACAATCTGGACCAAAGGCTGACAATATCTTCTGTGCCTAAAAGATGGCAGACATATAAGACACCTATAGAGAACTGTCTCTATAAACCACCATTTTCACACTGTACCTGCTCAGATGGCCAGTCACTAAAACACTCCTCACATCACTTGCTCCTTTTCTGCTTTATTTTTCTGCATAGCACCTTTCGTATCCAGATATCACATTACACAGTTAGTCTTCCCAATAAATCCATCAGACCTTCCCATTTAGACTCATAAACAAGTTCCCCAAAGATTGCACTGATACATTCATTGGGAAGAAGGGGGATTGCAGTTGTCTGTCCAGAAGAACA
>NC_137970.1:22195335-22332835 GCF_963924665.1 Micromys minutus | reverse complement strand
GTTCATGGTCATTCCCCTCCATTAACTCCTCCTAGATCCTCCCATCTCTCCATTCACTCAAATTCACACCCCCTATTAGAAAACAAGCAAGCATTTAAAAATAAAGCAAACAAATCACTCACAAAATCAGAATAGGACAAAACAAACCAAGAAATAGAAAAAAAATGAGAGCCAAAGAAAAAGCACAAGAAACACAGAGGCACAGAGATTCACATTAACATCCACAAAATCCCAAATAAACACAAACCCAGAAACTATAGAATATGAAGAAAAGACCTGTAAGGCTTGAAAAACAATGCCCAGACAAAACATTATGAGATCAAAAACCTCCCAAAATACCATTGAGTTTGTTTTATGTTGGTCATCTACTACTGGGCATGGAGCCTGCCATCAATATGATTTGTAAGACTCTGTTGGAGGAAACCAGTTGTTTTTTCCAAGCAGTTGTCAAATGGAGACAACTTCTTCTGTGTTAGGGATGGGGACATGTCTTCCCTCTTCTTCTCACATTGGGAACTCTTTCTAGCTTAGACCTGTGCAGGCTGCCATAGTCTCTGCTAGTCTTTCTATGTATTAGTCCAGTTATGTTTTTAAGGCCTCAATTTTTTGGTGTCCTGCACCCTCTTTGGCTCTTACACTCTTTCTGCATTTTCTTCTGTGGGGTTCCCTAAGCCCCCAGAGGGATTTAATGGAGAATATTATTTAGGACTGAGTGTTTTAATGACTTTCCTGAAAAACCCACAAAATTAATTTATTTCTTCATTTTTCATTCTTTTTCTTTCTTTTCTTTCTGTCTGTCTGTCTTCCTTTCTTCCTTTTATTCTGTTGTTTTTTTTAAAAAAGATTTTTGGTATATAGTCCTAATGTTATGCTACATTCAGTATGTTAGCAAAGAATCTTCATAAATTTCTTCTGGTTTTGCTCCTTGTATACAGAGACTAGAAGTGAGCTAGCTCTTTTTCTAAATTTTTTTATTTGATTCTTTGAAACAAAGTCTCACTAGGTAGCTAGCTCTATCTTGCCTGGTATTGCTTTGTTGACCAGTCTGACCTTGGACTCACAGTGATCTGCCGTCTTTGCCTCTTAAGTGTTGGGCTTGAAAGAATACATTATAACACCAGCTGTGGCTGTTGAAAGGACTCTGGCCAGCTTGAGGGTGGCAAGCATGGCCCTGGCCACCCTTGCCCTTCTCCCTCATTTCCTCTGCCTGGCCATCAAGGTCTATTCCCTTATGTGATTGCTAGTTCCTCCAGAGGCGGACTATCAGGATTCAGCTATCAAATTATTGAAGTCCAGCAATTAAATGTCCCTTTGGCTCAGTTAATTAACATGCCCAATTCAAATTAAATACCTTTTCGTAGCATGGGCTTTTCTATTGTACCTTTATAAACTTCCATTTTCCAATGTCTGTCTTCTCTCAACCCAGAGACAGTTCTTTGACATCCACTCCTCACCCCTCTCCCCTCTCCTTTGCTCCCTTCTCTTTCTCCCTCATCCTCTATGTACAAGTCTCTTCTGTTCCTCTAGGACAACTCTCCTTTGTGCTGAGAACTTGGTCTCGTGAGTCCTGAGCCAATACTTTGCTTTCACCTATATTTCTGGATATGCCGGAACACTTGTGTTACTGTATAAGACTGGGCACTTTTTGGTTTCGGTGTGTGTGTGTGTGTGTGTGTGTGTGTGTGTGTGTGTGTGTGTGGTTGTTTTGGTGATTTTTTTTTCAGTTTTTGTCCTAGATCTTAATATTTTAAAATTAGCATATACAGTATTAGGCTTCATTTTGGCATTTTCAAAACTTGATTCTCTTCTTCCAGCCTTCTTTCTCATCTTCTCAAGACCCTTTGTACATTCCCACTCACTCCCAACCACCTCCTATCTAGACTGTGATAACAGAAAGTAGACCACAGGATGGAGAGATGGCTCAGTGGTTAAAAGCACTGGCTGCTCTTCCAGAGGTCCTAAGTTCAATTCCCAGTAACAACATGGTGGCTTACAACCATCTGTAACGGGATCTGGCATCAGCAACACTGTACTCATATACAATAAATAAATCTTTTTCTAAAAAAAAAGAAAGTAGACCACTAGAGGGGAGAAAGAGGTGCTCAGGAAGGGCAGGGAGGGAAACAGGGCACATGAGCATGCAGCCTCTGATGTTTTGAATATTTGCTGAGTAGAACCATAACTGAACTTTAGAAAATGGCTTTCCCAACTGATGCAGTTATTGTTCTGCTAATCAATTCTGTTGTGTAGAGTCTAATCATCATTGGGGGGCAGCTCCTGATCACTCAAAAAGAGGAAGGCTTGATATTAAATGCCACTGTGTGTTTGCTGTCTCTTTAGTTATCTGTTTTTACAGTTTAAAAGATTTGCTTACTTTTGCTACTTAAAAAGTAAAAGACTCATAAAATTTTTCAGCACTGAAATTAGTTCTTTTGAAGTTTCTAAATTCAAATCACTAATCATAGTGTATTTGTAATTCCACCAAATTTTTATAATCACTCTTGAGGGATCAGTGTTCCCATTGCCAGTGTAAGTGATTAGACTCTCTAATAAACTAAACACTATTTAAAAGTTTAATTGATTCTATTTCTTTTTTGTTACAGGTTTGAATTATGCAATAAATATTCCTCAAGTATTTAAATTGTATTTATAGATTTTAGGCACAGCATTAGCAAATTGTTGTTAAATTTAAGTTTTATTGAATTTTTTTTGTATTTCTTTTCTTTCCCTCTTTCCTTTCTTCTCTCTTTCTTTCTTTTTTTTTTTTTTTTTTTTTTTTTTTTTGTTTGTTTGGGTGGTTGGTTGGTTAGTTTTTGTTTTTCTTTTTGTTTTTTTCTTTTTTTCTTTTTTTTTTTTTTTTGAGACAGGGTTTCTTTGTATAGTGCTGGCTGTCCATGATCTGTAAAATGGAACCCTTTCTGTAAACCAGCCCAGCCTCACCCTCACAGAGATGTGCCTGCTTCTGCTTCTCAAGTGCTAAGATTAAAGGTAAGCATCACCATTGCCGAGCAGAATTTTCTTATATTTTTATAGAGTTTATAATAGTTTAAGTTAAAATAAAAAGTTTTAATCAGCAAGTCAAATATATAGTTTGAGGGGTGAGAACACAATATATGCCCAATATGCACTAAGATCTAGGTTCCCAATACTTAAGAAAACTGAGCATGGTAGTGCACACTTGTAATCTAAACACTCTGGGTATTAAAGGCAGGACTATTAGTTCTAGCCTCTTCCAATCTATACAGCAAGTTTAAGATAAGACTAAACTACATGAGACTACATCTTAAACACACACAAACACATATACACATACACATGCACACTTTGGAGCTGATCAGTTTTTGCTTTGGTGGGGGGGTTCATTTTTTTTGTTTGTTTGGTTGGTTTGGTTGTGTTTGGTTTGATTTGGTTTGATTTGGTTTTTTGAGACAGAGTCTCTCAACATATTAGCCCTGGCTGTCTTGGAATTCACTCTATAGACTAGGCTGTCCTGGAAATCCACCTGCCTCTGCCTTCTCTGGGTGTTGGGATTAAAGGCATGTTCTATTACCACCCAACTATGACCGGTTATTTTAATGGGCCAAATTTTCTTACATGTGGTCCCTTAACTCCTTCAGGATTCTTCTAAATAATCTTGAAGGTACTCATGAGCTATCCCTGTTGCACATGCTAAGAAGTGGGGCGAGTGTGATGGTAACTGAAGACAAATTAGGGTATGTTTCAAAAATATAGGTAGGACTTGAGGGAAGATTGCTTAGATTAGTAGTAGGTGTTCTGGTTTGAATATGATGTTCCCCATAGTCTCAGGCACTGAAATACATGGTCCCTAGTCTGTGGTGCTGTTTGGGAAAGCTTAAGGGGTGTGGCCTTATCGAAGGAAGCAGAACGCTGGGCTAGACTTTGAGAGTTTAAGGACTTACATCATTTCTATTTTGTTCTGTCTACTTTTGCTGGCAGTTTGAAGATGTGAGGCCTTAGCTTCCTGATACAGGCTCCATCTCTCCACTCTGCTATCAGAGACTCATTTTCCTCTGAACTTGTAAGCCCAAACACACAAATGCATGTAACAATTAATGGAAACAGGACATGAATTTAAAAGAGAGCAAGAAGGAGTATATTGAATATGTGATGGTTTGTATATGCTTGGTCTCAGAAGTTGCACTATTAGGCCATGTGGCCTTGTTGGAATAGGTGTGTCACTCTGGATGTGGCCTTAAGACCTCCACCCTAGCTGCCTAAAAGTCAGTCTTCCACTAGCTGCCTTCAGATGAAAATGTAGATCTCTTAGCTCTACCTGGACCATGTATGCCTGGATACTGCCATGCTCCCACCTTGATGATAATGGACTGAACCTCTGAACCTGTAAGCCAGCCCCAGTTAAATGTTTTTATTTATAAGAATTTCCTTGATCATGGTGTCTGTTCACAGCAGTAAAACCCTAACTAAGACACAAGTGTTTGGAGTGTAGAAAGTAAAGGGAGAAATGGTGTAATTTTAACTTTAAAATATTTTTTTCTCCTGTAGGAAGATCACCAAGAAATCAAGGTTAGGCTGGGCTACATGTTTCTACCAGTTTCCTGGATCAGGGCTGAGCTCATTGTCTCATGATTCCGGAGACTAATGATAGCAGACATCAGAAGGGGAACAAAATTTATTGAGAGGTAAAGAAACGGCACCCCATGACCAGAAGTGGTCTTTAAAATGAGTTGTCTCTGAAGCATTCAGATGACTCAGGAGATAATAATGGCTGCAGTCTAGCCTATCACCTGAGTTTGAACCACATGATAGAAGGGAATAAAAGCTGATTCCCCCAAGTAATGCTTTGATTACCATGGTACATGTGTGCCCACAAACAA
Source organism: Micromys minutus (assembly GCF_963924665.1). Taxonomy (NCBI): domain Eukaryota; kingdom Metazoa; phylum Chordata; class Mammalia; order Rodentia; family Muridae; genus Micromys; species Micromys minutus. Next base: position 22,327,979 of record NC_137970.1, on the reverse strand, counting down.
ATAAACATACGTACATAAATTTGATTTAAAAAGAAAGAAAGAAAGAAAGAAAGTTGTTGAGTAGCAGTGTGTATTTGAAGTTCTTTTATACCCTGCCCATATGTCAATTGGCATCTATTTGAGATGAACCAGGTTGGTTAATTTGAACATATGTGGGGGAAATTTTGACTGGCTGAAAAGTAGGGTAAAAGTACAGGCTCTAGAAAGTCTCCCAATAGGAAAAAAGACTACCCAAAATTTCCAAGTAAGAGGAAGAACCAGGAAGAAGAAGGAAAAAAGACAATCCCCTCCAAAATAAAAAGCCCAAAGGTTGGTTGTTAGCCCACATCTGGGTTAGTCAGACTTTTGAGATGTTGTCCCACTGATTAAAAGGAGTTTATTTTGACACTGTGAGGTTCTCAGAGCAGATTGTCATTTCTTTCAGGACATCAGACACTTTGTGTTCCTTGGAACTATAATCCTGGTCCTGACTAACTTCCCATAAAGGCAGGAGGCTGCATTGTCCCAACTATTATTAGTGTGACCCTACCTAAAAATCTAAAATTAATAAAATTTGTTGCAAGTAATTTTAGAAACATGCTAGCTCTTTCTTGAGAGCTCTGCCCAAGCTCCCTCAACCTCTTGTGGCTAGCTCTGCCAAGTCACCCCATCTCACTCAACTACACCAAACCACCAGCTCTGAGGCTTTCCCCATGAATTCTGAGAGCTGTTGTATGGCTCTTGACCAAGCTGCTTAGGGATAAATTGTAGTTGCCCCCTGCCCTGGGACTTTTCAAAATACCCAAGAATGTTGTGAGGCTTTTGGCCAGGTAAAGTTGCCCCTGTTCTTTTTTTTTTTTTTTTTTTTTTTTTTTTTTTTGAGAAAAGCAAACAAGGACAGAATTTACTGGCTGACAGCCACAAGGTCTCGTAGAAAAGTCCAAATATCCATACATCATCATCATCCTAAACCCACTCATCCAATGAATCTAACAGTCACTGTAACGCCACCACCCCATGTTGTTGCTAAAATCTGCCCTCAGAACTGTATAAAAATTGTGTACTTTGAAACTTTGGGGTCATCTCTGTTCCACTTGCAGAATGACCCCAGTATACTGGACTTATCAATTAAGTCTCTTGCCAATTGCATCTGTGTCTCAGTCTGTGTCTCTGTGGGAGTGGACACCCAGATTGCTGGCCCATGTGGGTCCAACACTGTGATTGCTCTCCACTGGCTAACTACCTCATGACTACGGTTTCCAAACTACCCCCAGGTATGCCCTTTCTCCTGCCTACCAAGTTGACGTAGATGGAAAACACCAGGCAGCCTTAATATTTTTAAACCAGACAGTTAACACAACTGCTGGACACAGAATCTATAGCCCAAAACTCATCAGCTATCCTGATAGAATTTTGCTGGCGATGGAGGCCACCACCAGTTCTAGTTGCCTCCATGCCTTAGCTGATATCTGTGCCTCTCTCCAAACCTGTCCAAAAAGCCCTCTGAGAAGCCCTCTCTATCTCTTTCCCTCCTCTTCTTCCTGAGACCCGGAAATCCCATCTTTTTTTCCTATGCCCAGCAATTAGCTTCTGCCATTTTTCTTGACACAATCAAGAAACAATTAGGGAACCAGATTTTAATACCAACCCCTCCTCCCTACAAAAAATCAACTTTTTCCTTGCTTCAACTTCCTCACATGGGCCTATATTCTACCATAGTTCATGCATATCAGATTATAGTGCCCTCCTCATTTCCAAGTAGACTCATGCTGTAGAGCAGTAGTTCTCAACCAGAGGGTCACAATCCTTTTGGAGGTGAAATGACCCTCTCACAAGGGTTGCCTAAGACCATCTGAAATCCAAGGTATTTATGCTACTACTCAAAACTAGTTAAACTATAGTTATGAAATAGCAGTGAAATAATTTTATGGTTGGGGTCACTGAAACAGGAGGAACTGAATTAAAGGGTTACAGCATAAGGAAGGGTGAGAACTACTACTTTAGAATTTCTTTTTATGTATATTATTTAAGTTGATAGTGATGAGTGAAAGGCTAGAAAATGGTCTGGTAGAGCAGGGATGGAAAATCAGCAGTTCTAATAATGTCTTTGCTGAAATGGGAATGCCAGAAGAGAGTTGGGGTTCCTGTTACTATATTATCCCTTGTGTTGGTTTGTATATGCTTGGCACAGCGAATGGAACTGTTGGGATGTGTGGCTTTGTTGGAATAGGTGTGTCACTGTGGGTGTGGGCTTAACTCTAAGCTAGGCCCTTACCCTAGCTGCCTAGAAGTCAGTCTTCCACTTGCAGCCTTCAGATGATAATTTAGAACTCTCAGCTCCTCCTGCACCATGCCTGCCTGGATGGTGCTGTGTTCCTGCCTTGATGATAATGGACTGAGCCTCTGAGTGTGTAAGCCAGCCCCGATTAAATGTTATCTTTTTATAAGACTTTCCTTAGTCATAGAGTCTGTTCACAGCAATAAAACCCTCACCAAGACATCCCTTCTCCTAAACAAGCTGATACCTTTCCTTATATCTCACTTCTATGATAAGACCTTTGATAGAAGCTTAATGGTACCCTGTTTCTCAGGACCATTCTGCTACACAGGAGTTCTGCAGACACTTGCTTTCTCTCTTAAACACCACCTAGCGATGACTCTAAATTTCTCTCTAAAACTCACTCTATGTAAACTGTGAGTTTTATTTTTCAAACTGGAGAGACAAAAATCTGAATACCAGTGGGTTGAGGCAACTTTTGTAGGATCCAAGCCCCAAAGCCTAGCACAAGAACTGAGAAAAGTTCTGTTGCTCCTAGAAACTGGCAATATTCTCATATCAACAGGTTTTTCTTGCTTTGTTGTTTTGGTGGTTTCATTGTTATTATGTGTTTTGTCTGTCAGGACTAAAAAATAATTACTCAATTGTCTTTTTTATTTTTTACTGAAATAAATCAGCTGATTTGTGCCTGTGGTACACATTTTTTATTGTCAAGTAGCACTAATATTTGCATTATACAAAGCATTTGGATACTTTAAAAAGATTAACTTTAAAAGTTCAATTGATAAAGTACTGTTTGTGCTAATATAGGGACCTGAATTCCAATCTTCAGCCAATCAGTGAACTCCAGGTTTAATGTGAGATCCTGTCTCATCAAATAAGGTGTAGAGTAACAAAGGAAGTCACTAAATGTTGAACTTTGTTTGCTTTGCATGTATACACACACAGATATATAAACATATATGTGAACACAAACATATATCCCACTCTAACCACCAGCAGCAGCAGCAGCACAAATCAACCCACTAGTATCACCAACAATGATGCTGTCCTTTATTTTAAAAGATAGTGGCTTCAAATGATGTAGTAATTTAAAATACCCTATATGCTAGGCTAAATTTGTGAGAAAGTTGTTCTAGACTGTGGTTGACCAGTTGGCCAACACTCATATAGAGATTGATACTCTTTAGATGTGAGTATCACCTACCTTTTTTTTTTTGTGTTTAAGTAAAGAGTATTTTCCTCAGGTTGGAACAGGTCTGGTTTGCCTGGAATGGACAGATTTGTTCCAAAGAGGTGGGAGTAAAGTTTGAGGGTAAAAAAATTGTGGCAGTAAGCTACTGTTTATATTTGTCTAAACTGACAAACAAGCCATGGAAGTGTGTGTGTGTGTGTGTGTGTGTGTATGTGTGTGTGTGTGTGTGTGTGTGTAAGGGAGAGTGACAGAGACAGAGAGACAAAGAGAAGAGAAAAGAGAGCGAAGTATATTGTATTTAAATAAAGTCAATGAATATATGAAAAAAATTCCATACCTGAATGGAACTCATCCAATCAATCTGTGGCCATAAGAAGCACAGCTTTCCAGAAGTAAAGTATTTTAAAAAAACAAAACCGAAAAAGGACAGGTTATATGTAACACAGACTGGCTTCTATGTCTTTATTTATTCAAGGATGACCTCGAACTTTTGATCCTCCTGCTTCCTTCCACTCCATGAGTACTGGGATTACAGGCACAACAGACCAAGCTGAGCTTGATAAGCAAAATTTGCCCAAGTCTTCAGCATAAAAACTCTGTGTGAATATCCAGCTTGGCAGCCTTTACTGTACACTTCCAACACAAACATGAGGAGGCTGGCGGGAAGGCCCACAGCAAGTGTTGTTTATCATCTCTCTGCCTGGAGAGAGGGTACAGAGAAGCCTGGTCTGATTCAGGGAGGGAAGCGATATCTAGATGGTCTGTATGTCTGTAACCTAACACCCACAGTCACGTGAGCCAAATCTGTGAAATAATTCTGTCTTCGATTGCATTTACCTTGAGTTATCTCATTCATTCAGTTTCTCTTGAAGAATCCAGGCTGATAGCCATTCATCTATTTAATATAGATAAAAACATCAATATAAAAATTGTACATAATGATCAATATAGCTAGTCGATTAAGTGCCTGTCTAGCATGCAAGAAGGATTAGGTTTTGATCCCCAGTACCACATAACTTAGGTGGGTGGTGCACACCTGTAACCCCAGCTCTGAGGAGGAAGTGGCAGAAAGATTAGAAGTTTTCATCTATATATTAAGTTCAAAGCCAACCTAGGCTACATGAGAGTGTGACTGAAGCAATAAACAATATAAAATTAAAAAAGAATATGTTATCCACAGTACACTCATGTACTACTCTGAGCACACCAGAAGTGCTTCATAAACCTTGGTTGATGACAGGTATTTACGGATGCAAACAGCTTGCCTGGAGTTCCTGTTTGGCTCTAAAGAGGGAGGTGATCTGTAACAGCTGTCCGTGCTGCCGCCAAAGACCCCTGCTCAGCACCTCTTGCAGGGTGTGCCATGTGCCACTCAGAAAGAAAGGGGCTGATGAGCAGTTCCGCATAGTAGCTGAGGAAAGAGATTTCCAAAATGGGAAACTATTTTGAGAGACAATATGCCATTGGCAAGAGATAGTTTCAAATTACGAGATGCATCTGTGAGGAAGAGACGTATGTGGAAACCTGCGCATTCTTTTGTTAGCAAAACTGCATTTTGCTAGATAATTTTTGCCATATTATTACAAAGCGAGTTGCACATTCACGAGCAAGCTCTCTCAACAATGAAAGACAGCCGGTTTTCTAAATCACTTGCTGACTAAATACATGGCTTCGATGTAATGGACCACTATGAATAACTCATTTTTAGGACATGTGTTTTGCATGCCATTGCCTTCACAAAGAGCTGTTGCATTTTAAAAATTGTTTTTTTTTTTTACCTTAATGAATTTTTTTATATAAGGAACAAAGAACTTCTCTCATAGATATAACCACAAATCCCCAAAAAATGTGAAGCTCACTAAGCACAAAACCCAAAACTGTAAAATTCTCTGAGGAAATCAGAGAAAAGTATTTTGACCTTGCTGCTAGCAGAGACAGGAATCAAACAACATAGACCATAAAACAGTGGCAACCTTAGGTATGGATCCTCAGGCGCTGTCCACCTTTTTTTGTTTCCTTTTGGATTTGAGTTTGAAATAGGGTCACTCTATGGCCTGAAATATCATTGAACAGTAGGCTGGCTCATCAGCAAGCTCCAGAAATGTGCCTGTCTCTCTCTAACTTCCCAGTCCTGGAGTCACAGACAAATGTGTACTACTCCTGAAGCCCTCACTCCCCCCAGGCTGGAGAGACTTAACTCATTGCTTCATCCCTACCAGGCAAGAGCTTCACACATGAGCTATTTCCACAGCCGTGATCACCTGTTCACCTTCCACTGAAGAGGGAGAATACAGTAATGGGAACCTGAGGTTTCTGTAGGTTGTCAAAGAATGGAGAGCAGCCAGGTTTGAGATGGCATGGGGGAAGAAGGCAAACAGTAGGAAGGCAAACAGCATACTTAGCAGCCCACCTATGTGATTCAGGAATTCACACTCATGGTGATTTCATAGGCCCCACCTCTCATGGCTTCTCCATCTGTGACTGATCTTCAAACCTGGCTTACTTACAGTAGGTCACTGTGGGACTTTGCAGATGGTCCTTTTCGAAAAGTATTACCAGCTCTGTGGTTCCTTTTCAGCCAATCCCAGCAAGCTTTCTTAGTGTATGCAGAGTATCTCTGTTCTCAAATCTTCAATTCATTTTCTAGAGAAAGGCCATAAGTTCATGAACCAGGATAGGAGAACAACTCAAGAACATTCAAATAGCCTTTTTCCCCCTTGAGACAGGATCTCACTATAGACCAAGATGGTCTTAAACCTGCAGTGGTCAGTCTGCCTTTGCCTCCCAAGTGCTAGGTTTACAGGAATGTGCCACAGCATTCAGCTTCAAAAAAGCCATTGTTAGCATGCTTCCTTCAGTTTTCCTTGTCTCAAACTCCCAGTCTTCCACCTACATGAACCTTGTCCTATTAATCTTTCAGATGCCGACCCTGTGGTTTTAAAGGAAAAACCCTAAGGGCCTGAACATTTCAGCTTTGGCTTGAACATTAATGGACAACATGATTCCCTGTGTCCCTTTTCCACGTTACATCTTCCACCCTGCAGTGCAAATACTGGGCTCTCTCTCTCTCTCTCTCTCTCTCTCTCTCTCTCTCTCTCTCTCTCTCTCTCTCTCTCTCTCTCTCTCACACACACACACACACACACACACACACATACAAAAAAAAAAAAAAAAAACAAGGCCTGCCCTTCTTTCTCCCCTGTGTAGTACTAAGAATAAAACTCGGGGCCCCATATATACCAGGAGAGCATTGCATAAGCAAGCTTTATCCCAGCTGGCCTAGACTTCTCTGAAACACCTTCATTCATTGAGTAAGTGTATAACTGCTCCCCATAGAGATTGAGAGTTATACTCAGTAGTAGCACACTGATAAGAAAGTTACATATTTAAATAACTCAGAGATTAGCAGGTCCACATTGCCTCAAATTTATAAAGCATTTGTTGTATTTTATAAACATATGGAAAAAATTCTTACCTTACTACTTTGGGCAGACAGATCATAATGGAATTTTGATGCATTAATATCACATTTTGTCATTTTTGGTAGTTTGAAATATAAGCGTGAATGAAAAATTTCTGAGAAACGCTGTAAAACACACATTCTGAGACTTATGGCATACTAACAGATTTTCATAAATGAAATCACAAATCAGGAAAACGACAAGCTTTTCAATTACCTGAGGAAAAAGAATGTTTTCTTACATACACACACACGCGCATATATATATATATATATGCATGTGTGTGTATATGTGTATACATATATATATATTGAACTAAAATATTTCTAAAAATAAAAAAGTCTTGAGCACTACAGATGTAGCTCAAAGTACTTGTCTAGTGTGCACAAAACACTAGTCTTGATCTCAGCATTGCATAAAATCTGTCCACAGTAGTGTACATCTGTAATCCTAGCACTCAAGAGGTCCTAAAAATGGTAATGAAATGAAATAAAATAAAGATGCCATGGTTTAGTCTCCTACTGATTTGAGTTAAAGATCCAATTTTGATGTATAGCCAAACACAAGTAGTGCACTTTAAGAGAGTCATTCCCTACCCCCTGTCTGTTTCTCTATGTGGTTTTGGCTGTCTCTGTCTCTCTTTTTGTCCCTCTCTCTCAAAATGCATCACACTTGCAGAGTCTGTGTCAAAGAGAAACATAGACACTCAATTCTTTTGTCCCAGATTGAAATGGACCAGACTAAAGTTCACTTAAGAAGACTGGGAGGCTAATCTGTTATATTTCACCCTCTTCCCACACTGTTAGAATGCATGACGTGTCTAATCAATTACTGCGGCTGAGGTGGAATAGTGCAGAGCTTGTAGTCTCTGAAGCTTAAAATAAAATCCGTTTACAAAAATTCAGAGATACATCAAAATGACAAGGGGAATAAAAGTTCCTTCATTTTCAATTAACACCAGCCTGAATCTTAGAAAGTAGTAACATCCTTATTCCCTCTTTTCTGGCCTCTTCTGCCATCTTCCAGTTTGACAATAAACCTGCCTTGGAAACAAAATTGATGGGATGTTTACAAAACAGATGTTTTCCAGTGATGCTAATAATATATTTAGAGCCAAAGATCTACCTTTCCAAAGGGACATAAATTACAAGTGACAGAATACAAGGTACACATTAAAATCTAGGCCACAGAGCAGACAAAAATCATGGGAGACAGTGTCTAGTCAGTACTTATTTGAACACCTAGCGTGTGATTGAAAGTTTCCAAATTTCTTGTGGAGAATTAGTATCCTCCCTTACTTTGTCAAATTATGTATTATCTGTTTAGAGGCTGATAAGAAAGAAACGTGTTATATTTCACAGTACCCAGGGTCAACTGGGAAAGAGTCCAGCTTGTTCAAGATGCTATCTTCTTATGAATGACTAAATGTTAGAAATTTACACTAGCAACTTGCACACATACATATATATTCATCCATACATCCACACCCATATGTTTTTTTTTCCATGTTAAAACTAGCTCTGGTGTTATGAGTATGTACCACCATACCCAGTTATTATATCCTCCCTGAGTTGTTCAATTGTGGGTACAACCCCATGCCTGCCACTGTGCACACTGGGCGCTCAGAGGATATTTGGGTGTCAGTTCCTATCCTTCCACCTGATTCGAGACAGAATCTCTTTTCCCCTGCTTGTGCTAGCCTAGCTATCCCTCTAGCATCCAGAGATTCTCCTGTCTCAGCTTCCAATTTCCTTCTGTGGGAGGATGGAAATATATATGTGATGGCTAGTGCATCAGACTTCTGTGTGGGCTCCGAGGATTGGGGCTCAGGTTGAACTTGTCCAGCAAGCTCTGTTTCCACTGAGCCATTCCCATAACCTCTCTTACTCTACATACTTCTTTTCGTTGTTTTGTGATTATGCTGTTTTGCACTGATAAGCTTTTTTCCTTTCATTAAAAAAAAATGCTTCTTTAACATGGTCTTTACCTGATAATTCAGAAAACATAAACATTTTTGGTGAATATTATTTAACCAGATACACTTTTGTATCCATTTTTTTAAATCCATTGACAAATTTTTCTTTCATAGAAAAAAATACCTTTTTCTTACATTATACATTCTAACTATCATTTTTCCTCCCTCTACTCCTCCCAGTTCCTCACCACCTCCCCTCCCATTTGGAGCAGCTTCCGTTCGGTCTCTCAATAAAAAACAAATAGGGTTCTAAGGGTTACTAATAAGATAAAACAAAAGCCAAAGCATAGAAATTGGACAAAACAAGTGAATAGAAGAAAAAGAGCCCAAAAGAAAGCACACGAAAGAGACATGTTCATTTACATATTCTCAAACCCCATTAATACAGTGAACTAGAAGCACCTAATATGGGTGCAGACCCTGTGTTTGCTGTTTCAGGGTCTGTGGGTTTATATGAGCCTTGATCCTGTTGGTTTAGAGGCCTTTTCTTGGAGTCCTCCACCCCCTGTGGCTTTTACCAACTTTCTGCCTCCTCTTCTGTTTCCTAAGGCTTAAGGGTGAGTGTTTCAAGGTCAGTCTCTCTGCCTAGTATCTGGCTGTGAGTTTCGGTTCCTACCTGCTGCAGGAGGATGCTTCTCTGTTAATAGCTGAGCAAGGCATTGATTTATAAGAATGCCATTAGAAGTCATTTCATTGCCTGTTTTTAAAGAATAGTAGTATTTGGTTTACCTTCACTACTTGAAGTAGTCTCTGATTCTTGGTCACCTAAGTTGTGTCAGGTTTCATCTTGTGTAGTGAGCCTTAAGTCATATCAGATATTGGCTAGTTACTCCCTCATGTTTTGTGCCACCCTATTATATCTTGTACACAGGACAGCATTGTAGATCAAAGGGTTTGTGATTACATTCATCCTTTGGTTGCAAACAGAGTACATCCCTGTACCTAAAACACTAGAAATGTTGGTGAAGGGTCTATGTAGACAACAGTCCAAATTCTTGATGTCCAATAAGTTGTCTAGGTGTTGTTCATCAATAGAACCCTGCTGCCATTTTGTGGAGAGCAAACTATAGTCTTGGTAACAGCCTGGGTTGTTTGGGGATTTCTATGGGTCCATTTTGTTCAACAACCGAATGAGATGTTACCTTCTCCTGGTGCTAGCAGCATCATTTGGTGAGAAGAGATGGTGAGTGGGGGCTCTGTCTCCCCCATTATTTGATCACTTTCATGTAGTGTATATTCTAGGAAGCTTCTACTGCATTAGGTTTCCATACTACCCTTCAAATGGCCCTTAATTTTACCTTTCTCTCACTTGTCCTCCACTTGATCCTCCAGTTTATCACTGCATCCATCTATAACAGTGTGTTCTATTTCCTTTTCCTAAGTATATCTATCTGCCTCCCACCCCAGTCCCTTACTCTATAGCTAAACTCTGGAGTTCTTTGGTTTGTACTTTGGTTATCATTGAATTGACAACAAACATCCACATGTAAGCAAATGCATGTCACTTTTATCTCTCTTTCTTTCTAGATTTATTTCTAGTTTCATCCATTTGTCTGTGATTTTTATTATTTTATTTTTTCAATAGCCAAGTAAAACTCCATTTTTTAATAATCCTTTTTAGGTTGTTTTCAATGTCTGGCTATTATGCCTGAAACATGGTTGGGCAAGTGTCTTATTGGAATGATAGTGTCCTTTGTGTATGTGTCCAAGTGTAGTATAACGAGATCTTGAGTTAGATCAATTACTAATTTCTGGAGCAAACACTACATCAATTTCCATAGTGGCTGTTAAAGTTTGTCCTCTCACCAGCAATGGATGAGTGTTTTACTTACTTAGACATCCAGTTTGACCAATATAATCTGTCGAAGGTACACTATTTTCCTACTGTGCATTTCTGACCTCTTATTTGAAGAAATCATGTGTACATAGATGTGTGAATTTATGTCTTGGTCTTCAATTTGATTCCATTGATCAATATGTCTGTTTTTGTGCCAATACCATGCTGTGTTTATTACTATTGATCTGTATTACAATTTGAAATTGGTGATGGTGGTACCTACAGTGATTTTGTTATTATTAAGGATTGTTTCAGCTATCATTAGGTTTCTGTGTTTCTGTATACCCTTACTTTCAATTTCTGTAAAAATTTGTGTTGGAATATTGATGGAGATTGTATTGAACCAGTAGATTGCTTTTGGTAGTATAATCACTTTTACTGTATTAATCTTACTGATCCATGAGAATGAGAGATCTTCTGAGATCTTTCTCAGTTTCTTTCTTCAAAAACTTCAAATTTTTATCATATAAGTCTCTCCTTGTTTTGTTACAGTTACCCCAAGATATTTTACATTATTTTAGAATATTGTGAAAGTTGTTGTTTTTTCTAATTTCCTTCTCAGTCCATTTGTCATTCTTCTTTAGAAAGGATACAGATTTTTGTGAGCTAATTTTGTATCCAGTCCCTTTGCTCAAAGTGTTTATTAGCTGTAGGAGTTCCCTGTGGAACTTTTCAGGATATTTATGTGTATTATCATATCAATTGCAAATAAAGGTACTTTGACTTCTCCCTTTACAATTTGTATTCCCTTGATCTCCTATAGTTGACTTATTGCACTAGCTAGGACATCAAGTACTATATTAAACATGTATGGAGAGAATGGACAATCTTTCCTTGGTCCTAATTTTAGCTGAATTGGTTTGAATTGCTTTCCATTTTTGTGGATGTTGGCTATGGGCTTGCTGTAAATTGACTTTACTATATTAATATACGTCCCTTGTATCCCTAATCTTTCCAAGACTTTTATCATGAAGGAGTGTTCAATTTTTTCAAAGGTTTTTTCTTCATCTTTGAGATGATAATCTGGTTTTTACCTTTCAGTTTGTTTATATTGTAGATTATACCTTTTCCATTTATGAATGTTGAACCATCTCTGAAACTCTGGGATGAAGCGTACATGATCATGGTAGATGATGATTTTGATGTGTTCTCAAATTCAGTTTATGAGTATATTACTTACCAGTTTTCCATCTATGTTCATAAGGGAAATTGGTCTGTAATTTTCTTTCTTTGTTGAGTCTTAGTGATTAATAAAAAAAGCATAATAGTGGCTTCATAAAGTGAATGAGGCAATGTTTCTTCTGTTTTTATTTTGTGGAAAAAAATTGACAAGTATTGGGATTAATGCTTTTTTGAAGGTCTGGTAGAATTCTGTGCTAAAACCATCTGATCCTGGGTCTTTTGGAGTGAGCAGTTTTAATGACTGCCCATATTTCACTAGGGGATAGAGGTCTATTTGAATTCTTTATCTGATCTTGATTTAATGTTGGTAACTGGTATGTTTTGAGAAAATTTTCCAATTCCTTTAAATTTCCCAATTTTCAGAGTACAGGTGTGATGGTTTGCATATGCTTGGCCTAGGGAGTGGCACTATTAGAAGGTTTGGCCTTGTTGGAGGAAGTGTGTCACTGTGGAGGTGGGCTTGGAGACACTCCTCCTAGCTGCCTGAGGATGCTTAGTCTGTTCCTGGCTTCCTTTGGATGAGAATATTGAACTCTCAGATCCTCCTGTACCATGCCTGCCTGGATGCTGCTATGCTCTTGTCTTTAGTATAATGGACTGCACCTCTGAACCTGTAAGCCAGCCTCAATTAAATGTTATTTATAAGACTTGCCTTGGTCATGGTGTCTGTTCACAGCAATAAAACACTAACTAAGACAACAGGTTTTTACAGCAAATCCTTATGATTCTCTGGATTTTCTCCATGTTTGTTGTTATGTCCTTTTTCATTTCTAACTTGGTTAATTTGGATTTTCTCTACTCTACCTTTCAGTTAATTTGGATAAGGATTTATTAATCTTGCTGATTTTCTTGAAGAAACAACTCTTTGTTTCATTAATTCTTGTAATTATTGTTTCTGTTTTGTTGATTTCAGGCTTGAGTTTGGCTCTTTCTTTCCATTTCTTCTTTTTGAGTCTATTCCTTATTTTTGTTCCAGACTAGTGATTCTCACCCCTCCTAATGCTGTAACACATACATACAGTTCCTCATGTTGTGGTGACACCAACCATAAACGTACTTTGTTCGTACTTTGTAACTGTAATTTTGCTACTGGTATGAATCATAAAGTAAGCATCTGATATTCAATCCTCAATGGAGTTGTGACCCATAGGATGGGAACTATTGCTCTATAGCTTTCAGATGTGTTGTTAAGCTACTAGTATGAGCTCTGTACAGATTTTTATGTAGGCACTTATGCTGTGAACTTGACTCCTAGAGTTGCTTGCATAGTGTCTCATAAATTTGGGGAAGCTGTGTTTTTATTTTCATTCATCTTTAATTTCTTAATTTTTTTCATTTATCATTTAATATTGAGTTATTCAGTTGCCCTGAATTTGTAAACTTCATGTTGTTGATATATACATATATATGTTATTAATCTATAGTAGTCTGATAGGATTCATAGAATTATTTCAATTTTCTTGTATCTGTTAACAATAGTTATGCCTGAGTATGAAGTCAATTTTGAAGAAAGTTTCATGAGGGAATGAAAAGAAGGTATATTCTTTTGTGTTTGGATAAAATGTTTTGTAACTATCTGTTGGGTTTTTTTTTTTTTTTTTTTTTTTGGTTTATACCATCCATTAGCTCCAACATTTATATGTTTAATTTTTAACTGTTTGACCCGTGTATTGTTGAGAGTGGGTTATTGAAGTCTCCCATTATCAGTGTGTGTGAGTCTGTTAGAGTGAGAGTCACTTAACTGTAGTAGTGTTTTTCTTATGAACTTGGGCCTTCTTATGTTTGGGGCATAGATGTTGTGAATCACAATGTCCTCTAGGTAGATTTTTCCTGGATGACTATATAGGGTCCTTCTTTATCTCATTTGTTTAGTTTTAGTTTTCAATCTATTTTGTGAGATATTAAAACGACTATACCAACTGTCTTTTGAGGTCTATTTTCTTGGAATGATCCCCCCCCGATTTTAACCATGTGATGATGTCTATAATTGATATTAAGACTTGTATTAGTTAGGGTTTAACTTCTATGAACAGATATCATGACCAAGGCAACTCTTATAAGGACAATATTTAGTTGGGGCTGTCTTACAGGTTCAGAGGTTCAGTCCATTATCATCAATGCAGGAACGTGGCAGCATCCAGGCAGGCGTGGTGCAGGAGGAGCTGAGAGTTCTACATCTTCAACTGGAGTCTGCTAGCAGAATACTGACTTCCAGACAACTAGGATGAGGATCTTAAAGCCCACACCCACAGTGACACACTTACTCCAAGGCTACACCTTCTAATAGTACCACTCCCTGAGCTGAGTATATACACACAATCACAAAGTGTTTTTCTTGGATGCAGAAAAATTATGGATCTTTTTACACATGAATTCTTTTATTCTATCTTCTTATTGAGGAAATTGAGAGTGTTGATGTTTAAAGATATCAATGAATGATGTTTGTTGGTTACTATTATTATTATTTTGTTGTTGTTGTTGTTATGGGGTTTTTCCACCTATTGTTGTTAACATCAGAAGGGGTTTAGAGTCAGCCTCCAAATCCTGTGATAATTTTCACCCCTAGGTGATAAGGACCCTCTTGTATCTCTTGCCATGGCAACAACCACACACTCCTGGAGTGTGTCTCACCTGTGAACCTCACCTGTGGGCAGTGGTGTGCCTGATTACCTTACAGACTGAATAAAAGGCCGAGACCCCAAATCCTCGCCCCTTCCTCATTCGTCTCTTCCTCGCTTCTCCCCAATAAACCTCTTCTCATGGGACCGTGGTGGCCTGGCATGATCTGTCTGGATACAAGCCACTTTCTAACACACGTGTAATTGAACATTTTTCTAGATATATTAGTTTGGACTGGTATCTATGCACTTTTAAAGTCTGTAAAACATCTGTCCATGTACTTCTGACTTTTAATAATTACATTGAGATATCATATTTTATTCTACTAGGTCTGCCTTTATGTTACTTGTTCTTTTCCCTTTGAAGGTTTTAATATTTTTTCTTTTTTCTGTAAGTTTAGGTTTTTTTTTTTTGTTTGTTTTGTTTTGTTTTGTTCTTTATTTTTTTAATTATGTGATGAGAGGACTTTCTTTTCTGGCCCATACTATTTACTGCTCTGTATGCTTCTTGTACCATAACAGGAATCTCATTTTTTTAGGATATGGAAACCTTCTTCTGATACTTTGTTGAAAATATTTTCTCTGCCTTGACCTGGATTTCTTTGTCTCATATTGCTGTTATTCATAAAATTGGTCTTTTCATAGAGTTTCAAATTTCCTGGATGTTTTGTGGGAAGATTGTTTTTTATATTTAAAATATTCTTGACCAATTGAACAATGTATCTATTTCTTCAATCATGTCTTCAGTGCCTAAGATTCTCTCCTTTACCTCCTGTGTTCTGTTAGTAAAACTAACCTGGGGTGGGGTATTCCTGTTTGAGTTCCTAAAGTTTTCATTTCCAGATTTTCCTCAGTTTGTGTTTATCTTTAGTCATTATATATACAGTTTCGAGTCTTGAACTGTTTTTATTTCCTTCCACTGTATGTTTGTGTTTTCATAGATTTCTTTAAAGGATTTATTTGTTTCTTCTTTAAGGACCTCTATCTTGTGCATAAGGGCTTTTTTGGGGGGGGGGGGGCTATTCTCTGTATTCGCATTCCAAATGCTATGCCCTTTCTGATCACTCCCATCTCTCCCCGTCCCTTTGCTTCCATGAAAGTCCTCCCTCTCCCAACCACCCACTCCCACCTCAGTGCCTTAACATTCCCCTACACTGGGAAAATGAGCCTTCACTGAACCAATGCCCTCTTCTGCCATTGATGCCAGACACTGCTATCCTCTGCTGCTTATGCAACTGGAGTCACGGGTCTCTGTATGTGTGCTCATTGGTTGGTGGCTTAGTCCCTGAGAGCTCTTGGCTGGGGAGGGGGTATTGGTTGATTGATAATGTTGTTCTTCCCATGGGGTTGCAAACCCTTTCAGGTCTTTCAGTCCTTTCTCTAACTCCTTCATTGGGGTCACCATGTTCTGTCTGATGGTCAGCTGCATGCATCCTCATCTGTATCATTGCCTCTGAGGAAGTATCCATATCATGTTCCTGCCAGTAAGCACTTCTTGGCATCAGCAATAGTGACTGGGTTTCGTGGCTGCATATGGGATGGATCCCCAGGTGAGGCAGTTTCTGGATGATCTTTTCTTCAATCCCTGCTCCTCTATTTGTTCCTGTATTTATCTCCATGTTTTGCTCTCCCTTCTAAGAAGAAATGAGGCATCCACATTCTGGCCTTCCTTCTTTTTGAGTTTCATAAGGTATCGAATTATTTTTTGGGGTATTCAGAGATTTTTGGTCTAGTATCCACTTATCATATTGTCTTAGTCAGGGTTTCTATTCCTGCTCAAACATCATGACCAAGAAACAAGTTGGGGAGGAAAGGGTTTATTCAGCTTACACTTCCACATTGCTGTTCATTACCAAAGAAAGTCAGGGCTGGAACTCAAGCAGGTCAGGAAAGATGAGCTGATGCAGAGGCCATGAAGGGGTGTTACTTACTGGCTTGCTTCTTCTGGCATGCTGAGCTTGGTTTTTTATAGAACCCAGGTCTACCAGCCCAGGAATGGTACCATTCACAATGGACTGGGGCCTCCCTCCTTGATCACTAGTTGAGAAAATACCTTACAGCTGGATCTCATGGAAGCATTTCCTCAACTGAGTCTCTTTTCTCTGTGATAACACCAGCTTGTGTCAAGTTGACACAACACCAGCCAGTGTATATGCCATGTGTGCTCTTTTGTAACTAGATTACCTCACTCAGGATGAAAGTAGAAATGTTCATCCATTTGACTGAAGTCATTATTTTTAATAACTGAGTAGTATTCCATTGTGTAAATGTACCACATTTCCTGTATCCATTCCTCTGGTAAAGGACATCTGGGTTCTTTCCAGCTTCTGGCTATTATAATTAAGGCTTCTATAAACATGGTAAACTATGTGTCTCTGTTATATGTTGTTAGAGCATCTTTAGGGTATATGCCCAGAAGTGGTATAGCTGGGTTCTCAGATAGTACTATGTCCAATTTTCTGAGGAACGTAAAGTCTTGTTTTTCCAGAGTGGTTGGACCAGCTTTTAATCCCACCAAAATTGGAGAAGTGTTTCTCTTTCTCCGCATCCTTTCCAGCATCTGCTGTCATCTGAGATTTTGATCTTAGCCATTCTAACTGGTGTGAGGTGGAATCTCAGGGTTGTTTTGATTTGCATTTCCCTGATTAACTAGGGGTGTTGAACATTTCTTTGGAAGCTTCTCACCCATTCAGTATTCCTCGGTTGATAATTCTTTATTTAGTTCTGTACCCCATTTTTAAATAGGATTGTTTGATTTTCTGGAGTCTAACTTTTTGAGTTCTTTGTATATATTGGATATTAACCCTCTATCAGATGTAGGATTGGTAAAGATCTCTTCCCAATCTGTTGGTTGCAGTTTTGTCCTATTGACAGTATAAAGGCTGTTTTTAATTTAAGGTCTTTTACTTGTGCTTCAGCTATGTTGATGCCTGCTGTGGTAGAGTTGACTGGCTCTAGTGAAAACATAATGTCCAGAGTGTTTTGTTGATTTTGTTTTTATGCTGGTATCTTTGAATCTGAGTTTGGGGAGACGGTAATTCGAGTTGCTGCTAACTTGTCTTTTCATTTATGATAGATGTTTTGCTACTTGGTTTTTGTTTCCTCTCTGGTTGTTAGGAGAGTGTGGTGGCTGTGTGTGTTACTTGATAAGGAAGTTTTCTGGACTCCTGATAGGTGTGAGCCCTGGGGGGGTTCCAGGATATTTAGAGCTACACTTGGGAATGTGGTTGGGCTAGATGTGGTGTCTTTGAGGGAGTCCACAGGAAGAAAAAAAAGCAATGGGTTTCTTAGAATCATCTTAGTCACCTGGGCATGGGGTCTGAGAGTGAGGAGAAGATACAACAGAAGGTCTACTTCAAAGTTGGGGGTGAGACTGGGGCATTCGAATTGGAGGCATGGAGGAAGAGGTGAAGATCTGCAATTAAACTACCTGCTTTGCTGGCTGGAGTGGCCTGTGGGGATTTAGAGCCCAGGATAAAGCAAGGAATGGGGAAAGAGAAGTTAGGAAGGGAAGATCTGTGTAATGCATTGAAGATGGAGGTAGGTGGAGGAGAGTCTGCGGCAGGTGGTCTTCTGGACCAGTAGGGATGAAACTGGAGTATTGGATTTTGAAGAGTGGAGGATCGGGTGAAGGTTTGCAGTTAGCCTGTCTGCCCCTCCAGCCGCAGTGCTCTGCATGTTCCCAGGCAATTATAAACACTTCCTCAATAGAAAGAGTTTAGGGTGGACAGGAATGCACAGTGAATAAAGGCATTTTAGCCCAAGGCTGACAACATGAGTTTAATGCTTTGAACCTGAGTAAAGGTAAAAGGAAAGAACCACCACCTCTACATGTGAATTGTAACTTACACATATACCACCCCCCTCATTTTCTCCATAACATAAGGAAATAAATGTAAAAAAGAAAACTTTGAAAAAAAATAGATCTTTACTTTTACTTTTTTTCTTCTATGAGGAAAAAATAAATATGCAAATTGATCAATGTGTGGGTTTTTTTTGAAAGTGTGTGTGTGTGTGTGTGTGTGTGTGTGTTTACTATAGCACATGTTTGGAGATCAGAGGACAATTGGTGACTGTTGATTTTCTCCTTCTCAATGAGAGGGGACCTTTTCTGGAGCTACCCATCAATACCATGGCTCATTTCCTGAGAAAGGTGGAATTTAGACTCTGGTATCCTGGAGTGCCAAGTTGGTTGCATGTCTGTGCAGCTTGAACCCAAATCTAAATTCTCTGTGGCGGTTTGAATAAAATGCCCCCCAAAGGGTTATATATTTGAACACTGGTCTTTAAGGAGTGGTACTAGTTGACAGGTTTAGGAAGTGTGGCTTTGTTTGAATAGATGTGGAACTGTTAAAGAAAGCAAGTCACTGAGGGTGGCCTGTGTAGTTTCAAAACTCAAGCCAGGCCCCAGTTTCTCTTCTTTTCTCTTCCTTCCCTCCCTCCTCCCTCTCTCTCTTCCTCCTCCTTCCTGCTGCCAGCGGATTGAAAAGTAGGACTTTCAGCTACTTTTCCAGCATCAAGTCTGCCTGCATGCTGCCATATTTTAATGGACTAATGTAAAATAATGGACTAAACCTCTGACATTGTAAACCAGCACCAATTAGATGTTTTTCTTTATAAGAGCTGATGTGATCATGGTGTCTTTTCAAAACACTAGAACATCAAGACACTATCCAAATCCAACTTCTGCCTGGTTTCTCCTCAGACTTAACTGTGCTGATTTGGTTCTATAGAGCAAAAATACCAAAGGTGATGGCAATGGGTCCTGCATCTCAGGTATATATTCAGCAGAAAACTAGGTTTTGCTAGTTTTTTAGGTTTAGTGCCCCTTTCATGATAATTTGAAGATGATGGGATGACTATGCTTTTCATCTATTGCCAACCCTGGGTATAAATAAAGTTTACCACTTCGTTATAGGTATTTCTTCTTCCTCCAAACTACATAAAACAGAATTGACTCCAATTTGAAAGACTAATCCATAGACAGTTGGAGAAACCACTTGTATGAGAGATGTGAACATTATGTATATTGGTGATGATTATGCTTGGTTGGAGCTAGTAAAGGCAAGAGCTATCAATTTTTATGAAATTTCTAATGTTCCATCTGACCCTTAGGATAAAGGAAGGGGTATTGCCTTAGTTTCTTTTCTTGATTCTGACATGATTCTTGGCCAAAAGCAACTCAAAAGCATTCTCGTTGGACCTGTGTTAGCCCACAGTTCAAGGATACATTCTGTCTTAGTTATTTTGCTGTTGTCATGAAAAAACAGCATCTCTGATGCAACTTATCAAAGAAATAGTTTAATTTAGGGTTGGATCATGGTTCCATAACCATCATTGTGGGAGGCATAACAGCCACTAGGCAGTCATGGTTTGGAACAGTAGGTGAGAACTTATAACTGATCCATAAGCAAGAGGCACAGAGAGAAGGAGGAGAATAAAAAGAAAGAGGAAAAGAAGGAAAAGGAGAGTAAGAAGGAAGAGAGAGAAAAAGAGAAGAGGAGAGAGAGAGAGAGAGAGAGAGAGAGAGAGAGAGAGAGAGAGAGAGAGAGAGAATTGAAATGCTGTGGGCCTTTGATATCTAAAAACATGCCCCAGTGACAAATCTCCTCCAATGAAGCTATACCTCCTAATCCTTGCCAAGTAGTTCCACCAAGTGGGAACTAAGCATTTGAATATTTGAGCTATGGGGCCATTTTCATGCAAACTACCACAGAGTCTGTCAAGTTAGCAGGGGTTTGAAGCATCTGGTCACATCTATCCCACAATCAGGAAATGGAGGTGAATGCATGTTGCTGCTCAGTTTCCCCTCCACTTTACAGTCAAAAACCTTCTCCACAGAATTAGGATAGGTCTTTCCACATCAATTAATGTAACCAAGATCATCTCTCCAGACAGTCCCAAAGGCTCATCTCCCAGGTAATTCTAGATCTCATCAAGTTGACAACTGAGATTAACCATCACAGGTATCATATAAAATGATCTTGAGACTACCCAACCTGGGGCCACTCAAAAGAAATGCAGCTACTTGCCAATTTGATACCAAATCAGCCACTGATTCCTTTAGCAATAGAACCTATAAGATGCTGATTTTAAAGAAATCTAATCTCCAGCACCAATTTGTCATCCTAAAAGTTGTAGCCTCAGTTTAGAAGACAACAGACTCCACTAGAAAGATTAGTTCTTAGAAACTGTCTTGTTATAGCCTTACAAGGTCCTTTTCCTTTAGGACTTCCAGTGAAAGCTCTTCTTGAAAGAAATGATAAATCAAGTTAAATAAAATATGGCCTAAAAAAGGATTTATACTTCCATTTACAAGAATGGATAGCAGCAGTAGATGAATCAAAGTCACAATATTTAATTCATGCTCCTAACAAGAATGGTTATCTGGCTTTTCAATCTGTGGCGAATAAAAGACATGAAATTGGGAAGAGATGGGAAGAAAAGGTTCAGAAGAGGCTGCAAGGCTGGTGGCAGTGAGTGGACAAAAATAAATGTCTGCCTGCCTAATTGGGGGGGGGGTGAGAGTGGTAAACTTCTAAGAAAATCTTGACAAGAAGATATTTAAAAATGCTAAAGAATTATAAATTATTATTAGACCAGACAAAGAAAGTAGAATTTTGTCATTTTGTTTTATAAACAGTACATGGTGTGCAGTTAACATATTTCAAATGTTTGTTGAATAGTTATTGAATGGATAGGGAACATGAAGTAAGGAGTAATGGCAAATGGCCACAGAGATATCAATGGTGGCAGCTTCAATGTATTTCATTTTTAGAATGTAATTTAGTAAAGTGTTTCAGGCCTTAAAAATGGGGCTGTGAGATGGGTAAGTGGGTAAAATCACCTGCCAACAAGGCCAATGATCTCAGGGACTTACATGGTAGAAAGGTAAAACTGACTCCTTAATATCATCCTCTGACTTCTAAATGTATTCTGTGTCATCAAATGGATACACACACAGACACACACAGACACACACACACACAATAAACAAACACACACAGACATACACACACAATAAACAAAATGAAAAAGAATTAAGTCCATAACTAGCTGGGCTTAGTGAATCATGCTTGTAATCCAAGCCAGAGGATGAAGCAAGAGGGTTGCTACAAATTTAATGCCAACCTGACCCACAGTCTATAATTTGGACTTAAGAATTTTCTAAGAATCTTGTTTAACTTAATAATTTGAAAGTTTAAGATATTAAATTTATTCTAAATATATTTTAAACAATTGAGTATTAACAGTAAAACTGAAAACATAAAATTTCTATCAAAGCAGAAAGGTTTATTAAACCCAGTAGTATAGTATAGTATATATATATATATATACAGGGATACCCATTGTTCAGGACAATACATAAGACCCCATATAAGAAAATACATTAGACCACATGCAGTGCTACCTGAGACTGGAGCCTTGTGGTTTCCATCTGTGCCCAGAGCTAGGGCTGTCTCACTAATAACCGTACCAAGAACCTGCCCACAGAATGCTGAGCATCCAAGAACACTCTCACTTCTAAGCCTGCAGGCCCACAGGCCCACAGGACAAAAAGCTCCACTCAGAGACAAGAAGACCAAATAGTATCAGAAATAACAAGATGGCAAGAGGCAAGCACAGGCACCTAAACAACAGAAACCAAGACAACCCAGAAACATCAGAGCCCAGTTCTCCCAATACAGCAAGTAGTAGATATTCCAAAAGACTAGAAAAACAAGATTTGGACTTAAAATCATACCTCATGATGACAATAGAAGGCTTCAAGAAGCGCATGAATAACTCCCTTAAAGAAATGTAGGAGATCACAGGTAAAAAAGTAGAAGCCCGTAAAGAGAAAAGACAAAAATCACTTAAGTAGATACAGAAAAACACAAGCAAACAGATGAATGACTTGAACAAAACAGTACAGGATCTAAAAATGGAAATATAAACAATAAAGAAATTACAAAAAAGATACAGCCCTGTAGATCGAATACCTAGAAAAGAGCCCAGGAGTCCTAGATGCAAGCATCACCAACCTTATACAAGAGATAGAAGAGAGAATTTCAGGAGCAGAAGATACAATAGAAAACATTAACACAATTGTCAGAAAAAATGCAAAAAGCCAAAACTCCTAATCCAAAACATTAAAGAAATCCAGGACACAATGAGAAGACCAAACCTAAAGATAATAGGTGTAGAAGAAAGTGATGATTCCCAACTGAAAGGGGAAATGCAGAAAAAATATCAGATTCTAGAAGAAAAGCCTACACTCAACAAAACTAGAAAATTGGGATTAAATGGACAATTTTCTAGACAGATGCCAGGTAACAAAGTTAAATCAGAATCAGATAAACCATTCAACAGTCCCATAATCCCTAAAGAAATAGAAGCAGTCATCTCCCAACCAAAAAAAGCCCAGGACCAGATGGATTTAGTGTAGAATTCTATCAGACCTTCAAAGAAGATCTAATACCAGCCCTCTTCAAACTATTCCACAAAATAGAAACAGGAGAAACACTATCCAATTCATTCTTTGAAGCCACAATTATGTGCACAAAGACGCTACAAAGAAAGAGAAATTCAGACCAATTTTCACTCATGAACATCAATGCAAATATACTTAATAAATTTCCTGGTAACCAAATCCAAGAAAACATCAAAACAATTATTCACAGGGTCAAGTAGGCTTCATCCCAGAAATGCAGGAATACTTCAATATACAAAAATCCACTATATAAGCAAACAAAGAAAAAAAAAACACATGATTATCTTATTAGATGCTAAGAAAGTATGTGACAAAATTCAACACCCCTTCATGTTAAAAGTTTTGGAAAGATCAGGAATTCAACACCCATACCTAAATATAGTAAAAGCAAAATACAGTAAGCCAGTAGCAACGTCAAACTGAATGGTGAGAAACTTGAAGTAATCCCACTAAAATCAGGGACTTGACAAGGCTGCCCACTCTCGCCCTACATATTCAATTTAGTAGTGGAAGTCCTGGCTGGAGCAATTAGACAACAAAAGGAGATCAAGGGGATACAAATTGGAAAGAAAAAGTCAAAATATCACAATTTTCAGATATGATAGTATACTTAAGTGAACCCAAAAATTCCACCAGAGAATTCCTAAACCTGATAAATAACTTCAGCAAAGTGGCTAGATATAAATTTAACTTAAATAAATAAGTAGCCTTCCTCTACTTAAAGGATAAATAGGAAAAAAATTTAGGGAATCAACACTCTTCAGAATAGTCACAACTAATACAAAGTAAGTTCGTGTGACCCTGACCAAGCAACTGAAACATCTGTATGTCAATAACTTTAAGTTTCTGAAGAAAGAAATTGAAGGGGATCTCAGAAGATGGATAGACCTCTGATGCTTATGGATTGGCAGGATTAATATTGTAAAAACGGTCATCTTGCTAAAAGCAACCCACAGACTCAATGCAATCCCTATCAAAATTCCAACTCAATTCTTTATAGAGTTAGAAACAGCAATTTGCAAATTCATTTGGAATAACAAAAAAACCCAGGATATAGAAAACTATTTTTTAAAATAAAGGGATTTATGAAGAAATCGTCATACCTGAACTCAAGCTGTATTACAGAGCAATAGTGATAAAAATTGTATGGTATTGGTATAGAGACAGACAGGTAGATCAATGGAATAGAATTGAAGATCCAGAAATGAACCCACACACTTAGGGTCTTTAACAATGGAGCTAAAGATGTTCAATGGAAGAAAGACAGCCTCTTCAACAGATGGTACTCGTTCAACTGGCAGTCAGCATGCAGAAGAATGCAAATGGATTCATTCTTACCTCCTTGTACAAAGCTCAAGTCCAAGTGGATCAAAGACTTCCACATAAAACCAGGTACATTGAAACTAGTAGAAGAGGAAGTGGGGAGGAGTTTATAACACATTATCACAGGGGGAAAATTCCTGAACAGAAAACTAATGGCTTATGCTCTAAGTTCAAGAATAGACAAATGGGACCTCATAAAATTTTAAAGCTTCTATAAAGCAAAGGATATTGTTATTAGGACAGAGCAGCAACCAACAGATTGGGGAAAGATCTTTACTAATCCTACATCTACCTGATAGAGGGTTAATATCCAATATATACAAAGAATTCAAAACATAAGACTCCAGAGAATCAAATAATCTTATTAAAAAATGGGGTACAGAGATAAACAAGGAATTCTCAACTGAAGAATACCAAATGGCTGAGAAGCACCTGAAGAAATGTTAAATATCCTTAGTCATCAGGGAAATGCAAATCAAAACAACCCTGAGATTCCACCTCACACCAGTCAGAATGGCTAAGATCAAAAACTCAGGTGACAGCAGATGCTGGCAAGGATGTGGAGAAAGAGGAACACTTCTCCATTGCTGGTGTGATTGCAAGCAGGTACAATCACTCTGGAAATCAGTCTGGTGTTTCCTCAGAAAATTGGGCATAGAACTACCTGAAGACCCAGCTATTCCATTCCTGGGCATATACCCAAAAGTCACTCCAACACACAACAAGGACACATGCTACATTCTGTTTATAACAGCCTTATTTATAATAGCCAGAAACTGGAAAGAACCAAAATGTCCTTCACCAAGGAACGGATACAGAAAATGTGATACATTTACACAATGGAATGCCTCTCAGCTATTAAAATCAAAGACTTTATGAAATTCTTAGAAAACTGGAAGGAACTAGAAGCTACCATCTTGAGTGAGGTAACCCAGTCACAAAAGAACACAAATGCTATACATTCACTGATATGCCGATACTAGTGTAAAAAGCTCCGAATACCCAAGAAATCATTCACAGACTTTATGAAGCTCAAAAAGAAGGAAGGCCCAGAATGTGAATGCCTCAGTACTTCTTAGAAAGGCAACAAAATACTCACAGGAGGAAATACAGAAACAAAGAGAGAAGCAGGGACTGAAGAAAAGATCATCCAGAAACTGCCTCACCTGGGGATCCATCCCATATACAGACACCAAACCCAGAAGAAAACTTCTTACTGATGACACGAAGTGCTTACTGGTAGGAGCCTAATATGGATATCTCCTCAGAGGCTCTGCCAGGGCCATACTGATACAAATGAGGATGTTTGCAGCTAAACATCAGACTGAACAAGGTGACTCCAATGAAGAAGCTAAAGAAAGCACTGAAGGAGCTGGACCTTTCTTTGTCCTGGAGTGATTTATTACCTACTGAAGATACTAATCCAGTATTATTCCAATGTGTGCCTTTGTGTATTCTATTTGCTAGAATATATCTTCCCAAACTGGCTTCCAATTCACTATATAGCCAAGGATGAGCTTCAGCTTCTGAGCCTCTCCCTCCCCTTCTCAAACATGTTGACATTATATGGTTACACCTTCAAGTTCGTTTAGTGGTGCTGGGACCCAAGCTTTGTGCATTCAGAACAAACATTCTACCAACTAAGCTACATCCCTAGCTGAAGTGGAAACTTGTAGTTCTTTGGAAAGTTAGTTATATCACATGATGCGTTGTTGGGGCACCCATGTAAAAGGATGTCTCACTAAAACAAGCAGGTAAACGATTGTTTTCTTGAAGCAGATATCGATGAAAAGATGTTTGGATGTAGCAGACACATGAAAAGACTTTTGATGAAGGAGTATAAATATGACCCCACAGACAGTGGGAGACAAGCACTGAGCTCTGGTTTGGTTTGCTCCGCTTCACTATTCTTTGCTAAAAGACACGAATGTATTCGTGTGCTTTACATAGAATTGTTGAGCTCAATGTATAATGCCACCATTGAGAGAAACTCACTGAAGAACTGCTTGTGAGGTTCCCTTCTGGAGCTTGCCACTTCTGCGCCCTTGCCTCAGGCCAGTTGGTGAGCCTGGCAGTTTCTTCAGAGTTGAGCTAGAGTTGCTAACTCATGCAGGTTATCTATTTGCTGAAACTGGACTATAATTACTGGTTCGTGGCTGTTGTCTGCCTGCCTAGAGGACTGGTCTGCAGCTGGTGAGTTGTGTTTGGTGTTTGCTATGAGATTGAACTGCTGCCAAAGAAGATCGAGCTCAACCCCAAAGAACTATTGCTGAACAGGTCCACTTCCCCCATATCTTAATAACTTCTCTCTTCCACTACCGCTGATGGGTGGTGGGCTAGAGGAAGACTGAACCCTTATTTAAAGTAGGTTGCAAAAAATTTATGCCTACACCCAGCCTCAACAACTATGCAATTATTATATAATATATGTGGATATTAAAATCTACATACTACTTCATATGGAAAGCAGTACTTATTTTATGTAGATATATGTTCATATTGTATACATATAAATGTGTTTTTAAAATACATGTGTAAGTATATATAAGTATAAACATAATCACACACACACACATGTGTGTGTGGGTATAATTAGAGATAAGATTAAAGAATTTAATGCATTTTATTTTTTATTGGATAGTCTCTGTATTTATATTTCAAATGTTATCTCCTTTCTCCCCCATTCCCATCCACGTTCCCCTCTCCTTGCTTCAGTGAAGATTCTCAGACTCCCATCCACACACTCTCACCTCAGTACCTTTATAGTCTACTGCACTGGGAAAATGAGCCTTCACTGGGCCAAAGACCTCTCCTCCCATTGATACCAGACAATGCCATCCTCTGCAGCCTATGCAACTGGAGCCATGGGTCTCTCCATGTGTGCTCACTGGTTGGTGTTTTAGTTCCTGAAAGCTCTGGGATTTTGGTTGTTGTTCTTCCCATGTGGTTACAAACCCTTTCAGCTCCTTCAGTGCTTTCCTTAGCTTCTTCATTGGAGTCACCTTGTTCAGTTTGTGTGAATGAGGAATTTAACAGAGGTTAAGTTGAAGATCTTTCCAGAAACATAATGGAGATGCTGACAGTACCTGGAGCTACATCCCTATGAAAAGTTATCATACAACCCATGCTACGGATGCTGACTTGAATCAGAAGGCTCCGACAGAGAGGAGGGAAGAGGCCATACTACCTTTTATGACCTGATCTCACACATAATTATTTCATGATCTTTTTTTGGTTTGGTGGTCGTTGGTTGGTTAGTTTTTTGGTTTGTCGGTTGGTTGGTTGGTTGGTTGGTTGATTGGTTGATTGGTTAGTTGGTTGGTTTCTCTGTGTAGCACTGGCTGTCCTGGAATTCGTTCTGTAGTTCAGGCTGGTCTCAAACTCAAAAATCCACCTGCCTCTCCCTCCTTAGTGCTGGAATTAAAAGCATGCACCAGCATAGCATGGCTCTTTCGAGATATATTGATCAGTCACATGTGAAGCAAGACAAGAGAACAATTCATGAGCCTATGAGTGACAGGAATCAAGGAGCTCTAGGGGCTGTCGTTGAAGCTAACCATGACAAATATCAGTTTTTTATCTATCAGCCAATGACTGCATCTGTGCCATAATCATTAATTGTTGTTGACACTAAAAGAGAAACAATTGGGTATGAAATGCTACTTTCCAAGTGTAATGGTTTGCATATGCTTTGCCCAGGGTGTGACACTATTAGAAGGTGTGGCCTTGCTGGAGGAAGTGTGTCACTCTGGGGCTGGGCTTGGAGATACTCCTCCTAGCTGCCTGAGGATGCTTAGTCTGTTCCTGGCTTCCTTTGGATGAAGATGTAGAACTCTCAGATCCTCCTGCACCATGCCTGCCTGGATGCTGCCATGCTCTAGTCTTTAGTATAATGGACTGCACCTCTGAACCTGTAAGCCAGCCTCAATTAAATGTTGTTATTTATAAGACTTGCCTTGGTCATGGTGTCTGTTCACAGCAATAAAACCCTCACTAAGACACCAAGTAACAGTAGAAACCTTGAAAAGATCCTTGGGGAGAAAGCACTGAATCTGGTTAAATCTCCTCATCACCAATATTAATGTACAGGCATTAGGAAAGGCAAAGGGACATGAGATACAATTTCATGTAAATGCAATTATTGTAAAAATGTCATAGCATGTAAGTGCTAATCAAGATAGGAAGAATTTTACAAGAGAAATAATTAATTTCTTCTCAATTATAAGGAGATTTTAAAGATACAAAGGAGGGTACAATGTATTGTCAACAGAGACTAAGGGACAAGTCAACATTATCTCATTCCCAATCTGGAAAAACTTATTGTGAAAAGGGTTACTAAGCAGATGGTTATGTGCATGGAATCAATGCCATTCCACTTTATGGACAAATGCTAACCTCATGTGACAGCCATTCACATAATTTCCACTATTTGGTTATTGTCACAATTGTGACTAGGAGCATTTTTAAACAGATTTGGGTATGGAGATATATATAATATTCACATATATTAGCTCTCTTGGATATATACCCAGGAGTGGAATTTCTGCATAAGATTGTGGCTCTAGGTAAAAAAAAAAATTCAGTCATGATTAGGTCATTACATTTATTATTTACAAAATGACTACCAAGTTCCTCCGCAGCGAGGGTTATATACTGAAAGAGTTAATATCAGTAAAAGATGCACTTAATAATGGTGTTCACAGCAATCTCTCTCTTATGCTAGTGCAGCTTCTTACTCCAGCCAAAAGAGAGAATGGGCTGGGAGAGTAAAATGGTGTCTACACCACAGCTATGCAAAACTAGGGTGTCTACACCAAGGCTATGCAAAGCTACTCTCTGAAAAATGTACAGGTTGTAAAGTACCTGCGAAACAATTGGCTGAATATCTGGTGCCTGGCCTGAGAAACTGATCAGGATTTCAAAACAGATCTGGGCTTCCAGAGTGCGACTGTTGGTGCTTTGCATGAGGCCTGAGAGGTGTCTCTGCTGGGTCTGTTTAAAGATACCAATCAGTATTCTGTCCATGGCAAATGTGTAACAATCGTGTCTAACGATGTCCCTCTAGCAGGCTTAAGAATCCACTATGAGGGAAACATTTCACTTTCTTAAAACAATTTCCCACTTTTGTTGTTATAAGGAGTTGTGAATGTTAGATATTTCTTATAATGGGATCAAAAGACACAGAAGTATAAGATTGCTATTGGAAACCTGGAAGAAAAAGCAGGTATTATCAGCTGTTTTTTTTTTTTTTTTTAATTTTCTTTCTTTTGGGATTTCTGTTTGTTTCTTTGTTTTGCTTGTGCTGCTTGATTGTCTGCTCTTTGAGACAAGGACTCAGTAAGTAGCTCTGCTTGTCCTAGAACTTGCTATGTGGACTAAGCTGTCCTAAACCTCCCAGAAATCCATTTACCTGTCTCCCAAGTGCTGGGATTAAAGGTGTGAATCACCAAGACCTAGAGTAGCGGCCCTCAACCTACGGAATGTTTAAGTCATGGTGAGACCAGCCATAAAATTATTTTCATTGCTACTCCATAACTATAATTTTGCTACTGTTATGAACCATAATATCAACACTGAGGGTCTTTAGTGAACCCTGTGAAAGGGGCCATGATCCATAGGTTTTCCATTTTCAGTTTTGTGTGAATGTTACATATATATTCAAGATATAAGGTGTTAATGTAAGTAAAAATGTTCTAGTGGACATGTTTAAACAGTTCAATTTTATTACAATTATAAGTAAACATGTCGGGCTGGAGAGCTGGCTCAGTGGTTAAGAGCACTGACTGCTCTTCCCGAAATCCTGAGTTCAATTCCCAGCAACCACATGGTGGCTCACAACCATCTGTAATGAGATTTGATGCCCTCTTCTGGTGTGTCTGAAGACAGCTACAGTGTACTCGTATAAATGAAAATTAATTCAAAAATCAGTAAACATGTCAATTTTTTTCTGGACCATGCCAGCATTTGGGCTTCTGAAAAAGAATAAGGAAATTTCTTCTTGATTACAACTCAATGGTGTTTGTAGCATTTTTATCATGCGAGTACATGTTTTCATTGTTGATTGTCTTCTGTGCTGTTCCTGTAGTTTGCTATTAAAATACATTAAATCATTAGAAAGTAAAGGAAATGTATTTAATACACACCTCAGTTTAGCGACCCAATTTACCATAGAGGCAGCAATGTGCCTCATGTCCATTGGTTTGAGAGGAAGCTGTGTTGTCTGGTGTCATAAGGGACGTCTATATGGCACTGGCCTACGAGGGGGAAGTCCAAACTCAAACCTTAATGACAGCTTCCAGCAATGGTATCACTTAGGAACCAGGATAAAATCAAAAATCTCAAAGTTAAACCTTTGCAGCATCAAGACAAATTGTTTTTATCAAGCACAATGTTTCCTTTAAGTAGCCTTCCATTTATACCTTATTTATAACTTTGCCAAGGTTTAACTTTATGATGTCACAATGTTGACATTGAACCTCGTGCCTATTTTCTTTCTTTTCTTTATTAATCATCTTATTTGTTTACATTTCAGATGCTACTTTCATTTTCTTATATCACATGTGGACATCATAGGTGCTATGCATCTTTTGTCCAAGTTTTGGGAAGACAATTGTCTATAGAGGGAGTTTTCCATAAGATGCCATTTGAAATTTACTTCAAAGTGTGAGTGGGATGAGCAGTGTGCAAACAGATAGATAAGAACTGAAATAAAATTGTCTGAGAGTGAAAAACATAAATTAATCATTAAATATAAGCTTTCAGTATCCCATTGGGCCAACTTGAATGTACATTAACTATTTTCCAAAGGAATGAAAGCAATTTGTATTTTAGATATTTGTTTATTATTTGTCTTTGTCTTGTTTTGAGACAAATGGACTCTACCAACTGATATATAGTCATAGCCTAAACAGTTTCAAAATAAATGTTTTTGATTTACTTGGACAGATTTAAGTTAAATTTTTAAAGAGAAACCCCATTGAAATCTTTACATGTTTCATTTGAGAAAAAGAAATCATTGTCTGTTTTTCTGTTACCAAACACGAACTCTTTTATTTGGACTGACATGTTCTTTCTTCTTTCTTTAGTCCAGAGGTATTTGAATACATAATTTCATGTTGGTTTATATTGTAGGTTTAGAGTCCATGTGGTGAGGACCACCATTCCCCATCAATGTGTGCTATTACCCTTTATGAAAGGAGCAGAGGAGAAAGGGGGAGAGAGAACTGGCATACTGAGTCACGTGTCTGTCAGGCGAAAGGTTATTAAACTGACAACATGGTGGGAAGACCTGGGAGTCAGTGGGTATGAAGCCAAGTTTTAGGCTTTCCTGGGAAGCAAGATCAGAACTGTATTTTTTACAGTTTCTTGGTAATGTGGCCTAGTTAATAAAGGTAGGAGAGCTGGACTTGAGTAAATTATAAGACAGACATCACTTCCTGGGTAGGAGATTAAGGCGTGGTTAATGTTTGACTGAGAGATGAAATAGTAGTAAAGTTCCTTCCACTCCTGGGCTTCATAATAGCTAGATGCGTTCCTATCCTTTTTGCAAACCTCTCTGTGTAGGGAGGATCTGGTTACCCAAAGGGCCTGTGCTCTCTAATGCATATTACAGAGTCATATAACACTGCTGGAGTTAAATCACTTACTAATGCAACTGGGAGCAGACTCTATTTTGACAGATTGGCCACAGAACAGGCACCTATGAAAAATGGTGCTGCAGTCACAGTGTCCTGACATGGATTATTTGTCAACCTGGCCATCATAAAGTTAGTTCATCAGGAACAGCAAATGGGCTTTGCAAGCATGTCCTCAAGTTGACAAGGAGCCAAACCATGATGCTAGTAAGCCCCCAGCAAAGCAATGCAACTGCCACTAATTACTACATATCATCTGTAGACCACTGCCTTAAATCATGTCATAGCCCAAGGTGACAAATACATACTCAGAGGCGCTTTGCTTAATCTGAGTGAAATTCACAACATCATAGTCTTCAATACTGAAAACACAGTTTGAATACATCATTCTTATGTATGGCCTGTGAGCAAAGTCAATTTTGCAGTACATCATAGTGAAAGATGTTAAAGTTAGCCCTCGGTCTAATGCAGAAAGTCTGAGAAACAGAAAACTATCCTTGGGGAGGGGAGGGGAAAGTGTCCTCCATAATACTATCATTTGCAATGAGATATTCATGATAAAAATGCAATCCATAAGGTCTACTGGAAGAATGGGTTTTCAAAAATATTTACACCAAAGTAATCAAGGTTAGGATATATGTGATCTGATGAAGGCAAGCAGGTTGAAAAGTGAATGGCATGTTTTAAGCTGTTCCCTTCCTAGCTGCCAAAGCCTGGATCTTTCAGAACAGGCAATTTACACAGTAATGTAGCAAATCGAAATGAAATTGCTGTCGTTTTTAAGTCTTCGACAAACTCATTATTGGCACTTTGAAATCACTCGGTGCATTTTAGAGACCATAGAAAAAGGGGGTGTTTGGTCTCACAGCCCAACCATGACAGCCATCTCAAGGTTGGCTTGCCAGGATTAGCCAGCAGAATTAATATTGTATTGGCTTTCAGTAAAACACAGAGTATGGAAAGATGGTAGGACTATTGGCAGAATGCTTGCCTGATACACACAAAGCCTTCACTTTGGTATTTAGTAGCACATAAAATTGGGTGTGGTGACTCATGCCTGAACTAGAGACAAGGTAGATCAAGATTTCAAGCTCAAGGTCAGCTACATAGTGAATTTAAATCTATTATAAACCAAAGACTACAGAGACGAGGCCCACCTACCCTACCCACCCCCAAATACATGCTGTCCAAAAAAGAAAAAAGGAAAAAACGAAAGAAAGAAAGAAAGAAAGAAAGAAAGAAAGAAAGAAAGAAAGAAAGAAGGAAAGAAAGGAAGGAAGGAAGGAAGGAAGGAAGGAAGGAAGGAAGAAAGAAAGAAAGAAAGAAAGAAAGAAAGAAAGAAAGAAAGAATAAAGAAAAAGATTCCAAGTCTGATGTGGTAGTACTAGTTCACTTAAAATCCTAGCACTTGACAGGTAGAGACAGGAGGATCAGAAATTTAAGCTCTTGTTTGGCTATATAGCAAAGTTTGATCCATCCTGGGATACATGAGGCTCTGTCTCAATAAACAACCAAAATCAAAATAAGTTTTTTTTTTCAAAATATACAATGAGATAAGGAACACTAGACTAGGCTAAGAATCCAAGGAAATGGTTTTAGAAGGAAGCTTAAAACTAAACCAAGGGTCTGGGGAAATGTTTCAGCAGTCTGTTCAAGCAAAATGACTGTTCTTTGTTTTTTTAGAACCCAGGTAAATGGCAGTAAATGATAGGTGGCTATGGTACCTGCTTTTATAGAAAGGTGGCATAGCTGGCTTAGGAAGATGTCTTAATTACTTTTCCATTCCTGTAAGGAGACACCATGACTAAGCCAACTTATAAAAGAAAGTACTTAATTGGGGGACTTCCTTACAGTTTCAGACGGTGAGTCGGTGACCATCATGTTAAGAAGTAGAGCAGCAGGCAGGCTCTGCAGGTATAGCACTGGAGCAGTAGCTGAGAGTTTACATCCTGAAGTACAAGTTAGAGGTAAGTGGGAAAAGGAAAGAAGGAAAAAGAGAGAGAGAAAGAGAAAGGAGGGGAGGAAATCCCATCTCTGGGCTCTTGAGACCTCAAGCTCACCCACAAAGGTACACCTTTTCTACCAAAGCTGTATATCCTAATCCTTTCCAAAATAATTCTCCAACTACTGTCCTAACACATTCAAATATATGAGCCTATGGGGCCGATTCTTGTTCAAAGCACCATGGAAGACTAGCTGTACTGGCAGACTCTGGGCTTGATTGAGAGACCCTGCCTCTAAAAAGAACATGGATCACTTGATCAAGGAAGATTCGAGATACTCACTCATATGTGTGTGTGTGTGTGTGTGTGTGTGTGTGTGTGTGTATGTGTGCGTGTGTGTATGTATGTCAATATATATATATATATATATATATATTTACACAGCACACACTCAGGCATGTAAAAAGAGAAAAACATTTAAAATATCCCAACATGTGGTAACTTCATACTGTAAAATTCTTGAATAAACATAAAAGTCAGCGAGTCGTTGGGGATGTTCTTGAAGGAAACATAAAAAGAAAATGGTGCCTACCAGGGAACCAACTTCTATGCTCGGTTCTGGAATGCTGGTCTCAGACAGGCTGAAGAGGTGGAGCCAACCTTCAAGTGCCATATTCCCTTTTACAAAGTGGAAGTACTAAAGAATCACCTATTTCAAAGCATCTAAGGAGAGAGCAAAACTCACTTTCAACAGCTGTTAGAAATGAATTCTTCTTCTTTTTCTTTTGGTTTCGAGCCAGTTCCCAGAGAGGCTTTCACATTAGGTCCAGGAGTTGAGAGAACTTTGTGAGGCATCAAAGGGAGGAGCTGAAACAACCAAGACTATTGAATAAAGCAGGATTTTTCCTGTCTTCAGTTCACAGTTGTTTGCTCGAGGCCCTGAATTCGCAGTGCTATTTTAATCCAGCATGAGCTTTGTGGACCAAAATCCACGAGGGAAGAAATCCAAATCCCTTCACACGTGTGCAACACACACTTTGTAAAAAGCAGTGCTCCCGGGAGACAAGAGCCCAAGGCCCTCCCTCTCTAGATTGGAGGTGACAGCCTGGCCTAGGCAGCAGGCTGGAAATACAATACATTTTCACCTTTGTTCTGACACACTTTAGTACCTGTCATTTCACACTGAAGAAGAATGAAGCAGCGAGATGAAAGAGAATTTCTAGTCGGCTGTCCTATTTGCAAAGAAAAAAAAAAAACTCATACAGTAGCGCTAACATTTCCGGGATGAAATATGAGATATTAAGAGTTCAAAAACAAAATCAAAACAAAACACAGAGGTTAAAAAATAATAATAACTACCAAAAGCAGTCAAGAAGAGTTTGAAATTGTGACTTTCTCTTTGATTCATTATTCAGAACTCAAGAAAACAAATATTTGGAGTCAGGGGAAGATGAAGTTAGTCAATGCATTTTGCATAAAGCAAGCACCCCATTGTCTGCCTTTGCTTCCCCAAGTAGGATTTCATATTATTAGCTATCCTTTCTCCCTGCACTGCAAGTGATTTTATAGGCTCTAAAAAGTCAATGGTACCTAAACAAACAGGGAGATAGAATGCTGGCTACCTCCTGCTGTTAGTATGGCATGATGATCACACACACACACACACACACACACACTCATTATATGTTCATTATCATTTGTACCTTGGTTTTGGATAGCTTATGATAGTATTATTAGAATCTGAAATCTCCACCTACACAATCAATTTTCAATACACTATTTTTCTAGACCAGATGTCAGCAAAACTCAACTCACAGGATGTACTTTGCCTGATACCTGATGTTGTAAATAAAGTTCTACTTGTTTATTTATTTTGAGGCAGCATCTCACACAGTTCAGGCTCTCTATGAACTTGAACTTCCCAGGTGTTTGAATAACAAGTTTGTGCCAGCATTTTTAGTTTATTCAGTCCTGGGGATGGAACCCAAAGCTTGGAGCATGCTAGGTAAGGATTGTACCACCTGAGCTTCATAGTATATCTACTTGCTTACCTACTGTCTACATCTGCTCCCAATGGCAGAGGTTGACTCGTTGGGACAGGGACTGAATGGCTAGTAGGACTTATAATATTTACTACCAGGCTCTTTCCAGAAGACAATTGCTGACATAGTAGACATTTTTATTATTTATCCTATTACTATAGGATAGATTTCAGTATCTATTGCTTTGTTTTCAGGAATTAGATTACATTTTGATAGGTTCTAAGGAGTCCATTTTTATTATCAATTTATTTTTTTGTCCCTTGAATCGAGGGTGGTCTCATGACTGGCTTTGGCATTAGAAAGTGCTAGAAGAGGTCTAAAGACTTCTACTTCTCTTACAGCAGTGCTTTTCAACCTTCCTACTGCTGTGAGCCTTTAATACAGCTCCTCATATTGTGGTGACCCCCAACCATAAAATCATTTTCATTACTACTTCATACCTGTAATTTTGCTACTACTGTGAATTGTAATGTAAACATCTGATATGCAGGACATCTGATCTTCAACCCCCCCCCCCAAATGGGTCATGATCCACAGATTGAGAACCACTTAGAGCCCCAAATCACCCCATAAAAAGGTTATTTCCTGATATAGAGATGCCTCACCAGGCCTGGACACACCAGGCCCGACTCCAGTCTTTGTTGAAGTCATCTTTGAAGTCCTAGCTCCAGGTAGGATGCAGCCACCCACAAGAGTGTCTAGGGCCTGAACACTCTACATGGAACTTTCCAGCTAGTACAATCCACAGAATGAGGAGCATCCATCACTGCTGTTTTAAATCACCAAGTTTGTCACTGCATAGCCATAAAGGACTTCACCATAAGGTTTTTATGTTCCATTTCAAACTGCCCAAATTCCAAAAAAGCTATTTAAAGGTAGTCCTAGGGAAAGACAATTTCATCATCTTTGTAATATAAAAATCAAAAAAAAAAAAAAAAAAAAAAAAAAAAAAAAAAAACCATCACCATGTTTAGATGGCTGTGTGAGCTGCCGGAAGAAAGCTGCCCCTCCTAGACTAGACATCAAATGTGGAGAATACTCTCAGAAAGGGACAAATCAATTGGCTACAACAATAACATGCACAATATAAACTAAATGCTGGTCTAAATTCTTTTTAATTTGCTGGTTCAGTGGTCAGGGGTTTCCACATTTCTCCTTTGAAGAAAGCATGTTTCCCTCCAACAGACTTGTCTAATTACATAGGAAATGAACCAGGAAATGACTCTTAGAAAACCAAAATGGTGGCCTCCTACTACTACCTAGCAAAAAGGATCTCAACAGATATTTGCATATTAATGTTTATTGCAGTATTCCTCATAATAATAATAGCCAAGAAGCAGAAAGAAAACAAAATGTCAATAGGCAAGTGAATGAAAAACAATATGACCTTCCTTGTAAACATGGAAGAAATTCTGACACATGCTACAGTGTATATACTCTTAAGGAAATTATGCTGACTGCACCAGCCCCACACCTGTACTCCCAGCAGTGTTTGGTGAAATCCCATAGTCTTCCAGGGAACTGAAAAATCATAAAACTTCAAAAAGGACCGCGGGTCTGGATTTCAAAGTCGATCTGGTTCAAACTTTTAGCTTCGGAATGATCCTAAGCCAACCCATCCGGAAGTAGGGAAATAAAAACACAAAAATGTTTGTGGTTCCTGTTAGAAAGCTTACACAGAAACAGAATTTCTAGAGGTCACGTCAGCGGAATGATTCTGGCACAACCTGTGTGGAACTACTATTTAAGAGGAGGCTTTCCTGAGTAAATAGCCAAAATCAGTGAAGACTGCGGGTAGTTAATGTAGAACAGTTTTTTGTTGTTGTTGTTGTTGTTTGTTTGTTTGTTTTTGTTTTGTTTTGTTTTTTTGAGGAAGGCTGAATGCAAACGTGTGCAGAAAGCAATCCGGTTTTCAAACAGGTTCTTCTTGCTAAACCTATGGAGAGGGACTGTGGGTCAGCTGCTCGACCAGGAGTTGAGGAGAGAGACTCAAGCCCTAGGTTCACATTAGAGGAGGAATATTTAGTTATTGCTGCTTTTTCGTGCCCACTAAAGAGCCAGTTCAGGAAGTGTTAAAAGTTGCCAACCGCACTCGCTAGAGACAGCCCAGAAGCCAGCAAGCCAATCGTGATGAGCCCTCCCCTCCTGTCCCGCCTTCCCTCTCTATTGCCACCTTCTGGTGGATCATAACCGAAAGTGGAGGCAGGCAGTCTGCAATGAGAAAATGGGCTTTGAAGAGTTATCTTCTGGGCTAGAGAGATGGCTCAGCCATTAAAGGCTAGGCTAACAACCAAGAAAGACAAGAGTGCTATTCTCGGAAAAGCCAGAGTGCTGCGGAAAGCTGTGGGTTGTGAGTCCTTTGATCATCACCGAAAGAAGGGCAGCATCTGAAACCTTTCTAAAGTTCCCCTCCAGAGGGCAAGAGAAATGGCTCTGCAGGAAAGAAGGAACCTTCTGCCAAGCCAGTGAAAAGATACAGCAGATGTCAGAAAGTTGTGTTTTGACCTCACATCTGCAGTGGTATGTTCATGTGTGTATGTGCACACATACAATAATAAATGTACATTTTAAAGAAAAAATACTCCCTCAAGTGCACAAAATATATCAGGTGTTTAAAAATCTAGAGCCTTGATCCTCTGAAATAGCAAAGAAACTACCATCTTTCCTTTAAAAGTGACATCAGGAAAGATTTTACTTCAGCAATACAAACTTTATTATTGTTCATCGTTGTTATTAAAGTTGTTTTGAGCTAAATTATTACCATGTAATGCTGTCTGGCCCAGAATTACTTATGTAGGTCTGGATACATCATTATAGATGCACACATTCTGGCCACCCTAGTACTAGGATTAAAGGCAGCATCTTGCCCAACCTTTTTGTATGTGTGTATGTTTGTTT
Organism: Micromys minutus; assembly: GCF_963924665.1. NCBI lineage: Eukaryota > Metazoa > Chordata > Mammalia > Rodentia > Muridae > Micromys > Micromys minutus. Next base: position 22,289,141 of record NC_137970.1, on the reverse strand, counting down.
GTTTTAATTTTATTTCTTTTTCAAATTTGTGAACGTATTCACTACCCCTTCCCACTTCTGTCCCTTACCACCCTCTCCACCTTCCCATTCCTTTCTATCCTAGGGAGTTTTGAGGACAATGTGCAGTTTTTTAATAGCTTAATTTCTCTGATTTTTTTCTCTACAAAATATGTGCTAGACTACTCATCAACGCAGCATAGACAGTTGTAAGAGTTTAAAACAAAGAGGGTATGTACTATAACCTGGCATAAATGCAAAAGTAGAGAACAGCTCTTTGATTCGGTTAAACACTGAAAGCCATCATCCTGCTATGGGCGGCTCATCTGTGCTCAACCTCAGAGGCATGCAATTTGTTGAAAAGAACATTTGTTATGAGGGCTGGCTTCTTGTGTGTTAGTTCACTTTTGACAAGGGGTGTATAGAACCTGAGATCATTTAACTAGTTGTTGCTCAACCTACAGGAATAACTTGCTCATTTCTAAGAGGTAAATTTGTTTTGATATATATAATCAAAGTGTACCATGGTGTGTTTCCATACATATCTCAGCACAGGAAAAGTCTGGTTTCTTGCTGTTGTTGGTTATTTTTAAGATTATTATTTTATGTATATGAGTGTTCTCCCTACGTGTAACTGGTATCTGCAGAGCACGAAGGAGGCTCCAAGACCACTGGAACTGGAGTCATAGACGGTTATTAGTTACTGTGTAGGTGCCAGGAACTAAACCTGAGTTTTCTGCAAGAGCAACAAGTGTTCTTAACTGTGGAGCCACCTCTCCAGCCCCTAAAGTTCAGGTTTTAAAGCTTGATCTTTCCACTCAGGAATCTAAGAGGGAGAGTCTGGTTTGCCACACTGACTGGCAAATCTAAGGCTCCCTCAGAAATGATCCAATGTGGTGTTTTTCCTACTCAGCACAGTATTGGTGGTATTCCTTGGGTGACCACTCAATTCCTTTTTGATAAAGTCATGAGTGGTTGTCCTGGGACCCAGTTGGTGAGCAAAGTAGCAGTTTGTTGCTCTTAATCTGCTCTTTACCACTGTGAAGTTACTGTTGTTCCGTTTCCTTCTTGTTACCTCTAATTTTCAGATGACCACCAAGTAGGCACACTTAATTGTTCCTAAAACACTGGGAGTAAGGTGGAAAAGATGAAGAAACTTGGTGAATGTTTCAAAGAATTGTCAAGTTTTCATCAAATTATTTTCCTGTCTTTTGAATATGTCTCATGAGACAATCAGCCTTAAACAAAATACCAGGCTTTGGGTGAAGAAACTCTAGAAAGCCAAAACCATATTTGTCTAGACATTCCCATTTCAGAGTGTGTGTGACCAGGAAAAAAACTGCTATTTGAATACAAAGGACTCTGGAAAAGTGATACTAAGTACAGCTGAATCAGTGAAAGAGAAAGGCAAAAGAATTAGTAGAGGGCACTGTATCCATCATAGGCTATCATAAAATAGCTATCAGGATAATTAAATGCATATATGTAAAATTATATATATATATGTGTGTGTATATATTGCACATGTATGTATAGATTCAGATGCATGTCTGTGGAAAACAACATCTACATGTATGATAAAAGTGTGATAATGAGTTCGAGTAACATGTTCCTTGTGCACAATCTGAGCTCATAATAGGGCAGACTCAGGCTAACATTGATTCCGAGAGAAGGGCAGGCAGGGGATGTAATAGAGATGAGAGAGAATGTTAGCTCAACACAAAAGCTTTTCTTTCTATTTCAAACAGTGGATGGAAACAAATAGTATGGAATAGGAAAAGCCCATTGGATAGTGCAAGTATATTTTTCTGTTCTCTTTCCTGGATGTTATGGTCTGAATAGAAAAGGTCCCTCAAAGACTCTTATGTTCACTGCTGGACCCATAGTTAGTTTGAGAGGAAGCAGGTCTCTTGGGACCTGCCTTCTAAGTCTGGGTCAGTTTCCTTGTCTCCCTACCACTGATCTACAGGGAGAGGAACAGCTTCTGCTACTGGCTCCTCTCACTGTGGTATAACACACTTTACTCTGCCACACCCTTTGTGCTAGGATGCACCAAACCCTGTGAAATCTTCAGCTGAAACAAATCTTTCTTCCTTTCATGTTCTTTACATCAGGTATTTTGTCATGGTGATGAAAAAGCTATTCTATAGTTTTCTGGAAATTAATTAAGAAAAAAAATCTCTCAATGTGTCTCTCCACAAGACCCCATGCTAACTACAAAAATCATGGGATGCATATCTGCCTTTTTCCTTATTATTTGAGCAATAGCAATAGCTAACATATGTACCTAGAATGCCTAATAGATTCTGAATATGCCAAAAATTCGGCCACTTTGGCAGAAGCAATGAAATCTGAACTGTACCATAGATGATGAATCATAAAACATAAGCAACCCAAAGCCTACTGATGCTTAAAAAATATTAACTCACTATGGACCTACAGTTTACAGTTACCTGAAGAGTTTTGCTAAACTGGGCTAGCCATCTAGCCTTGAGGGCAGGCTGGTCTAGAGTGATTTCCTTCACGTGTTGGCCAGTTAGCGGAGTGTTGGGAGAATGCAAATAGGCAAGCCCTTTGCTTTGCATCACTTGGCAGATTCTCCTGGACTTGTTCATATCTCGGCAAGGTGTGAAGGGAGGTGATCAAAGTGAGTTTCTTCTGTTGTGTTTTCTTGGCCACAGCAATTCACAAGGCCATGCAGATTTAAGGAAAATAGATATTACTTCTTTATGAGACTTCTAAGTCACTAAGATTAGGAAAGAAAGAGTGCAGTGAGGATATTGCCAGTGTAAAGTTTTAGAAGTTTTGTACTTTTTCTTCCACACCATGACGGTGTGCTGAGTTTCAATAAATGCTTCAATATATAACAGATAAAAATGGATATTAAAAAGAACTTCGCTAGGCATTTCCTCCAACAGTGTTTATACTATTTTATTACTTTTTCACAAGTAATTTTATTTTAAAATAATTTTAATGATTTATTTTTATATGTGATAGTTTGTATATACTTTGCCCAGGGAGTGGCACTATTTGAAGGTGTGGCCCTGCTGGAGTTGGTGTGTCACTGTGTGTGTGGGTTTTAAGATTCTCATCCTAGCTGCTTGGAAGCTAGTCTTCTCTTGTTTACCTTTGGAACGAGATGTAGAACTCTCAGCTTCTCCTGCATCGTGCCTACCTGGATGCTACCATGTCCTTACCTTGATGATACCGGACTTAACCTCTGAACCTGTAAGCCGGCCCCAATTAAGTGCTGTCCTTGTAAAAAAGTTGCCTTGGTCATGGTGTCTATTCACAGCAGTAAAACCCTAACTAAGACAATGTGTGTTGGTGTTTTGCCTGTATGCATATCTGTGTCAGATCCCTTGGAGCTGGAATTACAGACAATTGAAAGCTCCCATGTGGATGCTGGGAAATTGAACTTGGTTTCTTTGGAAGAGCACCCAATCTTCCCAGCCCCTCTTTATTTTATTTCATAGAGAGGATCTCCTGTGTCCCAGGCTGGCCCAAAAGGCACTATATAACCAAGATTGACCTTGAACTCGTGATCCTCTCTGATTACAGGTGCACATTGCCATAACTGGTTTCAGACTTTGTTTAATGAAGTGCCCAACCGTGTTTAGATAGCCTTTGTCCCCTGAGAAATTTGTATTTTCATACAGCTCACAAATGATTTCACTCCAAATGATTTTCTGGATACTAATGAACAACAAATAGAGACTACTGACCAGAAATTCCTCCCAAAGACCCCTTCGGAACACTGAAGACTAAGTTGTAAATAAAGTCCGTAGACTGGTGTAATTTACCCAGCCCCAAAGCATAGCTCTACAACGACTCATTAAATAATCCCATGGAAAGTTGTAAATCTCAGTGTGGGAAATAGAAATCAATACGGAACACAGAGGAGCAGTCTCTTACCTGCCATTTTGGCAAGCTTCCGGAAGGGTGAAGATTGATTCTTCAAAGAAATTTCCAACATGAAGGGTTGGAAAGATGAACTGGCTTGTATTATTCCTAACAATTCATTTGATTTTAGATGTCACTAAACTCTATCTGCATTAAATTTTCTTTTTCCTTTTTGGCTTGTATCATACTATCAGCTTACATCCTGTCTCTCCAGCAGAAGATTGTGGAAGCCAAAGAAGTGTGAAGATATGTCTAGCAGGCATTTGTTTGCGGAAGAATTGCAGAAAGACATAGTATTCACACATCTTCCCTTCAGATGCCTGTGAACTCTGAAGAGGGAGAAACAGAACTCCTTAGAGAGTGATATATAAAAGAAATGCCCAAGATTGCTGGAGAAATGGGGTTTCATTGTACATGTTCCATAAATTTGTTGCAGAACAAAAATGCCAATTTTACATAAAAAGACAAAATCCACATATTACAATATTCACTGCCTGAGAATATGGCTAGTGGTTCACATACTTGCCACACAGCATGAAGACCTGTGTTCAAATTTCCTGAACCCACAAGAAAGTTGTGTCCTCCTCCACAAAAATTAGCGATAAAACAAAACAACAAAACCAAAACCACATTCCCAAGAGCAACACAATAGCCAGCACGATCATTTTCCAGAAATTTCCATCATTCTAAAGAGTCTGTATAACTCTTAATCTCAATTCCCTCCCTTCCCACCCAGTACCAACCACTAGCTCACTTCTTCTGTATGCTTCACATAACCGGATCTTCACAATGTAATGTGCAGCTTTTTGTTTGATTTTGGATGAGTGAAAGAAGCAGAGCCCGATGTTCCCAGTTATTCATGAAGGATACAGGAATATCAACAAGGACAGTTCTTTACACCTGAACACCAGTTTCCACCCAGTAACTACTGCAACAGTAGTTTGGCACGGATCAGTCAGGAGTGCTGAGTTAGGGGTAGACATATGCAGAAGTGAAAAAGGTGTGTCTCCTGAAGCAGCTGACACAACACAAATGCTCACCCCTCTTTCCAGCCTTTTCTTTTCATGCAGCTGTCCCCATTGCTCTTCCTCTTCTCCTCAGAAATCTGCTAGCCCACTGAGCCATAGCTCCCTAGAGCCTTCTCCAAGATCTATCCTTTGCAAACCACTTTAAAAATGGCAACATCCATGGAGTTGGAGAGATAACTCAGCCATTGAGATCACTTCTTGTTCAGCACTCAAGTGGCAACCATCTGCAAGTCCTGTTCCAGCGGATCTGATAACCTCTTCTGACTTCCTCGGGCACCAGGCATCAATACAGTATACATATATACAGACAGGCAAAAACATACACATCAAGTAAGATTAATCAACTTTTTAATAATAAGAAACATTAGGAAGTATCAAGGGTGGGTACATGCCTCAGGAGTGGGAAGGGCTGAATTCAGATCCCCAGAAGCCATTTGAAGCAGACTTGGTAGTCCATGTCTATAATTCTAGCACTGGAAGATGAGAATCGGGGGGGGGGCATTTACTGGAATCTAGAGGTTCATATAACCTAATATATGGGGCAGTAAATAAGAGCCTTGTTTTCAAGGAGCAAAGCATAGACCAACACTCGAGGTTGTCCTCTGATCTCTATCATGGCAGGTGGACACCTATACCCTTACACATGAATACACACACACACAAACACACGCACGTGAAAACAGAACATTGGGCCTGCTGAGGGCCACAGCCCACACCACAGTTCTCCTAAAAGTTCTTTTCAGAGTTTCCCATGGAGAGAGTCATACTGCACATATCGCTAGCCCAGGAAAAGATCAAACGTTGAAGTACAGTTTCAGCTAAATCCGAAAGACATTCCCAGGATGAGAAAGCTGAGAATTTATAAGCTAAACAATGGTAAGCGGGGAACTGTACACACTGACATCTTATAGAAGATACAGCATTGTATTTTCCCTTTTCTTTTCCTGACTCACACAATGAATAGCATTTTCCCCCATTTTCATGCTGTTTTGTAGTCAGATTTGTCTCCTGCTTGCTGGAAAGGAGGTAGAGAATGGATTAAAGAAAATCCCACGGCATCAAACCCAGAAGTGATATAGAAGCTCAGCTCCAGGGAGTTTGTGGAGGTTATAGAACTTGTCTGTCATGCAGGCTGCTGTCATTCTTGGCTATGTAGCATGGAATAAAACACCCCTAGCATTGCCCTACACTGGAAGTCTGCTTTGATTGGCAGATTTTTGCATTTAATGATTTGGAAGGTGATCAGTGGCCCAGAATAGCTCTTGAGGGCTGTGGTCAAGCCTAAAGTGCTGAGATAGCTCCTTCCTCTTGACCCACAGCTTGAGAATGAAGTTTTAGTCCAAAGTTGCTGACATCATTGTTATTATTTTTGGTGCTGAGCACTGAGCTCAGGTTCTCAAGCTTGTCTTATCACAGAGCTGAAGCCACAGCTCCATCTCACCAATTTATAATCAAAGATATCAATCCTCCATACTGCAACTAACAGATTCAGAAAACAGACCTGATTAGGCACTCTCTGCGGCTGATCAAGGGTAATGTGGACTCTAATCAAAATACTGCTCTGGGGATGGAAGACCGGGAGGATATGGTGACATTGGATGAAAAAAAATAATCAAAAAGTAGCAAGATCATGTTGATTGTTGATTAACAGAAACCAGGAACCATGGGACTGGAGATGTTACTAAGTTAGTTGGTAGGGTGTTTGTTTAGCAAGCACACAGTTCTGGATTTGACCCTCAGCATCGTGTAAAGCAGGTGTGTTGGTAAATGCCTATTGTCCAGGCATTCAGGACATGGATGAAAGAGACTCACAAGCCCAAAGTCATCCATGGCTACATAGTAAACTTGAGGCCAGCCTAAGCTATACAAGACTCTGACTCAAGCACACACACACACAATAACAACAACAACAACAACAAAATCCAAACAAAAAACAAAGCAAAACAAGAGCAACAAACAAACCCAGAACAAGTGCGAAATCAGCTGTTTTAAATTACTTCCTAGCAGTGACTTGAGTTCCATCTGCTGGACTGAGGCATCTACTTCCCGACAGACTTAAATATACCTATACCAACTCTGTTCATTTAACACTTATGTCATAGTTTCCTACTAAAGCCCATCTAACAAAGGATTTGCATGCCAAACCAGAGATATTCTGGTACTTTCTAGGAAAGCAAACATTAATAAAACTCTTGAATACATAGGCTGGTGGGGTCAATTATGTGTGTGTGTGTGTTGGGGGTAGAGGGTAAAAGGCAATTGCTATCAGTCCTAATGACTTAAATTCAGTGCCTGGAGTACACATAGTAGAAAGAGAACAGACTCCCAAAAGTTGTCTTGTGACATGTACCCCATACACACACATACACACATGCATGCACATACACAAAGAAATGTAACATAAAAAAAAAAAAAAAAAAACCTCCTCTCGAGAGTGTGGTTAAGTCCTCGATAAAGGAATTTCTTTTGTAGTCAGCCCTCCAATTTTAGAATTGGAGAATGGATACTTTGCTTTTTAACTGTGAAAACAATAAGGCCCTAAACTTAAAAAAAAAAAAAAAAAGGCCTATTCTTTTTAAGAGCAGAATGAAGCAAATGGCCAAACAGATGGTAGTTTCAAACAGTAAGAACCCTGGAGGACTCGTGGGGAGGATGGAAAATATGGAGAAAGTGAAAAGACTGCAGAAATTGGCTCTGAATCAGTCTCTCCACCACCCTCTGACCAATAGTACTTCCTTGTTGTGTTCTCTCAACTTGGAAACCATTATGGAAACACAGTTTTAACATCAAGACAGATCTTGGATTGATTTCTACTTTGGCTTCTAACTAATCTATTTCCTTGATTATGTAAAACATATCTTCCTTATGCAGTTGTCCTGAGAGGGGAAAAATGGCACAAAGGAAGTTTGTGCTTGAGACCATCTTCATCTATATTTCATTCCCAGTCGTGTCTCCTATTCCCAAGCCTCTCTACCCGAAGCATTTGATAACTGCCCGTCAAGGTGTGGACTGGGAACCAGCAGTGTCAGCAGCCCTGGCACTCCTTAGAAGTACAGACTCTAGGGTCCTACCCCTTATTTGCTGGGTCTGAACTCACATCCTAACACAAAGTGTGAGCAGTGTTGTTTGAGAAAAGGTTGCTGGGATGGACTGCTTTCTCTGCCCACCCCATCCCCTTTTTCTCCTTCCCTTTCTGTTGTATGCACATCTGTGCATGTGTGTGTGGAAGCCAGATTTCTTTCTGCATTGCTCTTCATCTTATCTTTTTAGCCACTGTACCCCTTGCTTACCAATGAACCAGACTGGGTGGTCAGAGAGCTCCAGGGTCCACTTGCCTTATGGTTAAAAACACTTGCCAACTTGACACTAAACTACACTCAGCTTTTAAAGGAGTGTTTAGCAGATCTGAAGTGACTTTATCAGGTTTATGCAGCATAAATTTTATTGATGGAGCCATCTTCCCATCCCCTCCTCTCCATATCTCCCCTCCTCTCCCTCCCACCCTCCCTCCCTCCCTCCCTCCCCCCCCCCTCTTTCTCTCTCTCTCTCTCTCCCTCTGTCTGTGTGTGTGTGTGTATGTGTGTGTGTGCATGTGTGTGTGTTTTATCTGTGATGAAAAATGCAGTGGATTTTCCATGTGAGGCATGTTGAGCACATGCGCGATCTGGATAAAATTACCTGAGACATCCTCTCCACTGATGCCCTGTTACTATTCAGAGGGAGTGGCGCTAGCTAGGCATCATATTCCAGACTCCACAGGTAGGTAATTCACTGAGAGGCTGCACACATATGCATGGTAAACAAGTATTATGGTTTGTATATGCTAGGCCCAGGGTGTAGTATTAGAAGGTGCAGCCCTGCTAGAGTAGGTGTGTCGCTGTGGGTATGGGCTATAGGACTCTCATCCTACTTCCCTAAAAGCCAGCAATCTGCTAGCAGCCTTCAGATGAAGATATAGAACTCAAAGCTGCTCCACCATGCTTGCCTGGATGCTACCATGTTCCAACTTTTTGATAATGGACTGAGCCTCTGAACCCTGTAAGCCCGCCTCAATTAAATGTCCTTTATAAGACTTGCCTTGGTCATGGTGTCTACTCACAGCAGTAAGTAAAACCCTAAGGCAGCAATCATGATCACTGAGCTACCCCCCTAGTTAAAAACTGATTTTGTAGTCTGACAATTGCATACATGAGCATAATGTATTTTAATTAGCCTCTACCACACACCTTCTCTTAAACCTGTTCCATCCCTGTCACACCCCCCACACACATATACTCACCAATTCCTTTTCCAGATTTATGACCTTTGGGTTTGTTTTGTGGCCCATTTAGTTTAAGAAGGCCCATCTGGGTGACAACTGAATTGGAACTACCCACTGGAGACTGGTGCAGCCATCAGTGGCTATGTAACTGATTCCCCTCTCCCTGGATCTACCAGTACCAAACAGTTCAGCATTGAAAGCAGTGAGAATACTAAATGTAAGCAAACATTAAGCCAGCACCATATAAGCCAAATGGAGAGAGATCTTATTGTACTACTGCCCTCCATTTCCCCATCCCCACCAATTACTGAAACAAAATACCTGACAAAAGCAGCTTAAGGAAGGAAGCATTTATTTTGGCATACAGTTTGAAGAGATACAGTCCATTGTTGTGGGGGAAGTCATGGCAGCAAGACTCACAGTTAGGAAGCAAAGAGAAATGAACTTTAATGTTCTCCTCACTTTGTCCTTCTCATTCAGTCTAAGACCCCCATCCCCCACCCCATGTCCTAAAATAGTGCCATCCACATTTAGATTGGGTCTTCCCTCTTCAGTTAAACTTCATAGAGACATATCCAAAGGCATGTTACCAGGGTGATTCTGATTCCACCCATGTTGATAATCAAGATCAAGCACTAGTCTACCCCTGGCCAACCTGACACCCAAACACATCACTACATCAGAGCATTCCAATTCTGGCCCCAAAATTTTCATTTTCATCTCACAATTCAAAATGCATTTAGTCCTTCTCTAAAACTCTCCATTGTCTTTAGCAGTCCCAGCAGTGTTAAACAGTTCAAAGTCATATCTGAGACTCAAGGCAATCTCTTATTTGTAAACATCTACAGAATCAAAATCAACAAAGGTTCAATAAACCATGGCAAAGAAGAAAGATTCCCATTCCCAAGAGGAAGAGTGGGAATTACAAGAAAATATGTGACCAAAGAAAGACTAACACCCAGCAGGGCAAACATCAAATCCTGCAGATCTATGTCCAGCATCTGGAGCTTACGATGGAATCATACTGGTTTCCAAGGACATGGGTAATCCCACTTGCAGTCAATATAGCTTCACTCTTGGGATGACATGGCTCCATGCTTGGGGCTTTCCTCAAGAGATGACCCTCAGTTCTGGCACCTCCAGCATCCTGAGGAACTTAGACTTCATTCACTTTGACATCTTCATATAATAGCTTCTGAGAGCTCGCTTTCAGTGACTCCAACTAAGCTACACATTCCCTGGTCCCAAGTGCTTTCTGGGAGTCTAGTGCAAGTATCCAGGACTCTTCCACTCCTGCATCTTTGACACCTGTATGCCACTACCATGGGGGTGACACTACTAAATTCTGCTGTGACCTGGCTCCCTTACACAGCAGGTATAGTGGCCTGTGTGCCTACCATGGGGAAAGGCTTTCCTAGGTAACCACTTTCAAGAAGCCGAAAGCACCATCAGCAGTTTACGTTTTCACCTTTCAAATGAATTCACATTTTCACAAGACGGGACATTTATTGGGTGAGGTCTTATCTTTAGGGAACCTTCCCTAATGTCTGATATAGAGCACAAAGTTTCTATTTAATGTTGCTAATGTAGCTTAACAAGTACTGCTGCTTTCCCTGGATTGGCCTGCACCTTTAAATTCATTCCTTTCCCTGCCAAGCTGATACATCTGTCTTCTTTTGCCTCATTTGTGCATTGTCTTTCTCACTGGAGACCTGGAGGACAGCAGTAGTCAGCAAATATTACACATCCTGAATGCTAAGCTTTCTTCAAATTTCTTCCACTGCACAAATGGGTCCATTGCTTTAGAATCTAGCCTCACTCTAGTCCCTAGGACATTGCACTGATGCCAGATTATTTGCTAGGTTATCCCCCTTGACAGCCTATAGCTCCATTTTCAGTAGTCTCCTTCTCTCTCCCAAATCCTGTCAGCCAGATCTCCACTGTCTACATTTGTCTTGGCATTCTAGTTTTCCAAACCACCAGCAGAATAGCCCATTAAACTCCATAGCACTCTAAGGTTCTCTAGCTCAAAGTTCCAAATCCTCAGCTTTAAGCCAGTTCCAAATGCCTATGGCCGACATGGTCAGGCTTAGCCACCACAACAACCCTGCTTCTCAATATCAGTGTTCTGTTGTCAACCACTTTTGTGGTTGCTGTGACAAAATACCTGAGAAAAGGGTTGATTTCACCTCATAGTTTGATGGTCCCGTGGCAGCAGGAACATGAAGCTATTGGTAATGTTAGAAGCAGAAGCAGGTGAATGCTGGGGTACCACTTATTTTCTTTTCACTGGGTCTGCAACCCTAGTCCATGGAATGGTACTGGTTATAGTCAAGATGGGTCTTTCCTCTTCAGTTCAAACTTTTCTGAAACAGTATCACAGACACACCCAAAAGTGTGTTTCCACAGTAATTCAAAATCCATTACATTGACAATTAAAATTAACAATCACATCTACCAGGGACTTGAAGGCTGTTCTAATCAGGCCCCACAAACCTGAATGTGTTAGTAATTAAATAAATGCAGATAGGAAGATGTCTTATTCAGGTGATCTGGAGGTAGTGAATCTTAGTAGTCAGTGATACACAAGGCACTTTAATGGGACCATTTCTAGTCACCAGTCCTTGAGGTTCCTGTTGTTCAGAACGGCCTTTGGAAATTAAAGTCAACTGAGATAAAACCATATGAGAAGTGCTTTGTCTAATGCTTTCATGGCATAGATGTCCTTTCCAGCCCTTGTAGAGCTCTTTAAACCATAGAAAAGGAAAGCAGGGGGTGGAAGGGGGAGAGAGAGAAAGGGAGGGAGGGACGGAGGAAGGGAGGGAGAGAGGGAGGGAGGGAGGGAGGGAGGGAGGGAGATGAGGATTAGAAAGCTGACTGCATCAGCTCATCAGCCTGGAGAAGGAAAGATCCATCAAAACCCACAGACTAGCCACAAGTTGGCTCAGAATGACAGTGACTTCTCAAAACTCCCAATAGTCACGATGCAAAGAAAGGCCAAACCAAAAAGGGAAGGACAGAACCAGACAAAGGGCAAACAAATGGGAACAAGAGTTGGGAGTGAAGAGGTTACCCGACTGTTGCCCTGCAATAAAAAGAACAGGGAAGGCCAGAGCAAAACTCCTCTTGCTTCTTTCAAACAAAACTGCCAAAGCTTTATTTAGATCACCCAAAATAACATTTCATAGAAAAGGAACTATAACATTACGTAGCAGAGTATGGCTGTAAAATCTCAAACAAGACAGGCAATGCTTTATTTAGAGCAACAAAAATAAGGTTTCTGGGAAAGGGAACTGTCACAAGCAATGCATAGCTGCAAGTTCTCTTTTGCCCTCAATATCAATTCCCTCAGAAATACTTTGAGAGTGCTTTGCGGCTTCCAAGTACCGCCTTAAGATCTGTTGAACAGAAAACAGTTTTCAAAACCATAACAAATAATCAAACAATGTGGTTCTTGCTAACAACCAACTGCCCTGTCTACCAGAACAATGTTTAACCTAAGTATACATTCATGAACGCATCCCTGTGAAGACAGCTATGGCTGATTTTATCCTGCTAGCACGCAGCTTGTGTAGCAGTGGTACTTTGGAATACGTTCAGGCACCCAGGAAGTAATCATTACATTTTTTTAAATCATTAATTAATTAAATCGACCCCCTCCCCAGAGGCATGGACCACCATGCTGAGCTCAGAAAGTAATTCTTATAAGAGTATATGAAGAAGTCAAAAACAACAGAGCCTGTTTCTGTCTAGAGTACCCCCAGGGTAGGTCTAGCGTCTCATTAACACTTCATCTGGAACCTAAAATATAAAGCCACATAGTGCAGCTGTTTTTTCCAGAACCATCAACAGTTTAATAAATTGCCCTGGGGTTTTTGGTGCTGTAGTGTGCCTCACAGGCAGCGACATAAGCCGACTCCGGGAAGAAGTCATCATGGTATTCTGCTAAAAACCTAGAGAAAGAATAATAATAGAAAAGGCACCAATGAGCATCATACTAAGAACTGAACAACCTAAAGCTAAATATTAGCTTTCAGCCGATGAAATGTGAAAACATTTCAACAGTTTTTGTACTGGAAAGAAAACATGATTCTATTGATTACCACCACAACACTTATTTAAGTGGTTTCTTTCAATTACTATTCATCTGACCCTCTTCATCATCAGTGTTACAGAACTGACTATATACGTGCATTTGTGAAAAATAACCTCAATAAATTCTTTCATGTTTTCCCAACTATAAAAACAAGACACGACAATCACAATAAATGTCACTTAAGAATACAGACTAAGGGCTGGAGAGATGAGGCAGAGGTTAAGAGCACTGACTGCTCTTCCAGAGGTCCTGAGTTCAATTCCAAGCAACCACATGGTAGCTCACAACCATCTGTAAAGGGATCTGATGCCCTCTTCTGGTGTGTCTGAAGACAGCTACAGTGTACTTATATATAATAAATTAATAAATCTTCAAAAAAAAGAATACAGACCAAGCTTCACCAAAACTGTTCAAAATAACCAATACCAGTACTTTGCATGCTAATTTGCCGTAGTAAAAGGTTAATTACAAGTCTGGATAGCAGCTTCACATATCAAAAGACTGGTATGTCTGAAAACGACTGTTACAATGTGGCAAGTCGCTGAAGAACCTGCAATACACTGATGAAGGGACTTCAGGCCAGAATCAGGCATGGTGGCTCATGCCTGTAATTCAAGCATTTGGGAAGCTGGGGTGGGAGGACCACTGTTTATGGCTATCTGGAACTGTGTTGTGATGCTCCATCACAACACAACCAAAACAACACAACAAAGCAAACAGATCCACAAGATAGGGAATCAAAACAAATTCCAAGTGAATCTGGACTTGGAAAAGCATGCTGATTTCTCAGGATAGAGTACTCTCTGTTCTTGCAATTCCTGGGTCAGTCAGAATGGGCCCAGTAGAAAGAAAACAACTCCCTTTCAGGTCAAGTAGCTAGGCTGAGCTGAGTCGGGTAAGGTGAAGACCAGCCTTGAGGGGCAAGGTAAGGACATAGTTAAGAGAAATCTGGATGGCAAAAAGGGACTAGTGGCCAACAGAACAAAGATGGGCATCAGATCCACAGGCCAAATATTCTATTAGATAAGGAAATGATAAGAAAATTCTTCAAGGGAAGAATTCAACACATTTCTCTGAATTTGTAAATGCCAGCACATACTCAGACTTGTTTATTATATCATTCTAAGCTAATAATTAAGTTAAGTATATACAAGAAAAGAGGCCAATGTTCACAGTACTCCTGACTAAAACATATACAATGAATGTCAATCTTAAGCAGTTCTATGTCAGAAAATTCATGTTCTGCTTACAAGGTTAACCAGCTGGAATCTTCTAGTAACATAAAACCATAGCTCACCTCAGTATCCTTTACCCAGAAACTGGAGAAAGGAATGATAAAACAGACATAAAACCAATAAATAAACCAAAACTCTCCCTTCACATCTTACCCTATTCAGTCAGATCATACCATGTGCCCCCTGTATGAAAAATACCTCAGAGCTGCTTCCCATGTGCGCTAATCATAAATAAGCCTCAGAAAGTCACGTTTGCTGTTAGACACAGGTGTGACAAGGTAATAAAAAAGTACCTCAAAAAGAGATCAAAGTGCTTCAGTAAAGCCTTCAGATTCTTCTCAGAGAAGGACATCTTCCCAAGGATTTCTGGAAGTTTCACTGGATTAAAAACAAAAGCATTTGCAATCAGCAGAATGCCATCGTGGGCAGGGCCCATTGTGTGATCATTTGGGTCACTCTGTCTACTTTGGGGACTAAAATTAGCACCTGTGCTAGCAAACAATCAGTTACTGAGCAAAGGTAGATTGGTGAGTCTAGGAAACCAAAGTCTATCCAATGCTTTTACTTGCAAGAGGAAACCAGGTTTCCACATTAGTTACGCGCTTACAAGATGTCCATAAGCTAGAAACCCTGTTATAAAAAGGAGCCAATCAATATGATGCTGCTAATAACTGAGGGTACCGTGGGGCCCCACTTCCCTTTGACCATCCATAGGATGTGAGTGAATGACTGCTAGGAGAGAGACATTTTCTTCAGTGGTGAAACCATTGGTAAACTGCCCTTCCTTCCTTAACTATGGGCCTATCAGCAACTCTAATAACACATACACACACACAAACACTCACACACATACACACTCCACTCACCCCACATGGAAACAGAAGAATGAGTAGTTTTTGAGACAACAGGTAATGGGGGGGTGTGACTATTCTATGATCACCATGCATTCTATAAACACATGAAAATATCACAGTGTGTGATGGTTTCTATATGGATGGCCCTGTTGGAGTAGGTGTGTCACTGTGAGTGTGGACTTTATGACCTTCATCCTAGCTGCCTGGAAGTCAGTATTCTACAAGCAGTCTTCAGAAGAACTCTCAGCTCCTCCAGCACCATGTCTGCATGGAAGCTGCCATGTTCCCTCCTTGATGATACTGAACTGAACCTCTAAACCTGTAAGCCAGCCCCAATTAAAAGTTGTCCTTATAAGAGTTGCCTTGGTCATGGTATCTGTTCATAGCAGTAAAACCCTAAGACACAACTTGATATCAGGGACTGGGGTATTGCTGTGATAGGGTGATTGCTTTTGTTTGGAAGAAGGTGGATCTTGGGGACTTTGGATTTGGAAAGGGGTGGAGTGCTTTAAGTTGTCCTTAATGGGCTATCCTAATAGAAATATCAAAGGTTTTGTTGATGAGAGTAATTTGAACTGTGCAGGCCTGCCCGATGAGGGTTCAGAGGAGAAGAATTTCAGTATGGTATTTTGGTGATAAATGTGGGTGCTTTTTGCCCTTGTCTGAAGAGTCTACCTGAGGCTAAGGTAAAGAGATTTATATTAATTGCATTGACAAAGGAAGTCTCAAAGAACCCCAGCAGACACTTTGTTCCCTTGTTAAGTCTCATTAACAGCATTTAGAACAAACATAGCAAGCTTAGAAATGAAAAGTATAAAATATATGGTTCAAGTATTAAAGGGGACCCCAGGAAGTGAAATGGAGCTGAAGAGATAGCAGATTAAGGGAGTGGGACATTGGGGCAAGATCCTACCCAGCTCAGTTTAGATCCAGGCATGGTGGTGCACACCTTTAATCCCAGTAGATAAATCCAAGCAGATCTCTGAGTTCAAGACCAGCCTGGGACAGAGCAAGTTATAGGTGAAGAAAAGCTTAAGTCCATGGTGGTATATGTCTTTAATCTCAGGAGACAGGTAGGCAGATCTCTGAGTTCAAGGTCAATCTACAGAGCAAGATCTAGGACAGCCAAGCTTAGGCAGTGAAAAAGTTGGAAAACAAATCTAATGATAATGTAATAGAACAAGGGGGCCATGTTCCAGTTCTTGCAAGTAGCCAAACTCAGCAGCTTTAGTCATGTGGCTCTGGCTTTAGAGTGAAAAATAGAAGGGACTGCTGGGACAATTGATGCTGATTAGCTGGAGTTAAGAATTAGTGGTGATTAAAAAGAGACCAGCATCAAAGAGGTGAAATCTTCTGGGAAGTGTTTTCTGAGAGCACAAAGAAGCTGTGTTCAAGATAGCCAAGGTTGTACCTTGTGCTGCAGTTGTCCTTGGTAATGTGTAAGAGCCACCCAGGTGGTACTGATTTTGAAGGCATGAGGGGGTCATGAAAAGCAGCACTTTGGAGGAGCCCAGAAGATCATGTGTGGATTCCAGGCACTGGAACAAGAAGCTGTAACATTGAAGTTGCCTTAAAGACCCTAAGATGTTCAAAATGCCAGAGCTGTGGGCTACCTGCTGAGAAAAGCTGCTAACAGGGAGTGGAACCAGCCCAGAAGAATGAGGTTTGTTGCATTCAACAAAGGTGAAAAACGAGTTGGAGATCTGATGATTGAATTGACATCAGACATGGAGATATAGAATTTGGGGTTTGCCCAACTGGTTTCCTGTCTTGCTTTGGGGATTACAATTAACACAACGAATGGATCTCAGAAGAGACTTTGAACTTTGGACTTTTCACATTGTTGAAACTGCTATAGACTACAGGGAATTTTAAAGTTGGACTAAATGTATTTTACATCATACTATTTAGGTATGGCCCCCATACACTCATATGTTTGAACAAGTCTATGGGGGCCAGAGAGTAGAATGGTTTGTATATATGTGGCCCATGGAATGGCATTATTAGAAGGTGTGGCCCTGTTAGAGTAGGTGTGTCACTGTGGGTATGGGCTTTATGATTCTTCTCCTAGCTGCCTGGAAGTCAGTATTCTGCTAACAGCCTTCAGATGAAGATGAGGAACTCTCAGCTCCTCCTATACCATGCCTGCCTGGATGCTGCCATGTTCCTGCCTTGATGATAATGGACTGAACCTCTGAACCTGTAAACCAGCCCCAATTAAATGTTGTTCTTATAAAAGTTGTCTTGTTCATGATATCTGTTAACAGCAGTAAAACCCTAACTAAGACACAGTGAAAGCAGCTATTATATATAATTAGTAAATGCTAATAAGAAAATGAAAACTGGAAATACATAAATAGGGATTCTTACCAAATAATCGGAGCAAATGCTGTGCACCATAAATGTATGAAGGGGGAGGTGGCTGGTCTCCTGGCGGATAATTGTCAGGCACAAGTTTCCAAGACAGGACCTAGAAAAAAAGAACACCACTTAAATGCTTCCTTTATTCTAAATAGATGCACTCATAGATAGACTTCTAAATCATATAGAAAGGATGAATCAATATAGCTACATAGTGAGCACAAGCCTATAAAAATAAAATGTTGAGGATCAGAATGACTTAAAATTAGATTAATAAGATAACTTAATTTTAAACTTTTCGACAATGGTTATCTTCTTCGGATACATTTCCATCTTGGTTGGAAAGGCATGCTGGCAAGATTTGGAGACTGGCTGCTCACATGACATCAAGTCAGGAAGCTGAGAGAGGGCAGGAAATCTGGCCAGTCTATAAAAAGGCTCAGTCCCAGTGACCCACTTTGTCCAGGTAGCTCTACTTTCTAAAGGTTCTACAATCCTCCGGAACTGCAGCACCAGCTAGAGACTTAGTGTTCAATAACATTTCACATTCACACTACCACTGCCACTCAGCCCTCTTCCCTCCAACAGGAACAGTATTAAGAATATCAAGAGTCCCTAATTCCTGGCTCTCTGAGTTATTTTGGAAACAAATTTGAATCATCTCAGAATTTGATTCTCTGCCTTTACTCTGATTTACAGAATGCTAGATGGACTTGGACTCTCATAAAAAGTGAGAGCTACCTTTTCAGAACTCTCTTGTGAGCTTCTCTACAAATACCTTAGTCTAACAGCAAACCAGCCCACTCTACTTTAGTAATGCCCGAGATCTATCACCACAGTAGAACCAATGTTGCAGGAAATCCTCTATGAGAAGGGTGTCCACCCACAAAACATCACAAATGCTGTCAGGCAACCTGAATAAAAGAAACTACAAGTTTGCAAGCACTCTGGGATGCCAGGAGGAAGGCCTCAGCTTCCTATAAGCTTCTGCAGCCTTCAAGAAGATTCCCCATCTCATCCTTGGCAACTAGTTCTAACATCCTTTACACAAACTCGGCATCTAACCTGGTGCCCACACGGGAAGCTTAGAATTGCTTAGTGTTGCTCAGAGGGAAGAGATGGGCATTCATAATTAGTACCTAGATTCTCCATTAGAAACAAAGTGCATCTGAACCAGCCATGTGATCACACAGACCCTTCCCAAATCCAATCAGCAAGTGGTTCGAGGAGAAAGGGACATGAATGCTTTGGATAAATAGTCTTGGTTAAAACGCACCATGGAAGAGGTTCTTAAAGTCTACAGATTCCTGAATCCCAAAAGCCTGCTGAACTCCATTGTTTACCACAAAGCCTCCTGCTCTACCATTAACCACTAGATGGCAGCAGCGACCTGCATGGAAGTGCTTTGCCTGGCTGTTTAGAAGTAACCACCCCACCACCTTTTTTTAAAGAAATACCATTTCCCCTAAATACAAAGCCTGTAGTGGCAAGGCATTCAAGTTAATAGGCTTAAAGTCTAGCCTAATGTTTGATGCTTATTTCTATATTGCTCCAAAACTATCCTTGTGGTTTTGTTGAGGGCTGGACTGCTTAACTGGGAGCTCTGTCTTGAGGCCCTGCTATATGGCAAAGGAACATAGTTGCTCCTCTAAAACAAGGAATAGCTTCAGATCGTGAAAATCCATCCTTTTCCACTGTGGGGATTATGATTATCAGTCTCACAGCTGCTGCGTGCTTGGTCTGCAATGCTCCTGAGATACCCAGTGCATCTAGGTTACACTTTGTGTTACACTGATTAGCTTCCCTCTAACTTAGTTCACTGAACAATAGCTTCCGCTGACTCTGTCCCATTTTATGTCTTAATAAACTTGCTTGGCATAACAAGTAGCCGGTGAAAGACCAACTGATCCTAAACTTTTCTTTATATTATATCCGCTTTATCTTCTGATCTCTTGGTCCTCTCTCTTATAACCCCACCACTAGGCAACAACCTGCTTGTTCAGGTCACCTATAAATAAATGCTTTAAAGCTGAAAACAATATTTTTTTATTTTATTGGATATTCTCTGTATTTTTAACTAATGCATATCATATTATGCTGTTCATATTTCCATGTCCACAATAACGGTTTATTGAAACACAATGCATGTTTATCTCATTTATATATTGTTTGCAGCTACTCTGCAGTTGATTCATCTTAGTTGGCATCACATGACCCACAAAACCTAAAATGTATACTCTTGGGCTCCTAAAAATAAAAGTTTTGATATGTTCTACAAAATGCAAACATGAGTATTTCAATAACTGAGTGATCTTTAGGGTAAAAGATCATAACTGTAAAACAAGCGTCCTGGCAAATTTCTCAGACTTGAAAACAGGCACACACTATTAAGCCGAAGCCTTATCTATTGTTTTGGGCTATTTTCTGTAAAGCAACGTGATACTTGGAGAACTTAGGATTTTTAAGCAACCACAAAGGGTAAAAGAACCCTCGGAATCCAACATTAAGCACCCTACCTCGCTGATTTCATTGGTTCGTCTCCCTTCAAAGCCAGCAAATACAGCACTCCCATCCTTACTTGGAGTCAGAGGAATGGGGGAAGATGATCTGCTATGCACAGGTGTCTCTGTCAAAGAGAGTTGCAATCATTTACCCACAACATTACAGAGAGACCTGAGATGCTCTCAGGACCCTGAGGAACATCAGACCTCAAATCTAAATCAATTCTCCAAAGCTGTAAACCCTTAACAAAAGGTAGCACCTGGAATGTTATTTTTAGCCTGGTATTGATTATATATATTACAACCTGAGTCAAACTTGAGATGGTTATTCAAAGCTGAAAGGCATCTGTCCCAGAACTCCATATTGTGATCCTATTCCTACACAGTATGCAGAATAGGCAAACCAGAGAGTGACAGGAGATTCCTGAACTCTAAAAGGGTGGGGGTGGGAGTGACTGCTAATGGGTTTGGGCTTCTTGTAGGGAGTGGATTATCCATGTTTTGAAACCATGTTGTGAAACAGATGGTTTTCCAATCTGTTAATACATTAAAAGCCACTGGATTGGATACTTTAAATGGGAAAACTGTATGGTGTGTGGATTACAGCTCAACAAATTAAAAAACTGGGGCTATTAAATTAGCCACTTTAAAACGGATAACTTGGACTGAGTAGATAGCTCAGAGGTGAAGAGCAATGGATCCTTTTTAATTCCCAGCACCCAACTCTCTGTAATTAGTTCCTGGGGGTCTGACACCCTCTCTGGCCTCCGGGAGGGGAGGCACGAGGAACCCCCATGTTGCACAGATCTATGTGCAGACATAGCATCTATACACATAAAATAAAAATACATCTTTAAATTGATTAACGTTGCATGTGATTTTTACCTAAAGAAATTATGCCAACCAAACATGCCAGGGGCTGGAGGGGGTATCAGGGAGCTATGTTAGGATTTAGAATTTGTTTTTAACAAGTGTTTTATCTCCTAATGAAACCTTCCCAGTTGTTATTCCATCAACTCCTCAATTGGGTACATACGTGCTACATTATTCCATTAATATAAAAGATCTAAAGATCCAAGTATGCTGGGAGTTTCCAAGGGAGGTGGGGAAGAGGGGGCAGATGAAGGTAAGACAGATTTCTTTTATTCTGTGATAAGAATCTATAAACTGATTGTGGAAGTGGCTGTACAGTTCTAACTATACTAAAACTCACTTTGAATAGGGAATTTTTGCAGCATACGCTGTCAAAACTAGCTCAAACAGAAGTCTTCAAGGTACATTTTGAAAACAGGAATGAAGTTGTAGCAGTCTACTGCACACAATTCATCTTGAGTATGTATAGAAAACATAGGATTCCAATAACACCACCAGCTCACAACAGTAGGAAAGAGGAAGGAATAAATCAACCTGAAACACAGAGCCCAGTCTGGTCTCCCTAGTTCTCATTGGACCACCCACGTTTTTCCATCTTTCTGTGTATGTTTTACCTCTTCAACAGAAGTAGCTTTACAGGAACCTGCATGAAATCTAGAGAATAACACACTTTGTACATACTTAGGGAAGCTAACAACGAAGGAAAAAGCGGCTTTCCCTGGCCTGGGCCTCTTAGGGCCAACTCACTCTTTTCCAAGTGCAGAAACAGCTTCGGCATGCTGGCAGATGTGTCCTGTTGCCGGCGCTTCGGCTGCGGTGAGGAGCTGCTCTCAGACAGCCTGTCACAGTTGGTGCTGTGCCGAGTGGATCTCCTGAGAGACTGCAGTGCTTCTGGCTCAGCTTTGCGCCTCTTGGGGGTGGCTGGTTCACCAGTAGGTGGCTGACTCTCTGTGGACTGTGGTGTGGATGGATTCAACAAAGGTGGGCTAGGAGACAGCTCCTCCTGGCTCCTGGGCAAGAAGAAGAGTGTCACTGGTGGCATCTACAGATCTGAGGGCTTCTGCAAGGCCTCCTAAAGGCAGGTTCACCAATCAACTTGGGAGGAAGGAGGTATCTTCAAATATAATCAAGCACACATTTTCTTAAGCAGTCCCTAAATAAACGAGGTCACCATAACTCTGCAAGGCATGTTGCTATTATATAGAGACTGAAATATCCTCTTCTATAGGTTTCAGAACAAGGTCTCTGAGAGGAGAGGCAGAATTTGGCCCCAGTCCACAAAGCAGTTGCTAATGTTTGGTGACAACAGTGCCAGCCTGGTGAGGGCCTGTCACAACTGAGGACAGATATGCTGTTCCCTAGTGGATAGAGACTGCTAAGTGTCCAATGTCACACACAGGACATGCCCCAGGACAGAGAAACTCCAGTCTAGGGAAAAAGATGTGCACGGGATGTCTTCAAAATGTAAAAAAGGGCAGGCTGTGAGAACGGCACAAGTATGTCTAAGTCTATTCCAGACTCCGGAAATCATCAAGTGTGAAGCAAGCCATTCATGGGGACTTCAACATAGGTCCCCAGTGAGTTTTGCTGACCTCTTGCCTGGGGTGAAAGTGACATGGGGAAGGGAGAAGAGAGAGGAGCTGCCGAAGAAATGGTAAAGAGGCAGAGAACCATAAAACAGAGAGGAAGAAGAAAGGCAGCTAATGCAGGGCTCAGAGTTATCTGTGACAAAGGAGTTAGAGTGTAGGGAGCAGCAGGTAAGAGCAGACGCTGGTTTAACATAGAGCGATGCTATTAATGCTGGAAAACATGGTCCTCTGGACATGATATCTTGGAATGGGAGCAGCTGTGATGACCCACATATGATCCTCATAACCACGAACAGTGCCTTGTAAAAAGTGGCAGAGCTCCTAAGAAACATGAGCCACCCCCTTATGAGTATACTTAAACTGATAATGCTTGTCTGCTCTTCTTCAGCGGTGTGGTTACCTGTAAGTAGCCCTTGTTCCTGTAACTAGCCCCAGTTAAACTCATTCCCTCACCAAGCAAGACTGGATGCACACCATTCAGGAAGAGAAGAGAGAAGACAAGGCAGAGTGCCTTAGTAAAGGGAAAAGACTTTAGGTGAGGATGGATCCAGCCTTGCAGCCCCTGCCGGAACAGAGGACACAGAATGCATAGGCACAGGAGGAAGCAAAGCAGTAATAAAAGAGAAGTAGGTAAATGACCTACACTGAGAGCCAAAGGTTACTGACCCCTTGGGAATGACATCATGGATTACTACCCACAAGAGAGACAGCCATTCATTCCATACTATGGATGTAAAGGTGGAAGGATCAGAAGATGCTGACCCAGATCACATAACATCAAAGGATGTCAGCTATACATTACTTTCTACCCTTCTGGCCTGGCAACTCTTTACTGTCTTCTGAAAGATGGGATAGCTGTTCAGAATCCATGGATAATGTTATTTACTTGGGACTCTTCTGTCTGCCCGCCCTTCTCTTGCTATGTAGTCCTGGCTGGACTAGAATGTTCTCAAGAGACCATGTGTCCTCAAATTCATAGCAGTCCTTCTTCCTCAGCTTCTTGGATGCTAGGAAGGCACATGCCATCATGGCTGGCTACACTGGAATGCTTACTTGGGAAAAATCTTTCACAACCATGAGAAAGTGAATGATTATCTAGCTAATGGGGTCAGGGGGAAGTAGGAGTGTTGTGGGAGGCACCAGCAATAAATGGTTCCCTTCCTTTTGACATTCAGGCCAGCATATCAGCAGATCAAATACTTCCAGTGCTGACATTTGAGGGTTAATATGCACTTCCATGTTGTCCAACTTACCTATTAGTTGTCGTGGTACTTTCTTTAATAGGAAGAAAGAATTTTGATGATGTCACCCTTTTATATTGAGTTTGTTCATATGGATAGAGCAAAACCAATGGGAGAGTATAATCAAAAGTTATGCGTAATCCATCCACCATCTCCTTACAAAGGTCAACGCTTGGAAGATTGAGAAAGAAATGATTAGAGATTAGAGACCAAGTAAAGTCATAGGGAGTTCCAAACTTCATGATAAAGGTATACATTTTAAAGAGGGCAGACTTATAGTTATCTTTATTATATTTTATTTTATTTTTTATTTTTAGAGACAGGGTCTCCCTATATATCCCTGGCTGGTATAGAACTCATTATGTACTCTAGGGTGATGCCAAATTCACAGAAATCCATCTGCCTCTGATTCCCTGAGTGCTGGGATTAAAGGTGGATGCTATCCAGCTGAGGGCAGACATTTAAAACATTAGACAATCACTTACATATAAAAAGGATAAATATAATATATCAATGACAATAATAAAGAAGTAAGGGAATATAGACCATAATGTAAATTGCACACAGTATGCTAATAACTTAAATGTACCCATAAAATACAAATCAACAGATTCAATATAACCTGAGACATCCCAGCAGCCAGGGCTCCTGGCTTCTGTTTCAACTATAATACTCTACTTCCCTGACACTTGTTCTGTCAAGAGGGGATAGCAGGATTCTGACTAGAATAAACAATTGTTTGGAGGAGGAGAGAAGGTGGATCAATGGGTAAAAGTGCTTGCTGTACAAGTCTGGCAACCTGAATTTGGATCCCCAAAATCCACTTAAAAGCTAGATGTAGGGCTGGAGAGATGGCTCAGTGGTTAAGAGCACTGACTGCTCTTCCAGAGGTCCTGAGTTCAATTCCCAGCAACCACATGGTGGCTCACAACCAATGGGATCTGATGTCCTCTTCTGGTGTGCCTGAAGACGGCTATAGTGTACTCACATACATAAAATAAATAAACCTTCTTTTAAAAAAGCTAGATGTAGTAGTGCACAAATCTTTCATCCCAGAATTCCTGTGGGGAGACAAGTTACCAAGATGGACAAACCTCTAGAAATTCAAAAGGTAGCCAAGATGGTGGATCTAGCAGTAAACAACACCAGAGGGACTGTTTCAAACAAGGAGGAAGATGAGAACTTATGCCAGAGGCTGTCCTTTGACATTCAAATGTGTGACATGGCACACATGCATTCACACGCATACATTAATTAATTATTTTTTTAAAGAACCAGTCACAAGCAACCTTTGTTCCAGTTCTCATGGCCTATTTTGCTTCCACAAGTAGATAGTTTTCTCCAAAGTAGGAATCCCTGAAGATTTTGGTCTTGGCAATCAAGCTAGGTTTCATATGGAATCATCAAGCACTTCAGCAAAGGCATGGTGATTTCATATAAGGCTGATAACTGAACAAATAATCCACAAATCAGCTATGAAATAAGAGATGAGCTCGACAGAACTGAACAGGATTCCTTGTTCTAAACTGGAACATAGAAAGAAAACCCTGAGGATACAGCAAAATGGAAGAGTACTTGCTTAGCATGCATGAGGGCTGAATTCGATCCCCAGTAGCCCTAGAAAAGCTAACAATAATAAGAACAAAAAAAAAAAAAAAACAAAAAACAACAACACAAAACCCAAGAACAGACTTCGAAGACTAAACACTCCAGTTACTCACTTCTTTTCTGCGGGGACATAATGCACATTCATGTGCGCGTGCATCATGGCATGATGGTGGCGAGGTCTCTCATTGGCCGAAAAGGCTGCATTGATAGCAAAATGTTTCACATAGGATTCCAAAATTGTTATGATGTTGGTCTGGCATGGAAGTTTCACTAACTGTTAAGAAAAAAAAAAGAACATCTGATACTCATATCCCATTATAATCAGCCATATATTCCAAGTAGAAATAGCTATGGTTTTATCAGTTTAACTGTGTCATTGCTGTTCAAGAACTTCTTAAATAAGTATGCTTTGAAGATCTTTGAGACTCTTCCCTTCCACAGATCATACTCTCACACTACTATAGTCTTACTGTTTTGAATGTTGCAATAAATATAAAAAGGGTAGAGAGAAAGTTTTATTTTCTAAGTTGAGTTACGTGATGTCTCAAGAGCGGGAACCTTAAACAAAAGAAACACAGAGGCAGATTCTTCTGGCAGTGGGTGTCCTGCTGTGAGAAGGCAAGCTAACACAGGTCGAAATACTTTGGACTAGGGTCCTGGTTTTACAGAATTGTTTAGAAAATGTATTAAAAGCTGGTTCAGAATTAGATAGAGAAAATTAATCACTGACTCCAAAAGAGTGGTGATTTTTGCAACAAGTTAAAAAGGTTATTATTGATAGAAGTCTGTACACCAGACAGTGAATACAGTCATATATTAGGGAAGTTATTAATAAATGATGATCTGACGTTCCAGATTGAGAGCTGGACGGATTGAAATACTTTGGACTAAAGTCCTGGTTTTACAAATGGCTTACTTATAGACTTGTAATTGATAGTAAGTTAGTTTGTTTTGTGAATTACCCCACTAAGGCCTCATGGTTCATCTGATGCCAGCTAGTGAGGGTTTGAGGTTATTTTAAAATTACAAGAGATTCACATTCTCTCAATATAAGATCCATGGAAATTTGAGTTGATATTTTGATATGACAGATTATTAGAGGCCTAAGAATAAGATCATACAGTTTTTTTTTAGTTTATTCGTTTGTTTTATATTTCAGTTTTAAATTTCAAAATGTGTGTAATGTTGAGTTTTTGTGGTGATATTATTTCTCTGGGAAAGAATACAAGATATAAGATATTCTAGTTGCCGACTAAGGAACACACTACTTTGTGTTTTTAAAAAGTGTGATTTGGCTCTGTGTGCCTTCCATGGTTATATGGATTAAATTTGATAGACGTAGACCACCTGAAAAACTAAATTCAAGAGGATCAAACAAAATATATCTCAATACTAAAATGTTTTCTGTTGAGTTTTATATGTATTACAGAATGTGCAGCTATGGTGAAGCTTGTCATCAGAATGCTGGACTGACCTGATTCCAGACACCAGAGACTACAACAATCACAAATATGGCTTTCCTTCCTGGGGCCTGTCTGGCTTCCTCATTCCCCTCTACCCTTCTAAATTCTTGATGCCCATATATTCATCTTGAAGAAGCTATAAAGAGTCGTCACCCTGATTCCCTAGACTTTGGTGGGGTAAAGGTGGTTACTGTAATGTTTTTTATGAAGAATTCAGAAATGGTCATAATCTAACAGGGAGGAATTAACCAGATTGATTTATGCATCCATAATCTTCATTTGATAACTAAGCATATCTTACACTGGTAAAAATCTTTCTAATTGATACAAAGTTGAAAGCTATAATCTTTACAGTGGTATAGAATTTGATACAGATGTAAGGTTTTTAGTGTTATAATTTCTTCTTGATTTAAAATTGAGATTAGTACTTACTTTCATATAGGTATTGAACCTATACAATACATTTGGGAATGAAAGGCTTAGACCCAGTCCTATAACTGCTATTATACCCTGTTTTTAGTTGATTAAACAATAATGGTTAAGGGCCGGATAGAAAACTCATGGTTCTAAGTAAATTATAAGGGTGTTTTTGAGATATTTCAATTAAAAAGTGTACAAGGATAGTAAAGGCTTAACAGTTCAAAAGGCTTTTTATACTTAGATGGTTTTTTAAAATGTCAGAAATCCATAAATTATGGCATTTAATGTTGAGACATATCTGCTCCTTACATTTCCCATTTGGTGGATTTAAAGAAGAAATTGAACATCTCTACCTCCAGTTGAAGTATCCTTTGTGGCTAGGCAGCCACTGAGTAGAAACTTCCGATTTCATCTACAGACTAATACTGTCCAGAAAGGGACACATTATGCAAAATAGTCAACTGATAATCTTTGCTGAGCCAAAATTATCAGCCCTTCAAGATTTCTGCATTTCAAAGTCTGTCAGTGATCCTGGGCCAGAAGGCTGAAGACTTACTCTCACATGTTGCTAACAGGGCACTGCTAGTGGAGATTTGTCTCTACAGCCTATCTTATCTCTGAAAACTGTGTTAGACTTCCTATGTTTTTAAATATTTGGCCATTTTCAGATTTCTGACAGAATTAAAGACCAAGTTTGTTTTATAGCCTACCCAAGCTGATTAACTTTGAGAACACATAGTCATTTAGAATATTTTTAAGTGGTAATAAGTTGTACACAGCTTACATTTGAGAGTAAAGTTTTTGTTTTTTGTTTTTAAGTAAAGAGAAAGGTTGATGTGTGGGTTGATGTTAAGGTGATACATGATTGGACAATAGAGAGGTAGGCGGGGAAAAGGCTAGGAAAATGGAAGCAGAGGAGAGTAGGGGTGGATTCCAGGAGGAACAAAGATGGAGGCAAATGTGTATGTTCCTCTCTGCTCATCTCTTCATAAATAAGGTTGTTATGAATGTTTTATAAGGGATGAAATTGTACAAGATCATTTGACTTATCTAGGTTGGCAAATTGTATTTATTGGATCAGAGTAGTTTGTTATGTTCTTTGATGTGACTACATAATTGAGTTCAAAGGGTGTAGTGGCGGGGCACATAAAGCCCACCACAGAGTTGGGATGTGTGTCTCTAAGGCTTGGCAACAACACACCAAGGGGAAGTGAGTGAAAACAACACACGGGGCAGTCGTATCCACCCAAGACAGAAGCAGAAGGGGCGGTAGAGTGAATCATGCCAGGGTTCTTAGAGGTAGCCTGGAGCACCAGGTGGCGTGGGGACTGCATGGTGTGTGCTCGGCTCTGCACTAGAGTTGGACCATGGGAGCCGATAAAAGGTTATACCATCCATTTAATATTACAGCAACACAAAAAAGCGGGTATCTTCAGTCTCAGTGTTCAATTAAAAAAAAAAAAACAGGAAAGCCTCTCAAAGTATATATAAGAGAGGTGCCTAACCCACTAATTAAATCCTAATCTATCTATCCTTTCACTTCTCTGATACCAGCTGTCCTGGAACTCTCTATGTAGAGCAGGCTGGCATTGAACTCACAGAACCTGTGCCTCCTGAGTACTGGGATTCAAGTGATCACACGAGCCATCAATCCTGGCTTAAATCCTAATCATCATTGAAACCCAGGTATCAGGATTCTGGAAAACTCCCTTAAGGGCTCAAATCGACAGCATATGGTATGCAAGTCTTAAGTTCTTGCTTAAGTTAAGCAAGAACTCAGCACTACTGTTAGTCAACTTTAGAACTTGACCAAGCACAAAACTGGAAAGGAAATTACCATCCCCCCAAGCTGCCTGGTGTTTGATACAGTGACCACAAAATTCAGCCAAGAAGAAGCATCCTGAACAATCCATTCCTCCTGCATACCCGTTTCCTCCTGTTGATATAGTAACAGTCATCCTCAAGTTGCTTCTTGAGAACATCTGGGATGTCTATAGTGATTGCTCTTTCATCCATCTCCTTCCTTGAACGCAGCGACAATACCTTTTTTTTCTGCAATATCACAATTCCATTTTTAATTATTGAAAACAGTGTAAGAAGCTACCAAATAAGAGTCTGCTATGCAACCAAGTTAGTTTATTCACAAGTCACATCATGCCACATGTCCGCTATTAAAAGACAAAGACATAGATGCTCTGCTACATAGCTAAGTGTTTTTCACAGCATTAACTATATTGAAATTTCATTTTTGTTTCTTCCTCATTTATGATTACCATTGGGGTTTATTTTCAACTTGGAGACATGCAGAAGCTAATCTCTGTTACACAACATTAAAAATTTGTCATTATGAAATACAGTTCACAATTAAACTTAAAAAAAAGATGTATAACTTGTGGAAACACTCTGTGGGTATAAAGAGTCAACTATATTCATAACAATGACCGTAAACAGACGTCTTTTCTTGCAATGTCAAGGAACATTAAGAACATTGGTCTGAAAAGTATATCCTTTGAAAACAATTCCTAACCTGAACATTTTGACACTACTACACATATGGACACACACACACACACTTGCGCATATGTGTATGTGTGCGCATGCGTATGTGTGTATCAAAGACAAAGTTTCTACAATAGAAATATTTTCTGTACCGCTTTAGCCTTGACTTTATTACGGCGTTGTCGGTGTTCTTTTATCCCTCCATTCTTTTCTCCACAGCTTTCATGACGGGTGCTGCTTATTGCTACATAAAACGAAAACACCGGGCAAACTCATATTAGACATTTGGCAATCCTTGCATTAACAAATTTTGAGGTGGCGCATACACTTGACTATAAAGAAACGGTCTGTAGTTCTGCATACATTTTTAAATCCTCAACACAAATACTGTACCTTTCGGAACAGAAAATTATTTAGATAAATATAACTCCACTTTCAATGGATACAATGAAAGCACACACGCTAATGATCTGAAAGTGTTTCACCAGCTAGGATCCTATAGTTCACTGTTGGATTCCTAAGTGCTGGCAAGGCCCTAGAGGTATCAAGAAGAAAATGGGACTATGAGAAAGGCTCTGTGTGGGCTTGCTGGCTGAGACGAAGGTGGTTACTGTAAGACTCTGATAGAGTCTTATATCTACATGTTGACTGGTCATAGTGACTGAAACTTTAATTGTCTAATAGAAACTGAGTGTGTATTACAAAGATGTTCCTTCACTTATAAGAACTTATACCTAGATTGAGGAAAATCATCTAGCTTACTGAATAGCATAGCAGACCGCTTTGAATGGACCCAGGACACTTAAATTAGCTGGCAACTGAGCAAACTCATGGAAACAGCTTACCTCATGGGAGGACGCGTATCTTCTATTTTATTGTATAGTATACTGAAAGTGGAACAAGAAAATCTCATACCATCATAAGGCCTACGAAAATGGTAAAGGGAAACATCTGTACAGTATGAGTTTTCATTGCTTCCCCGTCTATACTTCCAATGAGTTTCTCTGGACCCAAAGGTACAAAAGGACTACATGAACATGGTTTTAGTTGAGAAAAGTAAGGTCAAAACACTCACAGTTTTCGTCATTTTTAGTTTTTTCTTTAACTGTCACGCCTTTTAAGACGGAGTCAACACCAGGCAACCTACAGCGCCTCTTCTTTTTTCCTGTACCTCTCCTGAAGATGACAAACAAATCAAAATAAAACTTCATTCTGGGGCTTATCCACAGAGGACATAATAAACAACAATTCTTAAATAGGTTAGGGAATTAAACATTAAAAGTATAATGGTAATGGTAATCTCACTACCGAATGGACAACAGTAATTTTGAAAATGTCTGTGATTCCTTAGAATACTATAGAAATGCTTCATTTACTTTAAATATGTAAGATTACTGAAATCTGTCATGTTATTACTTTTATATTATAAAAATCTAAACCAGTTAAAGAAAACATTGAATAACAGTTCCATCAAAGTTTTTGTGTCCTTACAGGCGAGCTATTGCCTTTTTGGCCAATTTGCGCTGTAACCTCCGATTTTCATCTGTATCATGTAGCACATGATCTTCAGTCGCCCATCTATCCCAACTGGTTGGAAGAGAAAAAAAAAAGACATAAAAGTCAGTATTTTGAAGCGAATGAAACTTAGGCTAAAAAGCATCATGAAGAAGTGCTCCAGACTTGCTGACATTTTAGAAAGCTATAAAAAGACTTCAAAACCAATTAAGAGGATACCAATAAAGCTCAAAGGGAACTCGGCTGCAGCAACCATGATTCCCAGTGATTACTCATAGATCATCCAAACATAACAGACTTTAAAGTAATCATGCCTCGGAACAGGCAAGCTTTCCAAAAAAAAAAAAAAAAAAAAAAAAAAAAAAAAAAAAACAGAAGCCAGAAATTAAGCTTTCTACGAGTGTTTCTAAAACTTAAATTCACAAAATTATCTTGCTACAAAGGCGTTTAAGCCTAACTGTAACAAGTTCACTGACCTTCTGTTCCAACCATTAAAATGTATCAGATATTCTGGTATTTTTCTGCCCTTTTCGTCTTTCCCGATAACAACATCGATGATCTGAAACCAGGAAATACTACTCACGCGTGGCACGGCAAACCAAAAATTATTATAAGTTGGGTAAGAAAACCTAGATCACAGTCCTTTTTTTGAAGGGAAAAAAAGTATTCATTCTCCCTTTTAGATTGAGAGCTGGGTTGAAACATTTTTCAACATTGTTTTTCCTCTGTTGCCGGAGTGGTTGCCTCAAAATAGGAAACATCCGTCCAACCAACCCATGATTGGTCTCTTGAGTTTGAGACCGGGTGAAGCTTCTGAAGTCATTGGACGGTGGATTTGTCATTAGTGAGGGCCCAGACTAGAAAGAACAGCCCTGAGACCTCTGGGAGTTGTAGTCACCTGGGCCTTGCCTTGTCCAGTGTCCTGCCTAGCTAGCCAGAGACTTTCCACAACCCTTTCCCTCCCCTTCATAGCCATACATTCCCTGAGGGGATATCCGGTACAAACGAAATGACATAGGCTTCCATCTCCTAGCGAAGTAGAAGAAGGAGGGATAGCAATAGGAGATAAACAGAGTTAAAGGTAGCAGGAGGAACCAAAGGTACATAACCCAGCACAGAGCTTGGGGTGTCCCACCGGACAGAACCGCTTAAAGGTTGCTAAAGACACACCTGGTTCTGCTCCAGGTTTCCTCTGTCACCAAGATTTTCTTCACCTTGGCGATTGGAAACATTTCCGCTCGCCTCGACCCCAGCGCGCTGATTTTTCACCTTCTTGGAGCTCTGGCGCACTTAAGTGCCCATCCCTGCCCTCCACTTAAACATTGACAACTACAAGATACAGCTCTGCCTGGGCGGACCGAATCAGAAACAGGCGAGATGCGATTCTTTTCCTAGCCCTGTTGGCCTCCCACCAATCCTTTAGAACGTGACAGAGCAACCTTGAGCCCCTCCCTTCCCCCAGAATAACTATGATCCTAAGTTCGACGAGGGTCCGGATACTATGATGTCACAAGCTGACAGCTGGCAATAACTTGAGGACCAGGTTGAGGATGTGAGATGAGAAAATTGGTCAGGGTGTCCGCTAGGGAGCCCAAGTGGAGAGGAACCGCATGGGACAAGGAGAGACTTCTCGCAAAAGCAGAGGCCTAAGGCGACAATCCTCCTACACTGGGCGCTCGGATTGGCGCCCAGAGCTCAAACGGCCACCCTGGCCTAGCAACCGCGCGTGAGCAACGCGACAAGGCCGGAAACGGAAGCCTCACGAGTCCTTTCTAGTTCGGGCAGTCGCGCGCCCAGCGCGCATCGCCAGCGTCCCCTGCCGACCCGGGCCGCTCCACGCAGGCCAAGGCACGCCAGGGTGGCTGTCCAGGGCTCCGGGCCACTTGTCCTCCGCTGGCCCCTTTGCCTCCCATCCCCGGAACCCAGGCCCTCGTCTCCTCCCTGCCCCCACCCCATCCCCGCTGCGGCACCTTGGCATCGTATAGCACTCGCGCCTTGGTGGGGTCAGGCTCGAAGCACAGCACTTTCTCCCCAGAGTGGAACTGAAATTTCACGCCCTCGCTCGCGCTCATTTGCTCATCGTGGCGGAGGGCGAGGCTCCGGGGCGGGCTGAGTGCGCGCGGTGGGGGAGGACGGCCTGGGAGGCGGCGCTCCGCCACCGGGGGGGCCCGGGAGTGGTGGAGGCTACGACCGCCCCGCCCTCGGCCCCTCCTCCGGCCACCCCGCGCCACTGCGAGGACCTTGGCAGTGGCGATGGAAGCGCGCGGCCCTGCCAGGACTTGTCCCCACCCGTCCCCTCTAAGGCTCCGGTAGGGGTGCAGACGGGGAGCAAGAATCCCCGACTGAGGTCTTCCTGCAGAACATTTCCTCTCGTCCCCATGGACTAGGGTTCTCTTGGTTTCCAGGCTGCGCCCACATGTGCGCTGGGCTGTCACCCGGGGCGTGCGCTCTCAGGCCTGAGCGTGGCGATCTCTTAGGGGGGGTGCTGTTCCGGGATGGGGTAGTAACCAGACGCCTAGGAGGAGGAGGCTGGATGTGTTCTGCCCCAGGAGCTGCCTGACCGCGCGCGCGCGCGCACCAGCCCTCTTGTCGGAGCTGCGCCCAGATGAGTGTAGCCACGCGAGAGGGACGCGGTGTTGGAGCTGGCTAGAGAGGCCAAATGGCTTTGAGCGAGGGGAGGAGACATTCCCGGCACTTTATAGAACACCAGTCATCCTTCCGAGAGGTCGCTGGCCTGGAAGGCCTGAGAGAGCAGTGGGCTCCAAGGCTTTAAAGTAGGCTGTAGTGGGTCTTTAAAGGGTCCTTAACTATATGTGTCAGCTTGCAGCACTTCTGAATTGCTCCCCCACGGTCTGTCTTTAATGGCTCAAAAGCTCCTAAAGAGTGGATGCACCTTTGAGTCCTCCATTAACAGTGTGCCTGCACAGATGGGGTGTTCTAGAAATATTCCCTCAATGAATGACCATACGACTTGAAGGTCAACCTTCGGACAACAGAGAGGGCAGTGGTGGCTGGTTTCTTGTTGAGTGCAAAGCCACTAGGCAGTGTGGTTACTAGACTAAGACCTGGCCAGAGAGCAGAGCAAGATGGACAGGGCAGTTAGTCTCTCCAATTTTACTGAACTGTCAGATTTCCCATGCTGCTCTGTTCTTGCTTCTAGAAATTTGCATCTCCCTACCCGCACCTCCTCTCACCTGGTAAAAGATCCAAATCTCTCACACCTCCACTTGGGCACTTCCAAGAGAAAAATCCCTCAGGCTTCCCTAGAGGAATCATACACCTGTCCAGTGTTCCCCAGAACTCGACTTACCCTTTCCTTGCATTCACTGCTCTGCTATAGCATAAATTGTTCGTTTGCAAGATGGCTCCACTGAGAGGGTAAGCTGCTTGAAGCTAGGGTTTGGGGGAGTCTCATCCAGTTCCTCACTGTATACTCCCAGAACCCAATAAATATTTAATTAACGAATGATCGCAGATTTACGAAACGAAATCTATAAAACTAATTGGCCAATTGGCTATGAAGGAGGGAAGGGAAGGAGGAATCTTGGGAGACCTCCAGGTTTTCTAGCATCAAGAGCTGAGTGAGGGATGGCTCCACTGCTGAGAGTGGGGCAAGGAAGAGGAGGACAGATTTGAGGAAAATGGCCAAATGATGACTTGTTTCTAAGACAATAAAGTCCATAAGCCAGAACTGGAACCCCGGTTCTCCAGGCATGTGGATAGTAGATGGTAGTGTCCCCTGCAAATGGCAGGGGCAGCTCTGAAGCATAGCTAATAATAGCTTGTCACAAGTAAACATAGCTGGAGTAGTTTGGTGTTTTCTGGTTCATGAATGGAAAATTCCACTCCATGCTCTAACCTTTGAGGGGAGGTGGATTTCTCCCCCCCCCCCCATTCATTTCCATCCTTATGTCAGGTGTCACTCTTTCTCTGCCCTCCTCTATAAAATCTAAAGATACCCATATAGCTATATACCATATATTATATACATATAATGTCTGATCTCTAGGGGTTCACTCTTTGACCTCTTGGGAGAAAAGGATAAATGACTCAGTGAACACTAATTTATTCTCTGTGAGGCCTGGTCCCATCATTGCCTCTCTGTGTGTGATCCTGGACAAGCAATTGGCTTCTGTGAGATGGTTTTGTTACACTTAAGCAAAGAAGTGGCTCCTACTTTATATGGAGTAAATAAAGCATTCGGGGCATTCTGTGTGCATGGCTTTATTTAGTATCTTGCATATAATGCTGGGTAAATGCTTAATATTAACCATTTTCTATTCATTCACCTGGTCCCTTATTCATTCATGTAATAAATATTGATTAAGCCCCCTGAGTACTCGAAGTTAGACACACTAAGCAAAGTATAGACATTACTCCTGTCTTCCAGGATGGCACATTTCAGGATGACAGAGCACCAAGTAAGCAAATTGAACCCTACTACACACTATGATAAAGCTAGTGTGGTGGAAATAGAAGTGGCACAAGTCCTTATTTTTCCCTAGGAGGGCACTGTCACAGAATCCTGGGAAACTGAAATGTGTCAAAGTGCTTCTGACATGACAATCTGGTCCAGCCTTATGCCTATCAGCCAGATTTTTGTTTTGTTTTGCTTTGGTTTTGATTTGCTTGGTGACAAAGTCTTACTGTGTTGCCTAGGCTGAGTCTGGAACCCTTGAGCTCAAGAGATCCTCTTGCCTCAGTTTCCCTAGTAGCTGTGGCTGCAGACCTGGCTCTGCATGCTTAGTGTCTCCTCCTCCCTTTTGCTCCTTTGCTGTTCCTCTGGCCTAGAATGGACCTCCCATTAGGGTGAGTGCAGTGGTGAAACTTAATTACTCTGATACAGTTGCATTCACTTAGGAACAACTGTACTTTGGGAACAACTGGGGAATATCAGAGACACCCTGTTGCCAGGCATTGTAATTTTCTTTCCAAGGCTTCTAGGTGAGGGCAAGACAATGGCAAGGCTGAGAAGTAGATCTAAACCAACCCTGGAATCCCCTTTCCTCTTACAGTCATTGGATTAGGCATAACCATATATAAGATCTGCTCTTGGCCAATAAGAAGTTTCTGTGGAGTCAGAGCTAGTGAAAGAGGCTATTTCTGGAGCAGGATACCAGAAGACTTGGAAGCGGTTTGAAGTCACCTCTTCCTCTCTAGGTACTGTTTAGTCTGCATAGGAATGTTGAAAAATGTCACAGATATCTTGATATGGGGGAGTTCATCATGGTCACCAACACTCTGAGTACGAGATAGTCCGTAGGCTTCTTGCTTTGTGGCATAATGAACCCTAGAGCAGCTAAAAACTTTTTGACCACAACTCTTCTGCAGTTTTAGAGTCACATTCTTTACATTTAGCATATCTGTCCTGCCAATAATGTTAATAATATATATATGTGCTTTTCTGTGGCTCTGCAGACAAAAATTGATTGAGTGGAAAGAAGAGGAAAGCTTACGACCAACTTATGCTTTCAGGAGGAATGTCTTTTTTTTCCCCCCCCGAAAACAAGTTTCTGGGGAATGAGCATTTAACTCCAATGGTAAAATGCTTGCATCACCTGTGCAAAACCCTGGGCTTGGTATAAACCAGGCAAGGCATGGTTGCTCATACATGTAAGCCCAGCATTTGGTGGAAGCAAGATCATTTCAACATCAAACTTGGCTACATAGTAAGGTAAAGGTCAGCCTGTACTACATGACATGGGCAACAGTGAGGGAAGGGAGAACTCACCAAAAAAAAAAAAAAAAAAAAAAAGATTCCTAGGCCAATCCATTTATAAAACTAAGAGCAAAGGAAAAATCCTTTCAATTAGATGTTTGGACAGGGGCAGTACTAGGCCAAACTAATACTCTAACAATGTGTTTTGTGCAGAATGAATAAAAAGTTCTATCGATCCTTTACAATTGGTTCAGTATTTCCTTCCTGGTTTTTGTAGATGCTTCTCAAGTCAGACGGTATGCTAGTTATTTTTGACAACTTTGCACAAACTAGAGTCACACGAGTACAAGAAACCTTGAGAACGAGACCTCAACGAAACATCCCTCATCCTCCACCTATCTTCCACTCCCAATCTCAGGTAGGCCAGGCTGACCTCTAACTTACTATGTTAGATGATTGCCAAGAATGACTGCCGGAATCGGGCTGGTGTATGGACATGTCTAGGGAGGGGGTCATTTTATTCTTTAGTGATTGATGTAGGAAGACCCAGACAATTGTGGGCACTGCCATCAATGGGCAAGTGGGCTTTGGCTGTATGCAAAAGGTAACTGAGTGGCAAGGCAATAAGCAACATTCCTTCCTGGCCTCTGCTTCATGTCTTATCCTTAGCTTCCCGAGATTATGGAGTATGACTTGTAAGCCAAATAAACCCCTTTCTTATCAAGTTGCTTTCTATCATGGTGTTTATCACAGCAAAGGGAAAGTAAATAGGACAAAACTCAGTACCAGGAATAGGCAGTATCGCTCTGACAAACCCAACTATGGTGGCTTTGGGGAGGATTAGGAAAGGATTGTAGAGGGTTGGGCCCCGAAACATTGTTGAGTATGCAGAACGTAATGATGTAGAAGATAGGAATGTGGAGAGAAATGCAGACAATTGGGGGCTTGGCTTGTCACATTCCAAGGAGAAGCAAAAACTCTATCAGGGCCATTTGTGTCATATTTTAGATTAAGAGCCTGTAAAAGTAAAGTCTTTGGTTTACTGAGACAATTGAAGTTTGTTAGTGGAGGTTGAAGCATCAGCTGTGATTAACAAGAGACCAGCCCCATTCAGCACTCACCGGGCTTGTCCAGCTTCAAGTCAGGAGAGGCCAAAGTGATGAGAGGAAGAAGTAGACATGGCTCCAGCCCTAACCAAGAAGTGGTCTGCAGTTAACACCAACTTGAAAAAAAAATATATTAGTGTTCTTCAAAGGCATCTCATTGGGTATATTTTTTGTTTAGGCGTTTTTGCCTTTTGTTTGTATATTATAGTTCCCAGGTGTCTGTGTGTATGTGTGTGTGTGTGTGTGTGTGTGTGTGTGTGTGCACGTGCATTGTATTTTTATTTTTTTATTGTTTGTTTGCCTGTTAGAGAGAGAGAGAAAGATAGACAGACAGACAGAGACAGAGATAAGGCTTAGATTTGAGTAGGTGTAGAGGACCTCGGAGAAATTAGGG
Organism: Micromys minutus; assembly: GCF_963924665.1. Lineage (NCBI taxonomy): Eukaryota > Metazoa > Chordata > Mammalia > Rodentia > Muridae > Micromys > Micromys minutus. Next base: position 22,250,538 of record NC_137970.1, on the reverse strand, counting down.
AAGGGAAAATGGTGATTAGAATTTCTTGTGCATTTTTAATAAAAAAAATTTCACCCAAGGTGTGTGGGTGTAGGGGTTAGGGAAGAACTCATTAAGGCAGGGAATAACTCATTAAGATAAAATCTTCTAAGGAGTATTTCCCTAGGGTCAGCACACTCAAGATATGGTCCAAAGGGGTCCAAGGCAGCATCTCAAACTGACAGTCAAACATGGAGGTTCTATAAGAAAGCAGGACAAGCAACTTACAAGAGGACACACCAGTAAACAACACTCCTGCATGGCCTCTGCACCAGGTACCAGCCTACAGGTCCCTGCCATGTTTTCCATCAGTGATGGACTGTGGCATGGAACTATAAAAATAAACCACATCCTCCCCAAGATGCCTTTGGATCACAGCAATAGAACACCCAAGACAGTGATTGATGTTGGAAGTCCTGAAACACCGTGGCTGTGCCATTCATGGCCAAGTGGGCCTGGACTATTTAAGAAAGGTAGCTGAAATCCAGCATGGTGCTTGGGTGACAGACATAGGAGACTCTCTTGTCACTTTGAGGCCTACCTGGCTTACATAGTGAATTCTAGGCCAGCCAGATCTACATGGTATGATTCTGTCTCATGTAAACAAACAAATAATCCAACTGAACATTTGCTGAGCTAAAACTTTTGAGTGTGTCACTATAGAAATCCATATGGAAACAACAACATAAAAAACAACAACAATGACAACAGCAACAAAACCCCATAACACAAATGGTATAATAATAGCATCTGGTCTTTTGAGGATACAGACCCTTCCTTGGTGCCAGCGTAGGAGAATACGCTGGTGCCTTAGTTTCTGGTATACCAGGAACAACTTAACTGCAACCTCAAGAATGTTTAACTACAGAGAACTATTCTATCAGGAGACAGACATACCAAGATGCAGCTGTGGTGTTCCTTGCTGACCTCATATCTACTCCTTACCTGTCTGTTAGCAGCATTACATTCAACTTCATCAGATATGGAAAGGTAGACTAACTTATCCCAAGTAGGGGCGTGAGTTCAGGCTGACTGTTAAATTCCCGATAACTCTGCATGTGATTTGGGAGCAAAGGTCAAATAGCTGTCACTTTATAAATAGCAACCACATTCATACATTCAACATCTGCTTTGGACTAGAAGCTAATCATAAGTCTGAAACAAATTCTTACAGGATGGCTCCATTATGAAGTCATTCAGGCAATGCTGGTAGAAAGATAGATATTAACACTTGGGAAAACAACTCAAATAAGAATAGCAAAAAAACTAAGCTTGGACCACCCTGGACAGTGGTTCCCAGCCTTCCTAATGCCATGACCTTTTAATATTGTTCCTCATGTGGTGACCTACAACTGTAGAATTATTATTTTCATTGCTACTTCATAACTGTAATTTTTGCTACCATTATAAATCATAATGTAAATCTCTGTGTTTTGTGACAGTCTTAGGCATGCCTGTAAAAGGGTCATTTGACACCCCACCACCACCAAGAGGTCTTGATTCATAGGCTGAGAACCTCTGGCCTAAGAAGTTTTGTGAATCTGCCTAGACCAACAATTCCAGGGTGAGGTCCAATGTTTATATATCCAATGCTGGGAAGCTTTATCTATAATTTTAGCCTATGGGTTGGGTGCTTGTCAGGTATTTCTGTTGAAAGACCATGAACATTAATGCCAATGCTTCAGTATAGTCGGTTGTGATGGACTGAGAACTGGGGCATGTAGTTACCATTCTCTTGCAACATTCTACATTATTAAGGTCATCTGGTGCTTTAAAAGGGTGGTGCCAATGATTATTTTACATCCATTGTTAAGTAAGAGTAAAGCCCATTTTGCTCCTGGTGATAATTTTTTAAGTTACTTTTAATCCTCAACCTTACATATTCATGTTGCGGTCCTGCTCTGAGCTAACAAAGCAAGTGGCTGCAGGCCAGGCTTTACCTTCATTATTGCATGTGCTCTGAAAATACTCTGCAAAGCAGATTGATTTCTTTCGTTTTGGTACAGGGTTTCAAGTGCCTTGGGCTGGTCAATGAAGCCAAAGATGACTTTGAACTCCTGATCTCCCTGCCTCCACCCCACCCCTACTCAATGGGATTACAGATGTGTGCCACCACACCCAGCTTGAAGTTAGATTTCTGTCTCCATTTAAAACTAGGGAACCTAGGTGTCAGAGCTGTTAAGGGGGTTTTCTCAAAGTGGCCCATGAATGTATATCCAAACAATAATGTGTTTTGTAAGCTACTCAAATTCCCACGTGCTTCTTACTCAGTATACCCATGAGCATCCCAACAAGTTTTACCAGATTTGAAAAAGGCTTGTTAAACTCTGAAGAGGTTTTAAATATCAATGTCTTTTGACAGCTCTGTAATCTGTGCCCTCTGCACCTGGATCATATCAAATTAGCAGTGGCATGGGGCATACCATTTGCATGAAAATGATACTAACATTGCAGTCGTGTTATCATTTTGGTCTTCTTAATATTGAAAAGTCTATCAACAAGAGACCAATTAGAGGAGTGTCCTTACAGTTAGTTTTACTTTCCAGAGAGTCTTTCAGGGCATCATTTTCTGAAGCTACAAAATCTGAAATCTAGTTTTTTAAATAATTGAAATAATTATGATAATTTCAAAGTACCAAAGCCTAGGAGTTCCTGTAATTTACTGGAGGCGACATAAAGAGAACATTGAATATGGTATTCTCAGGCACTTTGCTTCATTCACGGCAATGATGCCCCACTATCTGAATCTGACAGTAAGAAATCATTCAACCATGAGGGATAGTGCCCTCTGATGCTCTCCTCCATCCAGGTTTAGCTGTTTATGGGCCCATTCTTGTATAAGTCCTGTGCAGTCTTATGTTGGGAGTTCATGATTGCATGTCAGGAAGATGGCATGTCCCTTTTCCCTATTGTGTGGCTCATATGTCCTTTTCTCCCACTCTTCAGTAATGTTCCCTAAGCCTTGGAGAGAAAAAAAAAAAGCAAGTCTCTTGAAGCAATTTTCAGGTTATCACAAAACTATTAACTCAGTCATTAAAAAAAATTACTGACCTGCTTAACTCTTCATTACATGTGGACAACATATAATAAAACCTATGATAAAAATGACAGTGAACAATTTAAAATGGGACTGGCAAGATGATTTATTTGGTAATGTAGTTGCTATACAAGTATGAGGACCACAGCACCAACATTAATATCCAAGGCACAATAAAATGTGTGGCATGAGACAGAAGGATTCTTTGGGGCTTGCTGGCCAGGTATCCTAACCAAACCAGTGAGGTCTAGGTTCAGAAAAAGTCTCACAATATGAAGTACACAGCAATAGAACAAGACACCCATAATTGACATCTTGCCTCCACATACACACATACATCTGGAAATACACTCAGAGTCACATTCACAGGCATAGATGTACCCACCCACACACTCATCCATCCACATATGCACCCACAGGAGCACACACACACACACACACACACACACACACACACACACACACACACACACAGTCATCCACCCATACATAATCCCACACACAGAGAGGGGGAGAAGAACAGAGAAAGATCTTCAGTCTTTTATTTAATGATTTATAGGACCGACGAATATGACACTTTCAAGACCTCCAAACTTCCAGAGTGCTTCAGCGACAGAACTCAGTCTCCATCCCAAGTATTGGTTTAAATTGGACAGTGATAATTACATCTACTGTCTTAGTTTATTTTTTTTTCTTGCTATGAAAAACATCATGGCCAAAAAACAACTTGGGGGGAGAAAAGAGTTTGTATTAACTTATACTTTTAGAGAAACTGTCCTGGATATTTTTTGGCTTGTCAACTTGAGGCAAGCTAGAGTCACCTGAGAAGAGGGAATGTCAATTGAGAAAATGTCTCCATACAATCAGGATGTAGGCAAGTCTGTAGGATATTTTTTCTCACTTAGTGATCGATGGAAGAAGGCCCAGCTTCAGTTCCTGCTTCCAGGTCCTTGCTTTGAGTTTCTGCCCTCACTTCCCTGGATTATAGACTAAAAGCAGTGAGATGAAACAAACCCTTTCCTTCCCAAGTTGCTTTCGGTCCTAGAGTTTTAGCATTGTAATAGAAACCCTAACTAAAAGAGAAGCCAAGGAGGAGCTGAAGAAGAAACCAAGAAGGAGCGCTGCTTACAAGTTTGTTCCCCTGGCTTGTTCAGCTACTTTCTTATACAGCCTAGGCTAATCTTCCTAGAGATTGTAAGGCCCACAGTGGCTGGACACTCCCACACCAAGTAGCAATTAAGAAATTGCCTCACAGCCATGGCTATAGGCCATTTTGATAGAGGAAATTTTTCAATAGAGATTGCCTTTTCCAAGGTATGCTTAGATTTGGGTCAAGTTGAAACAAACAAACAAACAAACAAACAAACAACAAAAAAAAAACCTTAACCAGCATATCTGCCTAACAAGACTGATATGTTCTTCATTCTGACTACAGACAGGGCACAGGACTCAAAGCTGTCCCAGAGTAAAAATTCTTCCGTCTTACCAAGGTAGTTGGATAAAAACATAATCGCCATGATGGGGTGCAGACACAATTAGAATTAGACCCATTCTTGTCCAAAGGAGAAAGTGTCTTAGGGGTGGAGATTTATGTTAAAGTGCTACATAATTGGACAGGGAGAGGTAGGCGAAGAAAAGGGAGGAAATTGGAAGAGGAAGAGAGGGAGAGAGGGAGTTCAAAATGGAGCTCGAGAAGGGTGATCTGAGCCCAGGTGAACTTGCTTGGCACTAGGTAGATAAACATATTCAAAGGGATTATATAGGTCTTTTATCTCATATAGAAAGGCAGTGTGTATCTTTGTCCATTTGATGTAATCTTATTGTGTAGAGGATTTGTGGACTGAGAGCTTGATATAAACCTGTATGAAAAGTTACCTGGCTTTGAAGTGATGTTTGTAACGAGCAGTGGAGGAAAAAAGGCCCCGTGGCGGTAATTCCACCCGGGAAGGAGGCAGTAGGTCAGGCAGAGTGAATCCCCAGGAAAGGGAGAGTACAGCTTTCGGGTGACAGAGCCTGTGCAAAGTGAGTCCGCAGGGGGGCGATAGAGAGATAAGCCGGCTTTATATTTAATATTTACTGCAACACAGAGGGAAAGAAAACAGCCACTATTCAGACGCCACATACACACCAGAGTCTTAATAAACAGAATCAACCTAAGGAGTCCCTATTGACGTGGCCATTTATAATGAAAAGTAGGACTGTAAAATGTTAGGTATGAGTGTTGTTTGTTGTAAAGTCTTCATTGATACTCTGTCTTAATTTTAGAGACAGGGTTTCTAATTGCTTGAAACTTGTCCTTAGAGCAGGGAGCCCCTAGGTTATGCCTGTCTCCACTCCTCTGCCACTGGGGTTACACACATATGTCACATCTGTAGCCAGTCTTTGCTACTTTGTGAGTTCTTCTTTCTTCCACCCTTTATCCCCTGATTATATTTGTCATAGTTTAGGGAGTGGCACTAATTGGAGGTGTGGCCTTGTTGGAGTGGGTGGGTCACTGTGGGCATGGGCTTATGACTTTCACCCTAGCTACCTGAAAGTCAGTCTTCCACTAGCTGACTTCAGATGAAGATGTAGAACTCTCAGCTTCTCTTGCACCATGCCTGTCTGGATGCTGCCATGTTCCCACCTTGATGATACTGGACTAAACCTCTGAACCTGTAAGCCAGCACCAATTAAATGTTGTCCTTTAAAAGACTGGCATTGGTCATGGTGTTTGTTCACAACAGTAAAACCCTAACTAAGACAATTTTCCGAACCCTAGATAGAAGGGAAACAAGGATAGGGGAGAGAGGAATTAGGAAAATCACTTAATCTAATTTCTTTCCTTTCTTTTTTCTTTGACCATGGGTACTAACAAACCACAAACAACCTCCTTTAAAGACCAATAACCCAGACCCCTCCTAGCAGAGCTCTAGCATTTATGTACCCTCTGAAAAAAGTCAGCAAAAACATGCCTCTGCTAGAGCATGAGGCAAATCAGAGTCAGCTGGTCTAGAGCAGTCCCATATACCCACACCTGGGATTAAAATGAGAACATATTCTTATATTTCTGTGGCTTTTTAAAAAAGAAACAAACTTCCAAATTCTCACTACAACAACCTCACTTGGATTTTATGTGGATATTTGGATTTGAATTAATATCTCTATATGCATATGCATCAAAAACTTTGGCTAATAAACCATCATTTCGGTCCTATTCATTTTTTTTAACATGGAAAGTATTTATTTCAGCAAACACTGCATTTCCCAGAAACAATAAAAATAAAGGGTAAATTGACCCAGAAAAACCTGTTTTGCATTTACAAACATCAAAATAAATGAAAAGTATTAAGCACAAATTTCTAGTCAATAGTGGCCATAAATAGAACCACATAAATTGAAGGTGTCAACTGTGTGAATGACAGAAATTATACTTAACCTATGCCACTTAGCATAATAGGTGTTTGTTCATGGAAACATGATTATGTGTATGTTTCTAAAATTGTAAAATGACAAATATATGTTGTTGGTCTCAAAGGAAAATAGTATGGTATACATTACATGGAGGCTTTGTATACTGTTTTTTTTTTTTTTTTTTTTTTTTTTTTTTTTCCCTGAACTTCATATAATCTGTGAGTTGTTTCTGGGGTAGGCCGAACTTTCTGGGGTTAGTATCCCATTATCAGTGACTGCATATTATGTCTGTTCTTTTGTGACTGGGTTATCTCACTCAGGATGATCTTCTCTAGATGCAACCATTTTCTTAAGAATTTGGTTAAGTCATTGTTTCTGATAGCTGAGTAGTACTCCATTGTGTAAATGTACCACAATTTTTGTATCCATTTATCTACTGAAGGATATCTGGGTTCTTTCCAGCTTCTGGCTATTGTAAATAGAGCTGCTATGAACATTGTGGTGCATGCGTCTTTGTTGTATATTGGGGTGTCTCTGGGGTATATGCCCAGAAGTGGAATAGCTGGATCTTCAGGTAGTACTATGTCCAATTTTCTGAGGAATCGCCAGACTGATTTTCAGAGTGGTTGTATCAGTTTACAACCCCACCAACAGTGGAGAAGTGTTTCTCTTTCTCCACAACCTCGCCAGCATCTGCTGTCATCTGAGTTTTGGATCTTGGCCAATCTAACTGGTGTGAGGTGGAATCTCAGGGTTGTTTTGATTTGCATTTCCCTGATGGCTAAGGATGTTGAGCACTTCCTTAGATGTTTCTCAGCCATTCAATATTCCTCAATTGAGAACGTTTTGTTTAGCTCTGTACCCCATTTTTAATAGGTTTGCTTGATTCTCTGGTGTCTAGGTTTTGAGTTCTTTGTATACCTTGGATATTAGGCCTCTATCTGATGTGGAGTTGGTAAAGATCTTTTCCCATTCTGCTGGCTGCCATTTTGTTTTCTTGACAGTGTCCTTAGCCTTACAGAAACTTTGCAATCTCATTAAGTCCCATTTGTTAATCTTTGACTTAGAGCACAAGCCATTGGTGTTTTGTTCTGATAATTTTCTCCTGTGCCTATGTGTTCTAAGGTTTTCCCTACTTTCTCATCTAATAGTTTCAGTGTATCTAGTTTAATGTGGAGATCTTTGATCCACTTACACTTGAGCTTTGTACAAGGAGATAAGAACGGGTCTATTTTCATTATTCTGCATGCTGAGTGCCAGTTGGACCAACACCATTTGTTGAATAGGCTGTCCTTTTTCCATTGAATGTTTACAGCTCCTTTGTCAAAACTCAGGTGACCATATACGTGGGGGATCATTTCTGGATCTTCTATTCTATTCCATTGATCCGGGTGCCTATTTCTGTACCAGTACCATGCAGTTTTCAGCACAATTGCCTTTCAGTCCTGTTCTAAGTTGAGACATGTTCTTAAACTGAAATTTGAAGTAAAGGGGATTTATTCCAGCCACATCTGTCACAAATTTAACTTTTCATTTTATGAAAATTTGTTTAAATTCCTCAATGAATAAAATAAATATTAGCTATGATAATGGTTCTAATACCATCCTGAGATTTCAGGTCACCTTTGAAAGTAGTACATTTAAGTCTCATACATGTGCCATGTTTATTAACTATTGAGATGTCCTGTGCTAGTCCAGATAGAATTGTGAAAGACCACTTCTAGGACAGAAAACATTGCACAAGAGCCTACTATGTTAAAATAACTCTGGTTTTCCTTCATGCATATTTGGTTTTACTTCATTGGATGGAAACGTTGACTAGTGAATTTGGTTTTCAATTACTATATATTTAATATATAAAATACACAATACACAATTTTTATAGACCAATGATATAGCTCAGCTAATAAAATGTTTGCCTAAAGTATCCAGAGTCCTAGTTCCACCTATAGTATTGCATAAACTGGGTGTTCTGGCACATGCCTCTAATCCTAGTACTTGGGTGGTAGAGGCAGGAGAACTGTAACTTCATGGTCATCCTTAAGATATGGATTCCCCCTGTATATAGATATATTTTCTGTGCATTTATTATGTATGTTTAACAGATATTGAGTTTTCCTCCTGGTTGAATTTTGGAAGGCTTTGCAGATAAGGTATAAATAACTGAAGCTGTGTAAACATGGAATTGAAAAGGAGATTGGACTTTGTAGATTTGTACTGTCAGTAACTGGACTCTCCTTTAACTAACGCAAGAGGTTGGCAGACAGGCTACACTAGTTCTTATTGATGGCGTTTCCCCAGAGTTCCTTGCTTACCATCCCATTGGGACTAGGAAACTCCTCATGACTTTGTCCACACCCCAGGTTTCTTTTGAGTGTCCGAACCCTATCTATCTGCAAACTGTGTCTGCCCTGTACTCAGAGAATGCATAAAGCACCTGAATAAAATAACTCAATGTCTTTCCTCCTATATGTGCCTCAGTCCCCATGGCTGTCACTTTCTACCCTATTACTAGGCCAAGATTTTTTTTTCCTTTTTTGGTGTGTGGTGTGTGTGTGTGTGTGTGTGTGTGTGTGTGTGTGTGTGTGTGTGTGTGTGTTTGTATGAGTGTGTTGCATGTGTGTGTGTGTGTGTGTGTGTGTGACTGTCATGCATGTGGATATGTGCACCGATGTGAGCATGCAGAAGCCATGCCCTGCCCCATCACTTTTTCACCTTAGTCTTTTGAGGCGGGATCTTCACTCTTCACTGAACCTGTAGCAAACTGCTACACACTGCTGGAGTCACAGGTGCATGGTACTGCATCTGGCTTTTTCCATGGGTTCTGAGGTTTGAACTCACATCCTCATCCTTCAGTGGCACATGCTTTTACCCACTGAGCCATCTCCCAAGCTCATGTATTTGTTTTATTTTAGCTCTGGAGATTGGGTATGGGGTCTATCATGTGTGAGGTTAACATTCTATCATTGAGAAATGTTCCCAACCTCATCCACAATATCCAATTTATTTTACTTATGTTGCTCTGACAGTTTGGGTTCATTCATGACATCCCCTTGACTCCCCTACTTAAATTCCGTCATCTTAAATAGCTCATTTATACATTTGTTTTTTTCTTCTGTCTCTGTTGGCACTGCTATGTCAGCCAAAGCTTGATATTCTTTTTAAAATTTTTTTATTAGATACTCTCTGTATTAACATTTGAAATGTTATCCCCTTCTCCCACCCTGCTCCCATCCCCCCTCCCCCTTCACTTGTCTCCAGGAAGGTGCACTTGCTCCCAATTACCCTCTCTACCTCAGTACCTTGGCATTCCCCTACACTGGGAGAACATGCCCTCACTGGACCAAAGACCTCTTTTCACATTGAAGACAGACACTGCTTTTGTCCGCTACATATGGAATTGGAGCCATGGGCCTCTCAGGGCATGCTCAGTAGTTGGTGTTCTAGTCCATGGGTGCTGTGGAGGATTTGGTTGGTCGACAATGTTGTTCTTCCCATGAGGCTGCAACCCCCTTCAGCTCCTTTATCCGACACCCCCACCAGCACTCTCACTGGAGTCCCTGTGTTCAGTCTGATGGTTAGCTGCAAAAAGCTTGGTATTGTAAGCAGATGCCTTCTATGCAATCTGGATTTTACATTATTATCCTGTTCTTTTCCATAGTACAGGTGGAATAGACTGTTTCCCTGAGTAAATCTGTGATGGTCCATACAGTTCAATCTCCCAGGCCTTCCCGTTGCTTTTACACAGAAAGATGGAGCTCATAAGGCTTTGTATAGCCTAGATGTGGTTTTTCTCGTCATGCTTTAGTCTGACACAGTGCTGATTATGCAACATCCTAAGTGTGATGTCACGTGCCTGCAATGCCAGAATTTGGGAGTTGGGGCAAAGAGATCCTACTTTCAAGGACATTCTTAGTTGCATAGCAAATTTATGTAGCCTGGAAAACGTAGAACACATCTAAAGAAACAAATAAATAAATAAATTATGGACAGTCTTCCCTTGAAGAGCCCATACTCACACATGGGTGCTGACTTTCTAAGACTCTCTAAGAAGCCTAAATTCATATTCTGGGGTGTGTCATACCTTTCTTCTGACTGTCTTTCTTAATTGTAAGCCTCATTCTTAGACCTATGTTAGAATATCTTATTAAACTTTAACTCTGCTTCATAAGAGGGGGTTTAGACAGAACTCTGGTACTGAGAGTCCTAAAGAGTGTGCACTTTTTCTATCCAAAAGTATTTTCACTAAGGAGAAAAGTGTGCAATTCATACATCACAGTAAATTACTATTGAAAATTTTAGTATTTTAAAAGGTGTATGCATGCCAGGAGAAAAACAGTGATGGAAAGACATCAAGGGTAATAAAATGTGACCATTTGGGTCACTAATGCATCCAAAAGTAATGAGTAGGTACTTCACCTTGGAGGAGAAATACTGAGTTGACAGCACAAGATGAGTTGCCTGATGTTAGGAATTAAGTATAGTTGGGTAGACAGATGAATTTACAACACCAAAATGATAGTGTGGGATGTTGGAGATGCATGCACAAGAGACACACACTTCATGTCCAAGGACAATGGAAACTTTCTCACAGAAGATGTGAGCTGAACTAAGAAGAGATGGAAGGAAAAATTACATATAGAGTTAAATGGGAAAAGCATGTATAAAGATTTAACAACCTGGAATGAAAGCTACTTTGTCTAAAATTTAGACACCTGAATGAGGTTCAGGACTCGCTTAATGCTTTGCATGGCAATTTTTGAGCACAGCCCACAAGAAAAATGCCCTTAGGGGTATTACATCTACTGGCCATGTTTTCTAAATAGTTACTGAGATATGTCCAGTTCTTTATATTTAACATACCCTAGATCTTTTCACTGAAGTTGGTAGATTTGATTTGGTAACTTTACAGTTTCCTACACCAATATTCCTTCCTTCCCCACCTTGTTTATATCCCCAAAGGAAAAACACAAATAATATTGGATTAGTTGAATAAACAAAAAGGGATGAGATGCTGTATAATGTCTGTTGTTTCCAAACAGATAGATTAGTCCTATCAAATTCTCCTTTTTAGGAAATCTTTCAAAAATTTTTATCCAATTGTTTACAAAGCAATTTTTAGGATTATACTTGGGGCAAGACAAGCATTCTTAACTTTCTGTTTAAATTGTATCACTACAACTAGACCTAAACATTAACTCCCCTTCATTAGCTTAACAATATTTTCAGGCAATGAAATTATGAAATGAAGACTGGTTATTTTGAAGATAGACTTATAGAAACTCAGGACAGACCATTGTCCAGACATATATGTATATATATGTATGTATATATGTATGTATATATATATACTTTAAATGCTTTCAGAATTAAATGTCAAATATATTGACATTTAAATGCTCTCAGAATCCTGGATGATAAGCCTTATAGACACACAAACACACACACACACACACACACACACACACATATGACAATTTAAATAATTCAAATTATATAGCATTTCAACATGAATACTAATTTAAATTTTAATATATATATATATATATATATATATATATATTGTATTTCCACGTGTACCTATGAGCAACAGTAAATGGACTTGTGTGTGTGTATATAACAACAATGAAGAAGATTCCATGAATTTGAGAGCAGAGGGGACAAAGGAGGAGATGAATGAGGAAAAGAAAGGTAGAAGTGATATAAATATGGTACTCGTGTATAACATTGTCAAGAATAAAATAAAATTTAAAGATAATTATATATTCTCTATACAAGTTTATATCAATAATAGTGTTGTTTATACCAGAATTGAAGTTCAAGAGGAAAACGTAGCTGATGGATTATTTTCTGTTGTTTAATACAATGAATATGGTAGCCCTTCTCATTATTTAAGAGATAGATATTATAATTGAACACATGACACTTTAGTCATCTTAATGATATTTCCTTTAGTCTTGAAAGCACAGTAAGCTGTGAGTCTTCATTTTTTTCCATGTGTCATGCCTGTCACCATCTTAACCATTGGCATTAATCAACCATTAAAAGATGTAGATATAATCTTCATCCTTACTACTTTTATAATTTGCCATTAAAAGGCCAAATCCTTCCAAGTAACTATTCCCTGGGAAGTAATACTGGTTGATACCTGTTGACCAAATTTTGTTTCAAAGCAATGTAAGGACTTTTCATCATAACATTTTATTAGGGTAAGTCATCAATATGTAGATTAGCATGAGGATTAAACATTCATATGAGTTGACTTGGAGCATTTATTCAAGCAGTACAACCTTTCCCCTAAAGTCGATGGTGTGTCTACATGTCAACCCAGTGAACTTAAAGATCATAAAATCTTATCCTCTTTCGAAGGATACAATTTGAAATCTATTAAGCTTCTTTCCCCAAAAACTCTGATAACCACAGTGCTAAACTAAGCAAGACTGGAGTTTTTTGTCTTCTTGTAGCGTTTCCCTAGCATCCGCTAAGGCACTTTCCTCCCAAAACACTGCTCCCTTGTCTACTTTTACCCAATGCTGTGCTCTTTGTTGGGTTCCTTTGTACACATTTCTGCCTTTACATGTTGGTGCTCATTAGGGAATTTTCTTTCAGGTTTTTCCCCTTCTCAATCTATATCAGAACTTGTTTTAGATGTTCTCTATATGATTTTTTGTTCTTGTTGCTCCAATATGTTCTTATAGTAAAAATTTCCAAAGTATAATGGGGTCAAATAAAGTCTCCTTTGCATTCAACTTTTAGCCACCTACTTTTTTTTGTGGGAGTTTCTCTGTTATGATTTTCTTATATATTATTGCAGAGATATCTTATACATATAGATACTATATAATATCATACATGCATATAATACTTTATTGCTTAATAATATGTTATGTAACTTGTTCCATAAACATACATATAGGACTGCATCTTTTCTGTGCATGTGGATGGAGAATATGTCTACATCAGGATGCATCCCAATTTCAAATCAGAAAGTATAAATTCATTTGATTTTCTCCATAAAGAGCTTAAGAAAATTAGATGTAATGAAGCAATTCAGAGGGATAAAGGAATAAAAACAATGGGGTTGCTGATTTCAAAGTAGTATAACTATAGCTGTCATCCAGAGATCCAGAGGCTGTGGTTGCCATGACTACAAGAGCCAGAATTTGGCATACTCACAAAGCTGATAACTAGACTTTGGATGATGGAAACCAACAGCTACACACACCCACATCTAACTGTCTAACTTGGTATGCAGCCTGCAAAATGTCAGCTTTTCCTGTATTACATCATTCCTAGATACTTTTCAGATGGATTTATTTTTCTTTTTAAGAGCAGCTAGCTCATGGCAGAACCCACATAAATCAGACAGAAGAATGCAAAAGAATATTGATAGCCGATTGAACAATTCTGTCTACTCATTTGACTAATTAACATAAATACCGAGTCATAAACATCCCTGAAGTAGCAACAACATGTCACACCTTATGGAAAATAAGTAAACTTTTATACACATAGAACATTTTTTTCTTATGATGGAATCAGTTCTATCAATTATATGACCCATATCTGGGTAGTTTATTAATTATTTTCTGAAACAGGGTCTTATGAAATTTAGGTGGTCCTTGATGTAGTCAAGGATAGCCTTGGACTTATGATCTTTCTGTATTCACTCCCTAATCCCCAAGTTCAGAGATCGGCCTACATTATTTTCGGTAACTTTTGTTATTCATTTAAAGTAATCACAATTTAAATGAATTTTATGCTCTGTATCTCAAGGAGTAACTATTAATAATAACCATTATTTATACAATGTGGAATGAAGTAGTTAGAGAGAGAGAGAGAGAGAGAGAGAGAGAGAGAGAGAGAGAGAATTCCATTGATATAAGAGATCAAAAATGGCAAGTGATGTATATACAGTTACTATATTCCCTAATTTCAAAACTAGTCATCAAGTTGTAGTTCGTGTTTATAATTATAGGGTAGGATAATATAAGAAGTATGGTACTGAGGTCATCACTATTATTGAACCAAGTAGGCTAGATAGCACCGGTTATCCATCTTACCACCAAATATTGCCTCCTTCAAGAGTGTATACAGAAAGCAATCTAAGTATTTAAAGTAGAAAAGTGAAAGTAATTCATGAGCAGAAAGCAGGTTTTGCCACTGGGTTAATAGTTTAAAAGTCACACCATAATTACTGTACCAGGGACATCAGAAGCATTCTAGTGGTACTGTCCCTACTGCCACTCCAGTTGTGTCTCCTGCTCAGCAGTGGAATGCAGAAACTGCAAATGTTCTCGTGTCTTTCATTTTCCTTTCCAGACTCCAAAGTCAGAATGAGGTGTCCTTTCTAGTGGGAGTTTCTTGCACATGTTACTTACTGTGGAAACTAAATCACAGGCCCTAGCTGCATGAGAAAAAAAAATCTGTCATGAATGTAGCAGTTTTGTCTTGCCACTATGGTTATTATGACTGAAATGGGCAGCCCAGACAATACCATATCCAAGCTTATTTTAAAACATATAAACTAAAAAGAAACAAGTGGTCAAACAACTCGTCTATATATCATCTCCTCCTACCTGAAATAGGTTTCCGCAAGTGGCTGGATCAGTTTTCAAAGTTGTTTTTTTTTTTTTTTGATAATTTTTTATATATTAATGCTGTACTTTGATCACATCTTTCTTCATTATATTCCTTTGCTGGGAGCCAACAGAATTAAGACATTTCCTTAGCCTGAGTAATACCATTTTATGTAGCTCTAGGTCTAGATTTCTGTTTCCCATGATAGAGGCCTTTTCCCAGAAATCAGGTGGTCAAGTAGGTAGCTGAGTAGAACAGTCACCCAGATAACAGATCCTGCTTGGCAGAACATTCTCTCCTGCACCTGGGAAGTCCCCCTCCCCCATGTAATTCTCCCTATTTTTCTTTAAAGGAAATGGTTTTGGCACAAAATAAATGAGCTTAATCAGCACTTTAGACTTGCTCTCCTTTGTGTCTCTTGTCCCTCATTTGTCAGTTCCCTCCTCGGATCTACGTTGGAGATCCTGCGGGCTGGGGCAGTTCTTTATCGGCCATCTCCTCCCATGGAACCCCGACTTCTCCTCAGTGTCATGTCTTTATGTCCTACTATATTTAATTAGGGTTCCTTTATGAGCAGGGCTTGAGAGTTGTTTGCTTTAATGGGAACAATGTACCAATAGCTACACCATTGAATGACATGTTTCCTTACCTGTTTTAGTTAGGGTTTCTGAGAAGAGACACCATGCAACACTTATAAAGGACAACGTTTAATTGGGGAAGGCTTAAAGTTTCATAGGTTTGTTATCATCATTTGGACAGCATAGCTGCGTGTAAGAGAATTCTATCTATGACTTGATCTGAAGGCAGTCAGGAAGACTATCTCTTCCACCCAGGATAGAGTTTGAACATCTATCCAACCTCCAGAGTGACATACTTCCTCCAACAAAGCCACACCAATTCAATCAAAGAAACACTTCCTAATATTGTCATTCCCTGTGGGCCAAGCATCCAAACACCTGAATCTAGGAGGCTAAACCTATTCAACCCACTACATCAAGCAATGATTAACTGCCTCTACAGCCTCAGGAGGGTTGGAGTCTCATGAGTCCCTTCCCCATCAGTGATGGAATGTCGATTGGCCCAGACTTCTGGAGGTTTCCAAGGTTGCTGTGAGTCCATGGGTGTAAAAACCATGTCATGTCCATTCAACAACACTCCTTCCCATTTTTTTGTTCTTTCTGTCCCCCACTTCAATGACATTCCCTGAGCCTTAGAGAGGGTGATATAAATGCCCCATTTAGGGCTGAGTATACAACAGTAACTTATGGTCAGCATCTTGACTATTTAGTAAATACTGCCTTTTCTACTGACTACTGGCAAAAGAATTTTCTCTGTCCAAGACTGACAGCAGCATAAGTAGCATAGCTTTAATGGGAATAAGCATTTAGGATAGAACATTCTACTACTACTACTGCTACTGCTGCTGCTACTACTACTACTACTACTACTACTACTACTACTACTACTACTACTACTACTACTACTACTACGTAATACATCCTGACTAGTTTTCTTTCCCTCTACTCATGCAAGTCTCCACTACCTCCACTCTTCCCCAGATCCACTTCTCCTCCATTTCCCTTCAGAAAAGAGCAGGCCTTCCAAGGAAACCCACCAAATATGGCATAGCAAAATGCAATAAGACTAGGCACATACCCTCATATAAGTGCTGGATCAGACAAGCAGGTAGGAGGAAAGGGATCCCAAGAGCAGCAAAAAGGAGTCAGAGATACATCCAGAAGTCCCACAAAAAAGACACCAAGCCTAAAACAATGATAACATATATGCAGAAGACCTAGAACATAATCATGTAGGTTCAATGATTGCAGGTCTAGTCTCTGTGAGCCCAAATGAGCCCTGATTAGTTGATTCTGTGGGTTTTCTTGTGGTGTCCTTGACCCCCCTGGTTTCTACAATTCCTCTTTCTCAGGATTTCTACAGTTCTCAGAGCCCAATGGGAATTTCAAATTTAGTCCATATTAGTTGACCTAATGTTTGGCTGTGGGTCTCTGCATCTGATTAGCATGGAACATTTTGAAAGAGATGGATAGAGTAAGTCTCCTGTATAGCATTAACCCTCATGTCCAGAGGGGGGGCTATTTTCCTTGTTTGAGACAAGGTCTCACTATGTAGCCCTAGTTTACCTGAAACTGTGTAGACAAAGCTGACCTTTAACTCACAGAGATCCACCTGCTTCTTCTCACGTGGTGAGATTAAAGACTTCCACCACATATGGCTTTACTGGTATCGTTTTTAAATAGAGAGGAGGAAAAGAAAGATATTCTCAAAGATAAAAAGGGCCAAAAATTATACATAAATGTAAGGAAGCTGGAAACACACCCAAGACTGTATCAGACTTTGAGACCTGTAACTGAGTTCAACAAATGAAAGTGTGCTGTTCACTCATATAGTCATGTGTACTTGAACAAACACAAAGAAAGCATCTCCATTCGTTTGAGGCTGAGTTTTGAAGAACTTTGATGAAAGCCAGGAACCAGAATGTTGCTGTTCATGAACCAAAATAGAACAAATAAAGAAAATGCCCTTTGCATGGACATTCATGAGCAGCTGAGATGGGGCTTGGAAAGAGAAAGGAAACCGTGTGGGGCCCAGATGATGAAGGAAGAATGTAGAATTAGGGCAGATCATGAATTTCCAGAAGGAAGCAGCTCTCTGACTCATTTTGTTCTCCTGATCCTAGATGTCTCTTATAGATGGCACAATCCTGAATGCTAAGTTAAGGGGATGGGTAAATGGGAAGTACATGTTTAATTCTCACATATCTCTAGTGAAAAGAATTACTGGGTTAGCCCATTTCCCATTACAATAATGGAATACCTGCCCAGGTAAATGATGACAATAGATGTATGCTTGAGAGTTAAAAAGGCTGGCATGTCCAAGTCTAGATGACAGCAATTGGCAGAGGTCATCTTTTTGCATCAAGACATGGTGAAAGGCTTGAGAGAGAGAGAAATGTTTAAATTAACTCTCCCTGAATGGTGTTCTTAATCCATTCATGAGGTCAGGAGAACAGGGTTCCCATGACTCAATTCTTTACTGGCTGGGACAGTGGAACTCAGCAGCTAAAATACTTGATGTTATGTATTCACTGATAATTAAATACTAGCCCCAGAAAGCTCTGAATACCCCAGAAACAACTCACAGGCCATATGAAGCTCAAGAAAAACAAAGGCCAAAAAGTGAAAGCCTCAGTCCTTCTGAGGAAAAAAATAAGTGTATAGCACCCTCTCAGAGTGTGGTACTCCTGGACCACACCCATCAAGTATCATTAATAATCCAAGAGCTAAGAAGATAGCCTTTTGGCAATTTTTGGAATTCAAATATCATTATGTTTATTAAATCTATACACACCAAGAAAACTCTGTTCCCAAGTTATGTTCTGTTCTACATGTATTTTATGCTTATGGTAACTAGTAGATTTCAGTGCATACTATCAAACTTCTAAAAGAATTAAGTACTGACAAAATATATTCATATAGTGTTATGCCAAAGTGCCTTTAAAAATCTGTACCTCTCTCTCTCTCTTTTTTTTAAATAAAGTTGAAAGAGCAAAAATATACTTGATGTGCCAAGTATGAGGAGCAGTTTCAATTCCCAGAACCTATATGCCATAATTCGCTTTCTTTTGCTATGATAAAGCACTATGATTTGAAAACAACTTGGGGAGGGAAGGGTTTATTTTATCTTATAGCTTTTAGTCCACCAATCCAAGGAAGTTAGGGAAGTTGAGAGCAAGTATTAAAGATCAGAGAGAAACAATGTTTACTAGGCTTGTGCAGTTGTGAGTTATTTAATAGAACCCAGGAGCCCTTGGTCAGTGGTGGACTGAACAAGTAACCACCCACAGCTACTGGAACCACCCATACCAATGATTATATAAGCAAATGGCCCACAGATTCGCCTAAAGTCTAATCTGATGGAGGAAATTCCTTAAGAGTGTCACTTCCTACAAGACTCCCTTTTGTATTAAATTGACAAAAATCCAACCAGTGTGACCTGTAAGTGCCAAGTATATGATGTAGCTGGCCTATAATTCCAGCTTTGGAAGACAGTGGTGAAAGAGTGAAGCACCAGCTTATGCTGCCCAGTGACACTAGCCATATTGGGAAGGTCTGGGATTAAATAACCAACTTTGTCTCAATGAATAAGGTAGAAGAGAAATCAAGGATTATCCCCAACAAAATCTTGGATCTCCATGTCATACACATATTTGTGGCCACACACAGGCAAATGTGTACACACATGCACACAGTAAGTGGAATAAGAAGAAAAGTCCCACCTTTTAACACTGCCACTGGGGATTAAGCTTCACATAGAAGAACTGGAATACTCAAGTATTACAGATGTGTTAATATTGCACGGTCTTAAAGGTTCACATCCATGGTTTCCGTGTATCTATTGCATATTGACACAATGGTATAGACTCAAGATTCTCAAGAAATCTGTTATTTTCACAAAGACCTACCTTAAAAGAATCACTTTTAGGAACTGACGATTGAGCTTAGTTGTAAACTTACTTACCTTCCCTGATGTTGATCCCTAGCACAGCATATAATATGCATGGTGATATCCTTGGGATAGTGGGAACTAAGGGATCAGAAGTGAAAGGGCACCATTGCTACATAGAGTTCAAGGCCATCCTGTGGTACATGAGATCCTATCCCAGAAAAGAGGAAGGAGCATGGAGAAAGAGTGGGAAGGGGAAGGGGGGAAGGTGGAGGGAGGAGGGAGAGGTAGAGGAAGAGATGGATTCATTTAGTTATTCTAATCCTACTGCTAAATTAAACATGTATGGAAATAAGTACTATTTATAAGTAAAAAATAAGAAAGGGTAACAAACTAACTCAGAGTCTCAATCAAAAAGAGAAAATTAATGCTGGCAGCAGTCTCTAAAAATGTAAACTATCATTACGTCCATCCAGTGCTGTGTGGCTTGCCATCCCCTTCAACACCCTTGTCTGAGTTACTGTGAGACTTGTGGAGGGACCACTCTGGAAATAAAGCAGTTGTCAGACTAATCTATCTAGCCATCATCTTTGGTGCCTCTATGTGGAACTCACCTCTTTGGTGGTATTGGTTGACAAAAATTCATCTGTCATATCTCTTTTGCACAAGGAGCCCTTTGCTGCTAATAACTGCCCATTTATAGAATGGCAGAGATTTAGGTGGCCACTATGCATTGCAATCGCGTGCTTATTAAATAGAATGGGAAAATGGCAATAATTCTGATTCAGTTGGATGCTCAAATACTAACTTCTGTCATAATCTTCTCAAAAGTTTTAATTTATTTATTCATTTTCAGAGGGAGAGCAGCACGAAAGCACACATGCCAACGCTCACACTACAGTAACAGTGTTGAGGTCAGAGAGCAAATTTGGCGTGTTGGTTCTTGTCTTCCATTTTATTAAGGTGGGGTCTTTTTTGTTGTTGCTTCTGCTGCTTTGTTACATACTCCAGGCTAGTTGACCCATGAGCTTCAGGCCAATTTTCTTGTCTCTCCTTTTGACTTTTCTATAAAAGTGCTGAGATTACAAATTTGAGTACTGCATCCAGCATTTACATGAGTTTCAGGATTGGAACTTGGATTCTTAGACTTATACATCAGGCACTTTTACCTGAGGAGCCATCTCCCTCTCTCCTCACAAAGAATTAAAAGGCCTTTTCACAATATATTGTTACTTCCAAACTCTAAAAAAAATTTTTAGTATAGTTCAAGTTTCTGTCAGATTTATCTCATGACATTTTCTATGCAGTTGTTTTCTCATGTTGGTATCAAGACAGTGTAGATACAGAGACAGAAAAGGAATGCCTAGAATAAGACGGGTAATCTGGAGGCATGCCCACTTTTCTTTCTCTTCTAATTCCTGGCAAAGGTCAGACTTAAAAGCATAGGTCACCCAAAACCTCATAATCCCCAACTCAATGCCCTAGAGAATCACTGTGGATTGATTGGTTTTGGCAAATACATTGAAAAAACTACAATCTGTCCTTTTTGGCCTCTAATGAGGAAAGATGTCAAAGAGGTACCTGATCAGGCTGTACCCCAGGAGGGTCAAACAGGGGCAAAAGGAAGGAGCTGTAGCGCAATGGCCAGTTGGACAGCACTTATGCATACAACCTAACAGCAAGCACTTTCTGTAGGAATGATCAATGATCTTGTTGGAATGCAGTTCTGACTCATCATATCTTGGGAAGGGCTCAGGATGCTACATTTCTTAGGGTGGTGTGGTGGTTTGAAAGAAAATGTTTCCATAGCCTCAGGCATTAAAGTACATATTACCCAGACAGTGGTGCTGTTTGCAGAGGTTTAGGAGGAGTGGCCTTGCTGAATGAAGTATGTCACTAGGGCCTGCTTTGAAATTTTAAGGGTTTGCCCTCCTTGAAGTTTGCCTTCACTGCTTTTAGCTTGTGCTTTGAGACTCAAGCTATTAACCCCCCCAACCTAGCCACCACGCCTGCTATTAAACTACCCTGACATAACCAACCATTATCCTTCTGAATAGATCCCAATAAACTGTATCTTTTATATGCTACCATGATCATACATGGTGTTTTATCACAGCAAAAGAAAAATAACTAATTAAGGTGCTAACTGAAGTTAGTAGTCCAAGACCATCTTTTGAGCAGTGATAATGGTGTTAGTTAATGAGACACTTGTGCCTCAGGCTCAGAACTTTTTGTTCTTCCTGTTATTGTAGAGGAGGGAGAACAAAATAGAAGTCAGAATATCCAAATTTAATGTTGAGTGTGCCACTTATGTTATGACCCCAGCCTTTGAGACCAAATTATCTTATCTGCAAAGGGACTTTGAAGAAACAAATCCCACATACCTCATGCAGTGTTCATAAAGATAAAAGAGATTCCATGTTCAAGCTATTAGTAATGGCTCGATAAGTGATAGTTAACTCTGACCTAGCCACAGCCAACAGTATTAGAAGAATATACAAGCTATGGCTACAAATCTACATGATATCCAGAAGAACAATTTTGTCAGCTTACCAGATGGGAATCGACATGATGCTAAACATGTAAATATTTGGCATGCATTAAAAACACATTCATCCATCAAGTATCTCTCCTTTTCAGACGGGTCTTTGGCTTAAAGAAATAAAAGAGCAAGGAGGTTTTATGCAAAAAAGATGCTATCTATCTAACTTCGCTGGTTCTTTTGTATACTTTGGAGCAGCTTAAAGACATGTTGGAGAATGGTAATGCATGAAACATGGATAATCTCATTTTTCAGAAAGCCTTTGATACTGTTCCATATAATAGGCTGCTTAAACCAAAGACAGCAGGATTCTTGATGAAGGCCTGGGAACAAAGAGGTTGGCTAAAGAACAAAACAAAAAGTTGAGAATGAAACAGAACGGAAAATAGAAGGTGGGGTGATTTTCAAAGAACAAGGGTGGAAGTAGAGATGCTGCAGTTGTGATTAGGACACAGGTTGGTACACTGGATGGAAAACAGACGTAGTGATAGAGCCATGACTCAATTGTGCATGGGTATGAAGTTGGATTTCTCTAGATTGGTATATGCCACCGTCTTTATGCTATAAGAACTAAGTATTGACGTGAGTAGAAGAATGTTAAGAACACTTAAAATGATATGAGACCGTTACAGTGAAAACCATCCCGTTCCAGACTAGACAAAAATGTTATATTTAAGTTCATTATAGTCACTGTAACCCCCAGGGTGCTAAAAACATATATTGTTATAAATCAGTAGGCCCTAATGGGGAGGTAGATTTTTGTATGGAAAATTTAGCAATATTTGGAGATTTTTTGGGGATTAGGGGGGTTGTCATATTTTTGAAGGAGGCATTTTACAAGTGAAGATGAAGGGTACTAAGAAACATCCTAAATATGGATTATAGAAAAGGTACTTCAAAGGGATCATTCTAACCCCCAAAAGTCATAAATATCAAAGTTGTGAAACCTGGACTAAGCCATCATATCTTGATATATACACAGGAGGGAAATGGTTGTAAGGTAAAAATCTTCTATACAACCATCTGGGAAAGCAAAATGTCATTTGTGGTTACAAGTATTAATTATCACCAAACTAAAATAGGGTGCTTGAAACTAAAATGAGGAACAAGGGCATAGGAGAACAAGGAGATACAATGAAAAATAAATTACAGGCGACAACAACCTTCCTGGAATTCCAGATTCTCTCTCACCTCCACACTCTTCCTTGTGTATCTTCTGCTCAATTCACTTCAAATAGACCAGTATAAAGTTTGCTGCAATCAAATCAATAAAAAGAAAGAAAGAAAGAAAGAAAGAAAGAAAGAAAGAAAGAAAGCATCCCAATCTGGCCCCCAAATGTTTGATTCTGCACATGCTGACTTGTAGTTTAGAGGTTATCTTCTTTTAGAGGGAAAAAGTGAATTTAATTAGAAAATGAGGGAGGTAATTGAGGAAAACTTTATATATATATATATATATATATATATATATATATATATATATATATATAATTGTGTATTTTCTATTACTTTATTACATGTAACCCAGAAAGGAAAGCAATTCTTTTATGTGAATTTTCATATATATATATATATATATATATATATATATATATATATATATATATATATATATATATATATATACTACAAATCGAATCAGTCCAGTCTTCTATTACTGATTTCTAGGAAAGTGGAAATGGGGTCAACATAGAATGCATAAGGTAGGTTTCCATGTTATATAAAAGAACTCAGGCATCACTGTTAACCCTATGTCCAGTCATTTCCCAGCTACTGATTTTTTTCCCCAAAGTTTTCTCTCCTATTGTGACATGAATATTTATGCAAGGATCCTCCTTAAGCAGCTTACCCTGCTAACTGCACTGATTAACCTTACATGGAACTGAACAAAGCAGAGCCTGAGAACTGTAGAGAAGCTCGAGAAAGGAATTTTCATTGAGATTAGACAGCAGACAGCGTGTCTGGTTTCTATGATCCTTAAAAGTCAGTCTTGTAAAAAGCCAGTGCCCAAGTCATCAACAATCTACCCTATACTTCGGATAGGTGAAACTACTTATATTTATTATCAAATCAAATCAAATTAAATTTCATTTTATCTTAAAATTTTCTACATATATTTGTGTACAGATGCACGCTGGTACATGAACCATGGCATGTGTGTGGAGATCATACAACTTTTGGGAAACAGTTCTTGTCACGTAGGTTCTGAAGATCACACAAAGCTTGAAAGATTGTCAGACTTACTGTCAAGAGCCTTTACTCATAGACACCACCATCTCATATAGTCAGAGTTAGCTTCATACCCATTGTGTAGCAAAGGGTGACCTTGAATACTATGGAGAACGAAACCCAGAGCTTTGTGCATGCTATGAAAGTACTCTATACCACTGAATTAAATCCCTAACCTCAATTTAACTTTTAAAAGAAAAGAATATATTTTCAAATTAACATGGGTGGCAGTTTGAAGGAGAAATAATCCTCATATGTTCATGTGTTTGAACACACGGTCCCCAGTCATTGGTAGTATTTAGCATGTTTGTGGAACTTTTAAGAGGTGGAGTTTTCCTGGCCCCAGGGTCATGAGAGCTGGTTAGCTGTCCCTGTCCCTAGATGAGTGTAGCACTCAGTTGTTGCACTCACTCCATTTTAGGAAATTGCAACAATATTGTATGTCTTCTAGTTTCCCACACGTTCTGAATATTCATCAATTCGTTACACTTAAGTTACACCAGTTCTTTGGTAAAAAACATATAGTACACCACTAGGAGTCCAACTTTTACAGATCTCACATATAATTGAGGTCATATGCTTTTTGATTTTCTGTGCTCGGTTTATTTCACTTAGCATCGATTTCTCCAAGGTTAGATATGCTCTTCCTTATAACAAAAATGTCGGCTTTATTTTTAGTATTAAGATGGGATAGTGTGTATATATGTATTACGTATGTATATGTTGTAATTATTCATTTATCACATTTTATTTATCCACTCATGAGTGGATGATACTTTGGATGTGTAAGTGACTATTGCTAGTGCTTTAGTGAATATGGGAATGCAGTTGTGTTTTTTATCATGCTTTTGTCAGGACCTTTGGATATATAGTCCAGAGTGGGGTTGATAGGTATTTTCTTTTTTATTGTTTGAAGTAGCTGTACTGTTTATAATAATTGTTCTATTGATTTACATTTTTTCCAACATATTACAAAGGTTTTCTTTTATCCACTTCATCAACACTAATCTTTCATCTTTAATGATAGGCATCCAAACAGGTGTGAAGTGACAACTCACTGTGTTCTTAATTTCTCTTATGGTTAGCAGTGCTGAGCATTTTGTTCCGATATTTGCTGAAAAGTCATTTGTCTTCTTTTGAGCAATGTCTTACTGGGCATGGTGGCACACACCTTTAATCCCAGGACCCAGGAGGCAGAGGCAAGTGGATCTCTGTGAGTTTCTTGGGTAGCCTGATCTACACAGTGCGTTCAAGGACACTAGGGTTACATAGAGAAATCCTATCTCATTTTTCCCCGGCCTTAAAAAAATGTCTGTTCAGATCCTCTACCCATGTACCAATCATGTTGTTTCCTTAATATTGAGTCCGTTCCCTATGTATTTTGCATATAGGCTATTTTTAAAATCAGATAAATTCTTTCTAAATATTTTGCTCTGTAGATTGTATTTTCATGCTGTGAATTTTTGTTTCTTCCAATTTGGCATGCAGAGAAACCTTAGTTTGCAAAAAAAAAAAAAATGTATTTTTTATTTGCTTTTTAAGATGCTGGTGTGTGGCCTGTTTCTCAGATTTGCAACAGTCCCTCCGAGTTGAAACAGTTGCTGAAGTCATAGTAGCCTCAGGTGATAAACAGAAGGCATACAAAAGGTCACACATTCGGGAAGAGCAGCAGCTTACAAGAATCTTGAAGGCACCTATCTACATTATCAACTGGAGTAAACAAACATTTTCTGGGGCTGCAGATAATGACCAGAGAGATTTGGGGCAGAGGAGCTGCCTGTAAGATGTTGTATAAAGAGCATCTTCCAGCTGCAGTTTTGGGGTAACCTCACTCATGTTAGGGTGGGCTTTCCATAGTGATGTAGCTGCTTTTGAGTTATCCCTGCTCCTTGTAAGTAACCTCTTATCCATATTCCTGTTAGTAACCCCAATTAAAAAAAAACATTGGTTCACCAATTTAGACATTCATATAATCATAATTATGGGTCTTCTGGGTCTGTTGTGAGTCAATGTGTGTATTGCATCTCCCCAGAAAAAGTTTATCACACAACAGATACATATGTTTTCAAGAGTGCGCGTGCACACACACACACATACACATCATCTGACATACCTTAAGATCCAGCTTTGATGATTAATTTCATTCCTTTGTTGCTATTTTATTTCCAACTTCTTATGGTGTTAAGTTAACCTAAGGGTCCACATTCAATATGTTAACCCATCCCTTATTCATTACCAGATAATCCTAGTTTATCATGGAAAAATTCATACTATAGTTTGCAAGTTGGGGACCAAGAAGATTATGAAAAATCTCTGCCACCACTTATCCTTAGCAGATGCCTCGGTGACACGGATTGATCGAAGCATCTCTGTAGAAAAAAAAAATGGGAGGCCCTCTTATAATATCTAACAGACCATAAATGGATTCCTAAGAAAATATTCAGTAGACCACACATCATGACCAAGAGGATTCCAGTAGTAGCCCATTACCCTGACAGTCTTAAAACTAGCTGTTCTCTTTTCATGCCTGCAAGGCTGATTGGCTGATTAAGACTTCCTTAATTACAGAGAGTTGGAGTATTTAAAGTCCTGAGCCAAAGTATCTTAAGCTATTTTATCCCACCAAAGAGTTGCCTTGGCCAGAGACTTTTGAGTGTAAATGGAAAGTCATACGTTCTACAAGATGTGGATGACAACACTGCGACATTTTTATGTTGATGAGTGTTAGCACATCACAGTCCAGGTAGCCCTCAGGCCACACTAGCCTGCTGTTATAACCAGAGGTCTCAGCTGCCTCTGAATCACTCATCCAGCTGCCACTGCCACAGCACCTGAGAAAACCATGACCATAAGAAGTACAACAGGACTTGCACAGAACTGTGTATGAGTGCCTAATGACTCACCAATACAAGGCGTTTTCCTAGTGTATTACTTGCTTTTCTGTTGCTACGATGAAATACCACGTTAAAAGGCAACTTAGAGGGGAGGGGGGATTTTGACTTACAGTTCCCAAGGGAGAGAATCAAGCCTGGCAGAGAAGCCACAACTTCAGGAATGTGAACACTCAGGAAACAGAAAGATCAGATTTCCTCTGTGCATGGGGCAAAAGGTGGGAACTGGAAGATGAACAAGGGGTAGATGGAATTATGGGCTTTTCAAGGCCTGTCCCCGGAGACATACTTTCTTCAGCAAGGTTCCCTTCCTAAAGTTTCCATAACTTTCCCAGACCCTGCCCCCAATTGGAGGCCACCTGTTCAAACACATGAGCTTATACGGGACACTTCTCTTTCAAACCACCACAGAAAGAAACAGACAAAGGGAGAATTCACTGAGATATACTTCAAGACAGCAAAAGCAAGTTTCCAGGAAGGAAACTTTGAACTGAAGTCCCTGGCTTTATAAAAGGGCCTCACCCGTGTTAAAGATTCTACAAGGCTGATTACAGAGAGCTGGAATATTCCATGTTTTGAGCCAAATTATCTTGGGCTCTCTTTACTCTGGTCAACAGTCATTCATTGTCTCTCTCTGTTTGACCTCACAACCTTGTGACTATCAGGTGCAATCTTTCTGCGGTACTAACAAGCAACCAAGCTTTCACCAACCCAAAGGCTAAAGTGCCATTGGATAGCATCTAAAACCTGGAGCAAGGTTTTCCCAGTTTTCTGTTACCCAGGTATCTGATGTTCCTATCAATGAATTTTAAAAGTACTTGTTTTATGACTTTCTCACTATGAAACTTGGGAAATTGTGATTGCATTTGGGACATACTACTTGAGGTGGCCTAAATCCATGTTCCCAGTGTATGGTCACTTACTTATGTTTGGCTCCAGAACATACTATCTGATTCACCAAAGGAAAAAAACAATATCAAGCATGGTGAGATACCCTTGTAATCTCAGTGTTGGGAAGGAAGAGCTAGCAGGATCCCTATGGTTCCTTAGATAACCACCTCAGCCGAATCTTGTGCTGATGATGAAAGACTCAGTTTTAAAACAGATAGGTGGCATTGCTGGAGACTACACCTGAGTTTGTCCTCTGGCCTCCACACACATACTTGCATACATGTGCTCGAACACACAGGATTCTGCAGGTACATACGTGAACATGTATGGACCTGTGAGAATGGAGTAAATAAATGAGGCAGACTAAAAGATAGCAATAGCTAACTTATTTTCACCATACCAGTTTGTATTCTGATTAAGGGGGGATCACATGGGTAAAGTGTAGAATCACAAGGACAAGCTATATATGGCAGGCAAGTAGCAAGGAGGCAAAACATGTTTATTTTTTCAGAGATGTCAATATACAAATAACAATACCCATTTGTAATGAATAATCTAAGGTAAACTCACTCTTATATGCTACACCTGGGAGGGGCATGTAAGCAAAAGCCAAGAACAATTCTGTGTTTTTGAAGAGACAGAAATCTCAAGACTCTTGTCTTGGTTTCTTGAAGTTTTCTCACAAGCACTTGGAAATCTCTTCACTGGACTCCACTCTCGGACTGTGTTCTGACCATAGAGAAAATTTATGTGCAAACGAAAACAAGTAAAAGGTACTGGCGGGTGTCTCTTGGCCTCTGGTGGTTGACCTGGAGGAATAGAGTCTATAGTATCCAGGACTTACCCTTGCAAAAGATGACATTCAAAGGAAGTTGTTGGAGGCTACTAAAGGCACCTATTGTTGCTTTGACTGGTCAATAATGAAGCAAAGGAAATTTCAGTTTCCCTTTGACACAAACTCATGTCCCCATTATCGGGTAATATTAATCTAATAGCATAAATTTATGTTTTCTAATTAATATTTTAGAAAACTCTCATTGATTTCTTTTTTTAAAAATAGAATAACAATTTTTAAAACTGTGCATGTGTGCGTGTGTACGTGTGTGTGTATACGTGTGTGTGTATATATGTGTGTGTGTGTGTGTGTGTGTGTGTGTGTGTGTGTGTGTGTGTGTTTACACCAGAGGACAAATTGGGCTGTTGGTCTCTGCTTTCTACTTCATCTAAGGCAGGACTTAATTTTTGCCACTGCATATACCAGACTGGCTAGGCGGTGAGTTGTTGCAGATTCTTCTCGATGTTTCTTTCTCCTGTGTCATTACAGGAGTGCTGGGATTACAGATAGACACTACCATGTCTGATTTTCATGTAAGGATCTGAACTCAGGTGCTCATGCTTGCATGGCAAAAGAAATGTTTAGTAAGCTATTTCCAGAGCGTCCAAGTGAGTCATCTTTTCTTTTTGTTTTTTTTTTTTTTTGACATAATTGTTCATGCCTATTATGTATTTTGACCATTTTCTCCCACAATTCTATATTGTATCCATCTTTCTCTACCTAGGAGCATCTTCTTCCCAACAAGTTCCCCTACAATGGAATAATCTTAATTCAGAAAAGGACATTGTAAGGAGAGAGTAGACAGAGATAGGACCCAAGTAAACAATAAAACAATTACTTAAGGATGAGAAATTACTCAATGTTCATGGAAATTTATTATTTATCCCCCCTTACTTATTACTAAAATGGATAATAAATTATCATATAACAATTTATGTTTTGAGTTTTTACTTCTGTTTGGCAATGCATGACTCTCTGTGTTCTACAGTTTGATCTTTTCTTTAGAGCTCTCTTAGTTCATAATTCTCTTCTATAACTCTTGTCTATTCTGTTATTTAACTCCCTTGGTAACTCCTTTAGTTGAACTATCAAATCTGATTATTTAATTATTTTTTATTCTTTGTTACTATTCATGACATTTGACATCCTTTATGCTTTGTAAATGTTCTGAGTTCATCTTTAGAATTTACTTCTATAAAGTTCCTTTCTCCAGCCTACTCTTTGCTTTCAGAGTCTCTTGTCATGGATCTATAGGGTTCAACTTACATCAATCAGATGATTGGTTATATTCGCAGCTCCACATTAATTTTTGGAGAGGCAAAGAAGCTGCCTAGGTCAGAGATCAGTACACGTCTATCACAAATATCCTGGAGGATGACAACGAAGAAGGCAGTTCATGTAGTTTAGACTAGGGCCTGCCAGCCATGATTTGCTGGCCACCTCCCATCTGTTGTCTGATTTCCAAGGCCTATAAACAAAGGATACTTTTTACATTGTAAATGTTTTCCATTTCTAATTATGTGAATGTATTTGTGTATCTGTGAATGGGTATGTGCATGTGAGTGCAGTGTCTGTGGAGTCTAGAAGCTAGAGTTTAACAGGATGTAAACTTCCCTATGGGGGTGCTATTAACTGAACTCTGGTCCTCTTCCAGAGTAGTAATCTCACCTAACTAGCTTTCTCTTTAGCCCCTGAGCTTTTACATTTTCAAGTGGTTGAAACAAATATGAACATTCGGTGACATGTGAAAATGACATGAAATCAAAACTTCAATATCTATGAACAAAGATTTCTTGGAGAACACCATGTCTTGTTGTATGCATATAACTCTAATCCTGTGGAAGCAGTGTTTAGTAATTCAACAGAGACCATATGGCTCACGAAGTCTAAAGTGTTTACTAACTAGCCTTTGAAGAAACATTTTACTGCATCATTAAATTTGCAATCATTCTTTGTGTGAAAATGAGAGTATGCTCCTTGGATGTCTGTTAAAATTCTCTGCTGCTAGAAGGAAGTCAGAAAGTGAAAAGATCAAACCGAATGCTGTGAGTAGTGTCAATCCTTTTGAAACATCACAAGGACTTTAAAAACCCTCTGTCCTCACAGCAAAATATGTCATTCCCCAGTATGACCACCAGATGGAGACTTCATTGGTGGTTCAAAGGAATCAGCATTCTAGGTAGGGAAACACTGTGTGTGTGATTTAAAAACCCTCTCAGCAATATGCATGTCAAGATGAACTAGATAATGCTAAACTCTGAAAAGCCGTCATGGGAAAGCAGGGTGAGGCTTAAAATTTAGCTTTGACGGAAGTCAAACCTTCCCTGGGGTAAGCAATCTATGCTTAGTCTCAAAATATAACATACAAAGAATATCCTTCCTAACAGGGCAGATAGCAAACTGCAGTGTTAGGGAACTTCCTTTTAAAAATCTCCTTGAGTGTTAGTTTATAAATTAAATTATTTTTTTATTTTGTTTTGACATTTTTACATGTTGTGTGGCGGCTGTCTGTATATGACGCACCATCTTATGTGGCAGTCAGAGAATGACTTGGGAGGTGGCAGAAGTTCTTTCCTTCCAACATGTGGATCCACAGGATCAAACTGAGGACTTCAGGCTTAACAGCAAGTGCCTTTATCCACTAAGCCATCTCCTTGGCCCAAGACTTCATCATATAAAAGCAACACTACTTCTGGATCTGTTGCAGGTGCTGTAGTTTTGATATTAGATGAGTAAGTTCATCAAATGATCATGTACTAGCAGCTTGGTGGGCAGGGTACCACCCTCATATGTGACTAATAAGGTTATTTCAGAACTGAGATTCTTCCCATGAGAACGGGTCAGTTCAGTTATCTCACTTCCGGTCTAATTCACTTCCTGTCAATCCGAGCCTCTCAGGTATGTTCCCACCTTCGTGATACCATCTGCATGAGGTTCTCACTGGAGCCAAGACATGCCCGTGTAACACTTTAGAACAGTAGGTTCTTAGCCTCCCTAATGCTGTGATCATTTAATACAGTTTTTCCTGTGGTGGTTCTCAACAATAAAATTATTTTGTTGCTACTGCATAGCTGTATGTTTTTGCTACTGTTATGAATCATAATGTAAATATTAGATATGCAACTCTCAAAGAAGTTATGACCCACAGGTTGCCACTGCTGCTCTATTTATTTTTATTTTTATGTGCATTTGTGTTTTGCCTGCATGTATATCTGTGTGAGGGTGTTAGATCTCCTGAAACTGGAATTACAGACAGTTGGGAGCTGCCATGAGGGTGTTAGAAAATGAACCCAGGTCCCTTGGAAGAACAGCCAGTGCTCTTAACTGCCGAACTATCTCTCCGGCCCTTTTAAAATTTCTTTTTATTTTAGTGAACAGCTGCTCTAGATCCTTAAGAAGTAGGCTAACCATCTTTCCTTTATTCAGTATTCAACTGGAGGTATTTTTTTTTTATTATAACAGTTTGAAATAAACCAAAAGGATGGATGATGTAAAGACCAGAAACTTAAAAATATTGATCATAGAAGTTGTCTTGTGTCTGGGCCTGACTGGGAGGATAGTTGATTGATCAAATTACCAAGTCTAATCAGACCCAAGGAGATTGGGGCCTACTTCATGGGCAGCTTCCCAGATACGTGGGTAAGATCTCAGTAAGCCCAGTCTCTAATTGCAGAAAGAGCCGTCGAGGCTCTATGAAAATGGAATGACTTTCAGACAGAACTCTCTCAGGAATGCTGTCGCTATAACATACTTTGGGGAAGTCTTGGATGGAATGAAGATGATGTGTGATGAGATGCCAGGTACAAGAGCAACAGGATCCATTCTAAAGATGCTAGACTTAAGTAGAATTGGCTAAGATTGAGTCAAGAAGGGCTAATCGAGAGCATGAGAGCTGAAAATGTCTTTTAATTTTCAGGATACCAAAGGATCTTGTAATGGGCCTGTTCCTTAATTCACCTACTTCAAAATGCATGTGTCTTCATCTCTCCTGAAACAGTTACATGTAGAGATTTCCAGATGTTCATCCTTCCAAGCAACTTCTTCACTCTTAGCACAACATTTGTTTTCTTCTGCAGCACTCAAGATAGAAGCCAGGACCTAGTGTGTGCTAGGCAAGCACTCTACCACTGAGCAATATCCCCAGCTTCTAAGTATAATATTCAGTGGTGCTTCCAAATCATACCCAAGCCCTTTAAAGACCTGGTGCAAAATGCTTTAAGATGAGGGATTGTATGACTTCAGAATTTCAATCATAATTTTATATGATGAGCTCATGTGCTTTAAAAATGGTCCTTGTTTGAATCAAAGAGTAAAGTTTCTATTGATTTCTTTTAGACAGGGACTCATACTGCCTAGCTGGGCCTTGAACTCTATGTATTGGTAAAGATGACCTTGGTTTTCTGGTTGTCCTCCTAGCTCCTGAATGCCAATATAAGCCACTATGTCGAATTTATGCAGTGCAAGGAATTGAACCCAGGAGTCTGTGTGTGCTAGGTAAGTACTCTTACCAACTGAGCTATATGACCAGCCCCATAGTTAATTTTAAAAGAAACAGAATCAATTTCAAGAGTATAAAGGAGGTCTTCTTAGAACATTAAGGTAAGAGAAGAACAGAACGAATAGACTGAGAGGGTTTATTGGCTCACACAACAACAAACTAGATAGATATTGTCATAATACTGATTTGTACACCAGAGTACCTGGTAGCTTCCCGGGGGGGGGGGGGGGACAATGAAGCAGTCACTGTCACTGCTGTAGGTTTAGAAGCTTTTTGGAAAGTTTCTGGTGTATGTTACATTCAAAGGTATTGTTCAATGTTCATGAGTAAAGGCAGCAGCAATAGACATATTGACTCAAAAAAAAATAAAGCAAGAGCTTTGTGAGGTGGTTGTAATGTCAGAACATGGGCAGCTGAGGCAGAAAAATCAACAGGAGCTTAGCATGGCTGTCCTTTGAGAGTCTCCACCTATCAGGTGACTCAAATAGTTGCCAAGCCAACCAAAGAACATACATGGGCTAGATCTAGGCCTCCCCACACATATATGTAATGGATGTGCAACCTGGTCTTCATGTGGGTCCCAAACAACTAAAGTAGGGGGAGCTATCCCTAAAGGTGTTACCTGTATGTGGGATGTGTTCTTCCAGTTGGGCTGCCTTGTCTGGCCTCGGAGAGCAAGGAAACACCCAGCCCAACAGAGACTTGAAGGGCTAGGATTAGGGGATACCCAGGGGTCCCTCACCCACTCAGAGGAGAATGGGACAGGGAGGCAGAAGGATTCTAGGATGGGGTGAATGGAAGGGGGCAGTGAGTGGGATACAAAGTGAATAATTAAAATGAAATGAAATGATTTTTTTTTTTTTAGTTTAGCCTAGGCTATATAATGTAAAATGGGTGGGGGAAGGGAGGGGAGAGAGGAAAAGAGAGAAAACTTGAACTTAAAGATGCTGTCAGCTATCTTCCTCCATCAGCCTTTGTTCCAGCTGGAACCCTTTGCCTGTGGCACTGTGCTGTCTATATTCAGTGCAGTTCTCCCTCCCCATTAGTTGTGTACCTCCTGTGCTTATCACTTGTACATACATATTCACAACACTATTTTTTTAGGTCTCTCTCAAATTTACAATTCAGATAAACCATGGCAAGAAGATTCACCTTACACAGAGATGTAACAGCCTGTGGCAGTTTGAATGTGATTGGCCATGATAGACTTACAAGGAGTGACGATAATATTAAGAGGTGTGACCTTGTTGTAATTGGTAGAGCCTTCCTGGAGGAAGTGTATCACTACAGGGGTAGGTTTTGAGAGATTGTATGTTCAAGCTGCACCTTGTGTGGCACACAATATCCTTCTTCTGCCTGTGGATCAAGATATAGAACTCTCAACTCCTTCTCCAGCACCATGTTTGCCTGCATGCTGCCATGTTTCCCACCATGATGATAATGGACTGAACATCTGAAACTGTAAGCCAACTTTAATCAATATTTTCCTTTATAAACCATGGTGGCTCTTTACATTAATAAACCCTAACTAAACCTCTAAAAGATGGAAGAAAATAATAGACAAGAGAAAGATCTCTCATGCTAATGGATCAGTAGAACTAACAAAGTGAAAATGGCTATCTTGCCAAAAATAACTTGCAGATTCATTGCAATCCCCATCAAAATTCTATCACAATTCGTTACAGATCTTGAAAGAGCAATTTTCAACTTCATAAGAACAAACCCCAAAAAACCCAGGATAGCCAAAACAATCCTGAACAATAAGTGAACTCCTGGAAGTATCACCATCCCTGCTCTCAATTTATACTACAGAGAAAAAGTAATAAAAAAAGAAAAACTGCATGCTATTGGTATAGGAACACAAAGACTAACAAACTGAATCAAAATGGAGACCCAGAAATAAACCCACATACTCACAAACACTTAATTTTTGATGAAGCCAAACCTTGCAATAGAAGAAAGAAAACATCTTCAACAAATAATACTGTTTTAACTAGATGTCTACATGTGAAAAAACACAAATAGATCCATATTTATCCATATTTATCACCTGTACAAAACTCATGTCCAAGTGGATCAAAAACCAGACACACTAAATCTAATAAAGTAAGTGAGGAACTGCCTTGGATGAACTGGTACAGGGGCCAACTTCCTAAACAGAGCACCAACAGCTAAGATCAACAATTAATAAATAGGATCTCTATAATATTTGAAATGTAAGTAAAGAAAATAACCAATTAAAAAATCCTTAAGCTTGCAATCCCACCGACAATGAAGGAAACACTCCTCAGAAAATTGGACATAGTACTACCTGAGGACCCAGATATATCACTCCTGGGCATATAGTCAAAAGATGTTCTAACATACAACAGGGACACATAGTCCACTATGTTTATAGCAGTCTTACTTATAAATGTCAGAATCTGGAAAGAACCTAGATGTCACTAAACAAAAAAATGGATACAGAAAATGTGGTACATTTACACAATGGAGTACTACTAAGCTATTAAAAACAGTGAGTCCCGGGCTGGAGAGATGGCTCAGTGGTTAAGAGCATTTCCAGAGATCTTGAGTTCAAATGCTAGCAACCACATGGTGACTCACAACCATCTGTAATGAGATCTGATGCCCTCTTCTGGTATGTCTGAAGACAGCCACAATGTATGTAATATGTAATAATAGATGTAATAATAGATCAATAAATCTTTAAAATCAAAAAGTTCATGAAATTTTTAGGCAAACGCATGGATCTAGGAAATATCATCCTGAGTGAGGTGGTAACCCAATCACAAAAGTAGACACATGGTATGTACTCACTGATGAGTTGATATCAGCCCAAAAGCTTGGAATACCCAAGATACAATTCAGAGACCACATGAAGCTTAAGAAGGAGAATGACCAAAGTGAGGAAGGATGCTTCTGTCCTTATTAGAAGGGGCAACAAAAATATTCACAGGAGGAAATAGAGATAGAATGTTTGGAGCAGAGACTGAAGGAAAGGTCATCCAGAGACTGTTCCACCTGGGGATCCATCTCATATACAGCCACCAATACTGGTGATGCCATTAAGTGCATGTTGACAGGAGCATGATATAGCTGTCTTCTGAGAGGCTCTGCTAGAGCCTGACAAATACAGAGGGGGATGCTCACAGCCAACCATAGAACTGAGCACAGGGTCAATAATGGAGCAGTTAGCAAAAGAATAGAAGGATTTGAAGGAGTTTGCAACCCCATAAGAACAAGAGTAACAACAAACTAGATAGAGCTCCCAGGGATTAAACCACTATCCAAAGAGTACACGTGGATGGACCCATGGCTCCAGCTGCACATGTAGCAGAGGATGGCCTTGTTGGGCATCAATGGGAGGAGAAGTCCTGCCAAGGCAAGATGCCCCAGTGTAGGGGAAGTCTGGGTAGGGAGGCAGAAGGAGGTGCGTGGGTGGGTGGGTGGGTGAATACCATCAAAGAAGCAGGGGGATGGGGGATGGGATATGGAGGGAAATCCAGGAGAGGTGATAACATTTAAAATGGAAATAAAATATATCCAATAAAATCAGAAAATTGTAATCTCCATTATTCTTTTTGTCTACAAAAAATCCATAAAGAATAAATAAATGGGACCTCATGAAACTGAAAAGCTTCTGAAAGTCAAAGGACACCATCAATATAAGAAAACACCAGCCCACAGATTGGGAAGAAAGCTTTACCGACCCTACATCTGACAGAAGGCTAATATCATATATATATATATCCCAAGATGTTAGATACCAACAACCCAAATAACCCAATTAAAAACAGGGTACAGTGATAAATACAATTCTCAACAAAGGAATTTCAAATGGCCCACACAAAGAAATATTCAAAGTCCTTAGTCATCAGGGAAATTCAAATCAAAACAACCCTGAGAAAACATCTTAAACCCATCAGAATGGCTAAGGTTAAAATCTCAAATGACAGCTTGTGCTGGAGAGGATGTGCAGTAAAGGGAACACTGCTCCATTCTTGGTGGAATGAAAAATTATACAACCACTCTGGAAATCAATCTGGGAGTTTTTCCAAAAGTTGGGAATAGTTCTATCACAAGATTCCTGGGCATGTACCTCCAAAATGCTCCACCATCCCACCAGAACACTTGTTCCACTATGTTCATAAAAGCCTTATTCCTAATAGCCAGAAACTGGAACAAAACCTAGATATCCCTCAACTGAGGAATGGATAAAGAAAATGTGGTTCATTTATACAATGAAATACAGTTCAGCTGTTAAAAACCAAGGCATCATGAAGTTTGCAGGAAAATGGATGGAACTTGTGAATATTATGAGATAACTTAGTTCCAAAAGAACATGCATGGTATATACTCACTGATAAGTGAATATTAGCCATAAAATACAGGTACTATGATAAGCACAATATATTCAACAGTCCCTAAGAACCCAAATTGTAAAGAGGGCCCAAGGGAGGCCCATTCAGTCTTTCTCAGAAGGAGAAATAAAATAGATATCAGAGGTCAATGGAGGGAGGGACCTGGGTAGGAGAAGAGATGGAGAATGGAGCAGAGAGAAGGTAGGGTGTAGGAAGGGCAGGAGAGAAAAAAGTAAATCAGTGGTAGATGGGCGTGGTTTATGTTATCTCTAGGATGTGTCAGATACCTGGGACAGGGGAATGAAGGCAGCGGCAGGCTCCAGGGTGTCTATGGGAGTGACTCTTACTGCAATTCCTAGTGGGGTATACGGATCCTAAAGTGTCCACTTCCTTTAGCCAGGCAAGATGCTCAGTGGAAAGATAGAACAGCAACCCACCCATTAAACCCTGCCAAAATGTGACCTGCCAAAAAGATGTGCAGGGACAAAGATAGTGCAGAGAACGAGGGAATGCCAACCTATGACTGGCTCAAAATGAGACCCATTCTACAGACAAGAACCAATCCCTGACATTATTAATGATACTCTATTGTGCTTGCAAAGAAGATCCTAGCATAACTGTCCCCTGAGAGGCTCCACCCAGCAGCTGATGGAAACAGATGCAGAGACCCACAGCCAAACATTAGATGGAGCTGGTAGAGTCTTGTGGAAGAGTCAGGAAGGATTGATAGACCAGAAGAGGATAGCCACTCCTAGGGGAAGACCAACAGAGTCAACTAACCTGGACCCTTGGGGGATTCCCAGAAACTGAAAAACCAACCAAAAAGTGAGCATGGCCTAGCCCCCACCCTCACCCCTGTGCATATGTAGGAAATGTGCAGCTTGGTCTTCATGCAGGTCTCTCAACAACTGGAGCAGGGGCTGTCCCTGAATTTGTTGCCAGCTTGAGGATTCAGTTCCCCTAATAGGGCCACCTTGTCTAGCCTCAGTGAGAGGATTGCCTAGTCCTGCAATGAGTGATGTGAGGAGGTGGGGGGGTTGATGAGGGTGGGAGAGCTCCCCTTCTCACAGGAAAAGGGCAAGGGGGAAAGGGGAGGAGTTGTGAGAGGGGGTACTTGGAGGAGAGCAGGGTAATATTGGGGTGTAAGGCAAATAAGTTAATTAATTTTTTAAAATAAAAATAAATAAAAAACATTGAGTTGTAAAAAGCATGAAGAATAATAAAATGTCTGGTATATACCCTTAGCTCCCAGGGGGTAATCTCTAAATTGATGCATTATGCTGCCTGACAAGAGGAAGTTGTTTGATTAGAAGATTTGGACTTTGTATAGTGGTTTCTTATGGAAGTTTGGGATCCTCTGTAGCAACTTCAAACGCTAGCGGCAGTGAAGACTGGAGTATTAACTGTATGACTTAACTATATCATCCTGAGTGAGGTAACCCAGTCACAAAAGGACAGACATAATATGCAGTCACTGATAATGGGATACTAACCCCAGAAAGCTCTGAACACCCCAGAAACAACTCACAGACTGTGTGAAGTTCAAGAAAAGTAAAGGCCAAAAAAAAAAAAAAGAAAGAAAGAAAAGAAAAGAAAAGAAAAAAAAGAAAAAGAAAAATCATTAGGCTTAATCTTTACACACCAAGAAAACTTTGACTATTTTCAGGTTGCATCCTGTTTTGCATGTACTTTATGCTCATTGTAACTAGTGAGATCTTAATGCACACTACCAAACCTTTAAAAAAAAAAATCAAGTACTGACAAAAATGTATTCATGTCTTGTTATGCAAAAATGCTTTTAAAATCTGTACATTTATCTTAGTTTTTTAAAATAAAGTTGTTCAATTAAAAAAAAAGACTCCAGGCTCAATTTCCAGTAAAAAAAAAAAAAAAAAAAAAGATTAGCCTTGTTGCCAGCATGCTGCCAAGAACCAATCAAAACTCTGGATGCCAGCAACACAGGTGAATTCCCTGGGCTGACAATGTTGAGCATATATTCCAAATTGGATTCAATTGAGCAATGTATCATTGAGGATAACAAAGTCTTATATTTGGACAAATCTTTGGCACTGCTTCCTTTATATTGTTCTATTCAGCCTTTTGCTATAATAAAAATGTTCTTAATATTTATTAAGAAAGACATTGTCATTTTGAGGGAACTTGGGATGAAAACAAGAACATCATTGAAGGATATACATTCATCAGACTCCCTCCCTTTACATAGATCTCATCATCAGCCACATATCCTTTGGCCAATTTTATCCAAGGATGGGAATTGAGGCCCAGAAAGCATTAGGATCGTGTTTTGTACGCCTCTTTTTGGCAACTGACTACTGTTCCACTTTCTAAGGGCAGCCTCAGTGAAGCACCATATACCAGGTGGTTTTCAGTAGAAAATATTTATCATGTCACACCTTTCAAGGTCAGAACTCTGTAATGAAAGTGTCAGTAGGGATAAGCTTCGCCTAATGCCTGTAGAGGCAGATCTTTTCATGTAAACCTTTGTCATAGATGGATCATTTGGATCAAAGGTATGCACTGCTATCACATGCCTGTTTCCACCCATGATCCCTCTGCTTTTTTACAAATACTAGTCAGAGTGAAGGACGAGCCCTCCCCATACTGGAGTTAATTAATCTAATTCTAGTAACCTTAATCCTAATTCCAGTATCTGTTTTCAGAATCAGTTTAGATCTTAAATCTGGAACTCAGAACTCCCAATCTGTGTTGTAGGTAGCCAAAACCGTAATCTATAGTAATTCCTTTGATTTTTCTAGACTGCTTTGAGTTAAAGGAAACTGTTTATTTTTGGCCGCATATAATCCATGTACTTTTTTGTCTTCCATTATGGAGAGTCGGCACCTGAAGGAACCTGATCAACCGAGCACTTTGCTTCCCAGCCACCCTTGATTACAGGCAGACCCACAGTGCTGCTGCTCACCTGCCACATGTGGATAGAATGGAGATTTGTCACTTTAGTTTGGATCTTCATAGAAACTGATGCTGGGACAATGAAGTAGCTCAGCTGGTCCAGACACTTACCACCAGCCCTGATGACCTGATTCCCAGGAGGTGCACAACAGGAGAGAAGTTCTGTGCTCAAGCTATTTTGGACACACCCATACGCACACACACAAAATGCATAAAATACATGTAATTTAAAGTTCAACTGATGCTATTTTTTCCTTAAGCAGAAGACTCGGGGCTTAAGCTTTGCCAGTATCTATGGAGGGAAGCTGCTTGTCCAGTGACTAGAAAATATCCCAATTAATTTGTTGTGGGAGCACTGAGGTTCTGTCCTCTACGTTTAATGATTAAACTTAAGGGCTTTACTTGTTGCAGCAGGGAACATCACGCCCACTAAGGCATTCGAATGACACAATGGATTTCTTTGTCATTATAATCACAGTAAGCTGATATTCTGCTAAATGCACCTTTAAATTCTAATGTGAGTTTAAGGTCATAATTGAAAGAAAGGAAAAAACAAAAAGACTGTACTCTCCAAAAATTTGGCAGGCCATAAGGATAGATATCATATACTGTGTTTTCTTCAAAGGAATTTGTCCTTAGGTATTTCAAATATTTTCATTGAATTATCAACTTTTTTTTTCTTTCCTTTCCTTTTCTTTTTTCCTTGCAAGGTAGGGTTTCAGGTCTCATGTATCCCAGGCTAGGCTCCAAGGATAACTGTGAACTTATGACCCTCCTGCTTGTACCACCCTTGGATTTTATGTAAGGTTGATGGTCGTATCCAGGGCTTCATGCTTGTTAGACAAGTGTGTCACCAACTGTGAAACATATCCACCTCTGCAACCTAATTTTTGAAACACAGTTTTGTTGTTTAACTCTATCTTGCTATTAATAATAGAGTAACACGTGTCCTTTATATCACATATAGGATAGGATTAAGGAGGTGGAGGTGACTGTGTACTTAATAAATCATTATATCTCCATTCATCTCATTGTCGAGTGCTCTTATTTAGTTTCTAGATGCAAATGGAAAGATGCTTTAATTTTCAGAAGCCAAATAGCTTCCACCAGTGGGTGGCTTTTAGTGAACTTCCCCAGATCAGACATCTGCCAGTTCAGGGATCTCAAGAAGCACATGATGAAGTTTAAGAGACCTTAGGAGTCACTGTCACTTCATCCTACATAGAAGTTTTAGACAGTGGAAGATCTTTAGAAAGTACTGTTCTTATGGATTTTGAGAGACCAGCTGTAAAAGTTTTACTTCTGCCCCCACAATGAGCAGTTGGCAGGGATCAGGGGTATGATTGACTGTCACCATGCATAGAGCTTCTACTGGCATCTGCCAGGCAGAAGACAAGGATCAGCATCTCATAGAGGAAAGGTTAGTTAATGGATTCAGTCTGAATATCAAATGTCTTTCACATGCCCATGTATTTCATTCAATACAATAGTCTCCAGTGGGTGGCAGTGTGTTAGTTGGGGTTTTACTGCTGTGAGCCGACACCATGATCAAGGCAAATCTTATAAAGGACAACATTTAATTGGGGCTGGCTTACGGGTTCAGAGGTTCAGTCCAGTATCATCAAGGCAGAACCATGGCAACATCCAGACTGTCATGGTGCAGGAAGAGCTGAGAATTATACCTCCTCATTTAAAAGTTGCTAGCAAAATACTGTCTTCCAGGCAGCTAGAATTAGGGTCTTAGAACCCATACCCACAGTGACACACCTACTCCAACAGGGCCACACCTATTTCAACAGTGCCACACTTTCTAATATAGCTACTCCCTGGGCCAGCCGAGCATAAACAAACTATCACAGACACCATGTGTGCACACTGGGACTCTTAGGAGGCGAGATCTAGCTGGCAGAAGTGGATTTCTGGGGAATAGGCCCTGAAGTTTCTGGCTTGGCCTGCCTCCTGTCTGTGTGTCTGCTTGTTGTTCTACAGCATCAGAACAAAGTGGGCTATGAAGTCTGCAACCACCATGCTGACCTCACCAGGGACTATCAGCTAAAATGTAACTTCCTCCCCAAGGTGCTTTTTGTCAGGTACTGGGTAGTAGAAATGAGAAAGTGATTAATATATCCTCTTCTAAAGTATTTCCCAGTTCATAGTACATGAGAAACTGTGACCCAACATGACATGTGAAATGAATC
Source organism: Micromys minutus (assembly GCF_963924665.1). Classification (NCBI taxonomy): domain Eukaryota; kingdom Metazoa; phylum Chordata; class Mammalia; order Rodentia; family Muridae; genus Micromys; species Micromys minutus. The sequence continues at coordinate 22,207,667 of NC_137970.1, read as the reverse complement.
TAACTGAAGAACTCTGATCAAGTTTGCTCCAGAGTCAAAACTGAAGTTTCAAAGAGTAACTATGAGAATTGTTGCCTGAAAGATGTTGATGTGTAAGCCACTGTAATAGCTACTTTTCATGGGTGGGAACTCTTTACAACAGTGATAATGTAGAAAGGAATGGTCATTTTTCTTTTGCAGAATATTTAACCGTTGGAGCTAATGCGCATGGTGTAACATTTGATTGAAAAAGTCAACTGTCAAACCTGTAGTATGATTGATTCTGATTCATTGCTTTTAAATAAGCACACAGACAAGTGTATTAAAAATGGAACTACTGAATGAAATGTACTCATTGTTTCTTGGTATTTAAGTTCTCTTTATTACCGTGAAGGTCACTGTGTATATTTTCTACATTGAGTGTGTATCATGAACTACAATGGAGCAAGGAGGAAAAGGAAACAGAGAAGGGAGACCTGATCTCTTTGGGTTACGATTATTTTCACACCAGAACTGAAGAAAGGTCTCCTTTGTTCATGGGCTCTATGGTCCAGATGTGGTAGAAAAGAGCCTCCATACCTGAGAATAGCTACACGAAACATGATGAATTAGTTCACCTGAATAATGTACTTTGGAACACATAACTTTGTGCTCTTTTGACTACCATTGTATTTTCTTTTGAGTTTACAAAAGACATTGCTACACATAGCCACAAGTATGTCAAACCTTCTTACGCTAATAGTGGATAGAAAAAGAGAAGGAAAAAAATTAGCCTTTTAAAATATTTGTAGTAAATGCTTCCTTTAGTAACAAATCCAAATACTGATTGATGATGGTTTGTCATCTATCGTTTCCCAAAAGTCAAGTTTGAGGGATCATCCATCTTAGTCATCTTAGAAAGCTGGCTTCCAACCACAATGGAACTATGATTACCAGTATGGAATAGTTGAAAGAAAAGACAAAACAAATCCCAGGGCTGGGGAGATGGCTCAGTGGTTTAGAGCACTGATTACTCTTCCAGGGGTCTTGAGTTCAATTCCCAGCACCTACATGGTGGCTCACAATCATCTGTAATGGGATCTGATGCCTTCTTCTGGTGAGTCTGAATACAGCTACAGTGTACTTAAATATAATGAATAAATAAATCTTTTTAAAAAACCTCACTAGGAATGCTTATAGCTACAGTAGGAGTCAGAAATCTTCATTTAATTCTAATAGCAGTTTTAAAGATTTCAGTGAAAAATCTAGTAAGGTTCTTCCTAAAGACAAAAAAAAAAAAATCTTTTCCAAAATGAAGCTGGCAGGATTTTAAAAACCCGTTATATAAGTTTTATATTGAGTTAGTCAAATGAACGCTCTGATTAGCAATGCTAAGGGAGACTAATTTGTTATTTTTCCTTTATTGTTATTAAAACACCTAATCAACACTTGTTCACATGTGGTGGTAGACTAATATTTTCTTCTAGCTTAATATTTTTATGAAAAACATTTATACAATATATTCTTTTTTTCACATAACAAGAGTCTGGCTGACTCATTTAATATTCATTTTCATTTACACAAGGAAAAGAACACTGACAGACTGAGTCAGAGAGAACTGTGCAGTGGGATCTAATGAAGCACCCCACAGGAATATACAATATATTCTAATCACAGTTCCCCTCCCTCCACCTCCTCCTATATCCTACCAACCTAACTCTATATACTTTCTTTCTCTCTCTTTAGAAAAACAGAGAAACAAAAACAAATCAGAATTTAAATACACATATGGAACAAACACTTACCCTTGCACAGACTTATATGAACATCTAAAAAAATCATAAAAACAAAAAGAAGAAGCTATAATACACAAACAAAAAGAAGAAGCTATAATACACAAAAAAAGACCAGTTAGGAAAAAAAAGGCCAAATAAAGTGATTTGAGACAAGTCTGTAAAGATACCAATGAGTTTGTTTTGCGTTGGCCATCTACTGCTCAGTGTGGGGCCTCCCCTTACATTCGATTAGGGTGATTTTGACCTTCCATCAACATGTGGATATGTTTATAGGCAACTTTTGCTTATCACAACTTGGAGGTATGGTTACTACTGGCATCTTGGGTAGATGCCACAAACACTAGCTTTGAAGTGTATTTTTAATAAATACACATGTCATCTACACCGATCCTGTTCACAAATTGGATTAGACATTTTAAGACTTGCATTAGTGCACATTAATGGTTAGAGGGGCCCAATCTATAAATCTAAGAATTTTACACACAATCCTTGTGATTTGTGAACAATTGATAAATGTAAAAACCAGTGGCTGTGTGTAGCTTAAGATAGTATGTATTCTGATGTAGAAATTTTTCTTGGCTCTTGGAACTTTGAGTCTATACATTTTAATTTACTGGTTTACACTTTAGTAGGTCTGATATAAATGGGAGTGGGGAGTGCTGGGAGATTTTGCAGGGAGGAGGGGTCTGGTTTGTTGGTTTCTTCTTCTTGGCATCACTTGGTAGTAGTAGATAGTACAAATTTCCAGGTTCTTCTTTTCTTCGGTTTTCCAGAATCACCTACATTGCAACCCTCAGAGATACCAGCACCAGTCAACCAGTATTTCTTTTAGAGGTCTGAGTCTCAGTTCCATATGACCGTCACTCAATTCTCTTAGACTCATGTTACCAAAAACTCCCACCCTTATTCCTTCAGTTCTATTGCCACTGCTGCTCCCTTACATTATCCTATCTTTCATAAGCTCAGTGGACCCTTAATATCCCTCAAGTACCTTCATACTTATTCAACTATGTTCTAATATCAAACTCTTTCTACTCAAACATGATTTGATGGTTTTCATTTCCCTAAATAGATTCTGACTGACAATATATGCCTCTTTTTAAATAAAAAATATGTATATGGATGTTTTGCCTACATGGATGTCTGCATGTGAAAGCCAGAAGCCAGAAGGGGGCATAGGATTCTCTGGAACTGGAGGTACAGATTGTTGTGAACTACCATGTCTGTGCTGGGAATAGAAGATGGGTCATCTTGAAAAGCATCCAGTGCTCTTAAGGATTGGGCCACTTCTCTAACCCCAGTATAGACCATTTAATACAAGTTTATCACAATAGTTATTTATCTTGAACCAAAAATTTTAAAAAGTATGAAAAACATTTTTCCAACATGGTATTTTTATTGATTTTTTTTGGGGGGATTCACTTCATTCACCCCTCTCACATTCATTTCCTAGTTATTCCCTGTCTCCCCTCCCCATTCTCATTACTTCCTCTCCAGCAGAAAAAGGTCCAATTTCTGTTATCTTAATACTCACTGGGGTGTGCTCAAACCTGTGGTAAGTTTAATAAGAAGAAAAAATACTAAATGCTGCAGGAGATGAGCATTAAATAACATATAAAGATAGATACACCCAATCAATAGTAAATTTCCCATACAGATTCTTTCTTTTCCCAATCAACAGATTGGGAAAAGATATTAACTAACCCTACATCTGATAGAGAGCTTATATCCAAAATATAAGAAGAACTGTAGAAGTTAGACTCTAGAAAACCAAAGAACCCAAATAAAAAATGGGCTACAGAGACAAACAAAATTTTCAACTGAATGGCCAAGAAGCACTTAAAGAATGTTCAACATCTTTAGTCATCAGGGAAATGCAAATCAAAACAACTCTGAGATTCTACCTTACAATAATCAGAATGGTTCAGATCAAGCAGGTGACAGCAGAGGCTGGTGAGGAATCTGAGAATGAGGAACATTCCTCCATTGCTGGTGGGATTTCAAACTGGTACAACCACTTTGGAAATAAATATGGCAGTTCCTCAGAAAACAGAAAATAGTTCTACCTAAGGACCCAGCTATACCACTCCTGGGAATACACCCACAAGATGCCATACGATATCACAAGGACACATATTCCACTATGTTTATATCAGCCTTATTTGTAATAACCAGGAGCTGGAAACAACTCATATGTCCCTCAACTGAAGAATGGAAACATAAAATGTGGTACATTTACACAATGTACTACTACTCAGATATTAAAAATGAGGACATCATTAATTTTGGTGGCAAATGGATAAATAGTAAATATTATTCTGAGTGAGGTAACCCAGATCCAAAATAATGTACATTTTATATACTTACTGATAAATGGATATTAGTCAAAAGTTCAGAATACACATAATAAAACTCACATACCATATAAATTTTAACAGAAGGAAGGCCCAAGTAAGTAAGCTTCAATCCCACTTAGAAGGTAGAAACAGAATAATGATGAGAGACAGAGGGAGAAAAGGACCTAGATGGGGGAGGGGAAGGAAAGGGAAAGAGGGAACCAGATCATGTATGGGGAGAGTGGACTAGAAGCCTGGGGGTAAAGAGACTGAATAGAAATATGCAGCAGTGGGAGTGGGGCAGGAGGAATGTCTAGAAAGTTCCAGATACCAGGGAAGTTAAAGGCTCCCAGGATCTAATGGGGTGACCTTAGGGGAAATGACCAACAATGGGGTGATGGAGCCTGAAGAGACTCCTTCCAGTAGATAGACACAGCCTCCATCCAATTGAGGGATGAGGCCACCCATTCATCCCCAAATTTTTGACTCAGAATTGTTCCTGTTGAAAGGAAATACAGGAACAAAATTTGAGAATAGAATGAATAAAAGGCCACCCAGAGACTGCCCCAACTTGGGATCCATTACATGCACAGGTACCAAACGCTGACACTATTACTAATTCTTAGCACTATTACTGATGCTATGTTGTGCTTGCAGACAGGAGCCTGACATGCCTGTCCTCTGAGAGGCTCTACCAGCAGCTGACTGAGATGTATGCAGATTCTTACAGCTAACTATTAGACTGAGCACAGGGACCCCAATGGAAAAGTTAGGGGAAGGACTGAAGAAGCTAAAGGGGACTGCAACCCCATAGGAAGAACAACAATATCAATTAACTGTATCCCTCAGAACTCCCAGAAACTAAGTCACCAACCAAAGGTCATGCATGGGCTGGTCCACAGCCCCCCACTACATATGTAGCAAATGTCTACTTTGTCTGGCCACAATGGGGGTGTGTGCTTGGTATTGCAGAGGGTTGATGTCCCAAAGAAGGTGGATGCTAGAGCGGTGACAACGTGGGAGTGGGTGGGTGGGTAGAGGAGCACCCTCTTAGAGGTGAAGGGGAGTAGGAGTAGAGTAGGAGGCTCATGGAAGGGGAACTGGGAAGGGGGATAACATTTGAAATGTAAATAGATAAAATAATTAATAATAAAAAAAGATGGGAGATAATTGATCAAGAAGATACAAAGGAACCAATCCAAGATCACTGTAGGCCCTGAAAACTATGATGCTGACCTAGTCACTTAGGTCTAAATGGTGGGAAGGGCAGGGTAGGAAGGGCAGGTCATCCTTAAGAAGGAACTATGGTCTATTTCCTGGAAGAAAGATAAAAATCTTTGTCAGTATCGGTAGGAACAGAGCCTAGCATTGCCTAGATAAGCAGAATACCTCAGGGCTTACATCTCACTGTAAAGTGGAGATTGCTTTGATTTGACTGCACACTTCCAGAGATCCATAGATGTTTGCTGCAAGATATTTCCTACTCCCAGAGTAGGTACAGGGATTATCCAACCGGCAATCCACAGTTCCAGCGGACAGGACAGCCTTGATGATCAGCCTCATACTCACTACATTGCTAGGCTAGCATATGAGGAATGCTTGCAGGAATTCAGCCCAGCAGCAGCCAGAGTTGCTATCTCTTTCCAGAGGAAAAGGCAGGTGGGGCCCATCCTCTAAACAGCCCTTTCTGGTCTGTCCAGTTTGGACTTTACAAAGAACTCAATACCTCTGCTCTCTTTCCAAATAAACTGCAAATGGAAAATCTGACGTGGGGGCAGGGAAGCAAATATTTCCCATCTTCAGCCAGAAATAATTATTTACTGTTTGTTCTAATTTTTGTCTTGCTCTGCATTTGTTTTGTTTTTATTCCTTATCGTTTCTCATAACTTTATCTCATGCAGTTTCCTCTTTTCTACATTATTAATTCTTTTTTTCATTTCTCACTCTTCCATTTAATTAATTATTTATATGATAACATTCACTCATTTTTTAAATTAAAAATACGTTTTTCATATGATACATTTTGATATCATTTTCCTCCTATTTTTTCCAATATTCTCCCAATAATCCAACTCTATGCTTTCTTTCTCTCTTTAGAAAAAAAAGGTAAATAAAAACAAACCAGAATAGAACAAAACAAACTAAAGAAAAGAAAAAGACACACACACACATATACACCACAACCCCACCCACCCACCCACCCACCCACACCCACACCCATACCCACACCCACACACACACACACACACACACACACACACACACACACGAGAGAGAGAGAGAGAGAGAGAGAGAGAGAGAGAGAGAGAGAGAGAGAGAGAGAGAGAGAGAGATTCTTTCTATAAGTTCTGTTACTGTAGGGAACCCTGACTTGGTCATGATATTTTATCATGGCAACAGAAAAATAACTAATACTTATATAAACATAAATGCTTTTTGCAAGTAGAACATGATTTCTCACAAAATAGACCTTTCAGAAATACTGATTAATTAATAGATTAATTAGCTAACTAATATTTAGAAAGAAAACTACTAAGGAACTTAGGAAGAAATTCCCTCTGATGTAAACAAAGCTAAGAGAGCAACTGTATAGAACACTGCCCATCATAGCTGCCATTACCATCCTGATCACAGATGCTAGGATACCAGCAAGAACCCCTTAGAAGCTTTAGCTTCTTGACATTCCCTCATTCCTCTCCTGACATTACAACCCTCCCTCCTGTGCCCCTCTACCAAATGGACCTAATGCTGTCCCAGCCACAGATGGCTTCCAAGTTACTAGAGAATAGGTACAGGGTGTGGAATTGGCTACTCCATCTACACAGTCACATTCCTATAAATAACCTCTAACCCAGTGGTTCTCAGTTTGTGGGGAATCAAACTTGTCTCTCACAAGGGTCACATATCAGGTATCCTGCATATGAGATATTTGCATTATAATTTATAACAGTAGCAAACTTACAGTGATGAAGTAACAAGGAAAATAATTTTATGGTTGGGGGTCACCACACCATGAGGAACTGTATTGAAGGGTCATGGCATTAGGAAGGTTAAGAACCACTGCTTTAACCTCTACTACAGTAACTAAAGCTAATGAATTCATCAGTTCACCAAACTAGACACGAGTGGAATCATTCCTTTTCCCAGCTGTGGGTGCTCTCTGCTGTGAGATGCCTATTCACATCTTATATATAACAGGAAGACTGTTATATATAGTATGACACAAAAATGCTGTTCCTGCAGAGTTAACAATTAAAACTCAATACAAAATAGGATGACCACCCCTTCTGCAGTGAATATGTTTTGTTCACAAGGAAAGTTTGCACCAGAAAAATGAAAAGAAATTGTCTTCTAAATGATATTATCCTTCACAATGATAAGGATAATATCATTTATATGAAAAGTGAATGAACTTGTTTTCAAAGAACACACAGAAAATCACCCCCCCCCCAAAAAAAACACCTCCCAGGTCACAAATGAAATAAGAGCATTAGTAATTACATTTAAAAGGTATACCTGTGCACTTAAGAGACGATTCCATGTTAAGGGTGCTGGTGTTCTTTCAGAGAACTGGAGTTTGATTCCCAACCCCCACACCAGGTGGATCACAATCACATATAACTCCAGCCCCAGGGAATCTGATTTCTTCAGAGGATCTGTTGCCTTCTTCTGGCCTCTGTGGTCACCCATATGTATGTACACACTTACACACATGCTGAAAAAGAAGCCATGACTGATTTTTAAATGAGATCATTTTAGAGACAAGGATAGAGAGAGAGAGTCATACATAAAAGTCACACATTCTGTCTTTGAGCCTTGCCTCTTCCCAATGTGTGTTACACGAGGCCCATTCAGATGGGTTGTAGAAGGATCATCTGAGATCATCTCCCCGACTGACTCACTGGAAAACGGAGGTTATTATAGATTATACTCTCAAAACCCAGTTTTAGCTTGGAAAAAAAATGATAGTTGCTTAACAAATATTTTAAGTGGTTGTTGCTCCTGGCACCTCATCCATTGTAAGTTGTTCCTCACGTTTTTTCTTTTCTGCACAGTGAGATATAATTTCTCAGTGTACAGGTGGTATTAAGGCGGTAACTTCTAAAGGATTTGTTGAAAAGAGGGATCTGCTTACATACAACCTCTTGGCTCATTTTTCAAAGGTTAATGTTTGTATCACAACTTTGCTACAGTCTATGGGTACATACAAACTGCTCCCTTCCTTTTGAAAAAAAATGGATCTTAAAATCTAGGGTTAACTAGATTCATTTGAAGAAGAATCTGGGCTTTTGTTTGTCAATCAATTGTGAGAGTAAAAGAATTAACGTTTTTCCTGTGTTAAACTTTATTATGATGCTTAAATTACCAGGTTGCTGTGGCCTATGAAAACATGTGGCTCCTGTTTCCAAAACATCCACACAAATCCTGTATGGCTGTGAATAAATTTGCTATTAGAAAAATAGGGTTTGTTGTTAGTTTACTATTCCACATAAAATTGCAGAATAAGACAAACTTTAACTTTTAATGTACTTTTATAAGAAGTAAATCTTCATTTAATATATCAAGAAACTAATTTCCTGTGCACATATTTGTTACTGCTATGTAGTTTGGTGCAAAAATGACTTTTCTATATAATGTCTATACTAGAATACTATTATACATAGAATGCTATCTCCTTGGGGTAGGGGAGGGAGGCAAAGATGGAAATCAAGCAGTTTGTATCTTTTTATTATTATAATGTCTATTATTGAAAATTTCATACATGCATACAATGACATATATACACATAAAGTAGCCTCCAAAAATTTTCCACTCCCACCTATATGTCCTTTTTCACACAACCCACTAGGTCCATGGTGCCTACATTTGATAGGTATGGGACTATCCACTGCAGCATGGGAAAGCTAGCATGGAGAATACCCTCCCTCCTTAGCTACTATCAAGTCCTGAGAAGCTATTGTTAGTTGATAGTAAGGAGGGGAAGGAGAATCTTTCTCTTTCTCCTCTGACAGCAATGAGATAATCCTTATCAACATTCTCTACCTACATTAAAATAAGAGACAAAAAAGAGAGAAAAGAAAAAGAAAAAAAAAAGTCAAAGGATAGAGAAGATGCTGTGAAATGCTGTCTTCAGGACAGTATATAGTTATTGCACACATGAACTCACAGGCTGCATGTTTCAATTGGAAAGCTAGAAATGTTTCTACTTAGCATTATTATCAAGAGGTATATGCATATTCTAGTTATTTTATTGCTCCCTGCCCCTTGGTAGTTTTAAGTACACTGTTTTTTTTTTTTTTTTTTTTTTTTTTTTTTTCCTTCCTTTCTCCTTTATTCATCCTAGAGGTTTGCAGGTTTTATTGGCTTAAAAATATTGGATTCCTTACACCAGTCAGATTGGCCAAGATCCAAAACTCAGATGACAGCAGATGCTGGCGAGGTTGTGGAGAAAGAGGAACACTTTTCCACTGTTGGTGGGATTGTAAACTGATACAACCACTCTGGAAATCAGTCTGGCAGTTCCTCAGAAAATTGGACATAGTACTACCTGAAGATCCAGCTATTCTACTTCTGGGCATATACCCCAGAGACACTCCAATACACAACAAAGATACATGCACCACAATGTTCATAGCAGCTCTATTTATAATAGCCAGAAGCTGGAAAGAACCCAGATGTCCTTCAGAAGATGAATTGATACAAAAATTGTGGTACATTTACACAATGGAGTACTACTCAGCTATCAGAAACAATGACTTAACCAAATTCTTAAGAAAATGGTTGAGAGCGGAGCCTGGCCCAACCGCCAGCCGGAAAGGTGGCTCGTACAGGCTGAGCAACTGTGACCGGGAACAGATCTTAGGAACTTCTGTTCCCACCCGGAGACGACTTCAGGACACAGAGCGGAGCCTGGCCCAACTGCCAGCCGGAAAAACGGCTCGTACAGGCTGAGCAACTGGTGAGTGGGAGACCTAGGCTGCTGGGGAGCAGAGGGATCTCTGTGGAGTGCACACGGAAAGGGCACCCCCTGCCCTGACCTGCCCTGTCCTCCCCGATCCAGTGACCGGAAACAGATCTTAGGAACTTCTGTTCCCACCCGGAGGCGACTTCAGGATGCAGAGCAGAGCCTGGCCCAGCTGCCACCCAGAACCTGGGCCGCCGGGGAGTAGAGAGATCTCTGCGGAGTGCACACGGAAAGTGTACCAGGGACACAGACCAGATACAAGGGAAAGGCAAGAACATATCACTGACAACAAAATGGCAAGAGGAAAGAGAAAGAGTATATCCCAAGGAAACCAAGACAATCTAGCAACACCAGAACCCAGCTCTCCGATAGTAGCAAACATCGGAATTCCAAACACTCCAGAGAAAGAAGACACAGACCTGAAATCATGCCCCAAGACACTGATAGAGTTACTTAAACAAGAAAGGGAGGAAAAGCAAAAAAGATTCAGAAGCTTTTAAAGAAGAAACAAGAAAAACACTCAAAAAACTCAAAGAACAAGAGGAAAACAGAACCAAAGAAATAAAGGAATGGAAGGGGGAAATTAAAACAAATTGACACAATAAAGAAAGCGCTAAAAGAGATAACCCTAGAGTCAGAATACCAAAAAAAGAAATCAGGAGTCACAGAAGCAAGCATTTCCAACAGATTACAAGAGATCGAGGAGAGAATCTCAGGGGCAGAAGACAACATTGCAAACATAGACAAAACAGCCAGAGAAGATGCAAAAAACAAAAAGCTCCTAACCCAAAATGTCCAGGAAATACAAGACACAATGAGAAGACCGAACCTAAGGATAATAGGAATAGAAGAGGGAGAAGAGTATCAACTAAGAGGCACAGTAAATATCTTCAACAAAATCATAGAAGAAAACTTCCCTACCCTCAAGAATGAGATGACCACGAGCATAAAAGAAGCCTTCAGAACTCCAAATAGGTTGGACCAGAAAAGAAATACCTCCCGACACATAATAGTAAAAACATCAAGTGCCCAAAGTAAAGAAAGAATACTAAAAGCAGTAAGGGAAAAAGGTCAGGTAACATATAAAGGCAGACTAATCAGACTCACACCCGATTTCTCAACAGAGACTATGAAAGCTAGAAGAGCCTGGACAGACATCATGCACTCCTTAAGAGAGCACAAGTGCCAGCCCAAGCTGCTATACCCAGCAAAACTATCAATCACCATTGATGGAGTGACAAAGATATTTCAAGAGAAATCAAAATTCACACAATATCTGACCACAAACCCAGCACTACAACGAATTATAGGTGGAAAACCCAATACAAGGAGGGAAAATACAGCCTAGTAAAAACAAGAAAACTCCTAAACAAGAAAACTAAAAGAGGAAAAAAACACAGACACAACTCAACCCAAAAAAGCAAAAATGGCAGGAAACAGAAACAATTATTCCTTGATATCTATTAACATAAATGGTCTCAACTCCCCAATAAAGAGACATAGACTATCAGACTGGATACATAAACAAAATCCAGCCTTTTGCTGCATACAGGAAACTCATCTCAGAGACAGAGACAGACACTATCTCAGAGTAAAAGGGTGGGAAAAAAACTTCCAAGCAAACAGCTCCAAGAAGCAAGCTGGAGTGGCTATTCTAATATCGAATAAAGTAAATTTCCAACCAAAAGTTATCAAAAAAGATAAAGAAGAACACTTTTTACTCATTACCGGGGAAATCTGTCAGGAGGAACTCTCAATCCTTAACATATATGCTCCAAATAAAAAATCACCCACATTCATAAAAGAAACTCTACTAAAGCTCAAAAACTACATTTCACCCCACACAATAATAGTGGGAGACTTTAATACCCCACTCTCACCAATGGACAGATCAGGGAAACAGAAACTGAACAAGAACACTGCAAAACTAGCAGAGACTTTGAAACAACTAGAATTAATAGATATATACAGAACATACTATCCTAAAGTAAAAGAATACACCTTCTTCTCACCACCCCATCGCACCTTCTCGAAAATTGACCACATAATTGGACACAGAACGAGCCTTCATCGATATAAGAAGTTTGAAATACTCCCATACATCCTCTCAGATCACCATGGTCTACAGCTGGTCTTTAACAACAACAAAGACAACAAAATGCCCACATACACATGGAAACTAAACAACGCTCTGTTAACGGATAGCAGGGTCAAAAAAGAAATAAAGAAAGAAATTAAGGACTTTCTAGAATTCAACGAAAACGATAACACAACATA
>NC_137970.1:22120951-22195135 GCF_963924665.1 Micromys minutus | reverse complement strand
CCCAAACCTATGGGATGCAATGAAAGCAGTATTGAGAGGAAAACTCATACCCCTATGTGCTTCCAAAAAAAAACTGGAGAAAGCTCACATCAGCAACCTGACAGCACAGCCAAAAGCCCTAGAACAAAAGGAAGCAGATATACCCAAAAAGAGTAGACGGCAAGAAATAATCAAAATTAGGGCAGAAATAGACCAAATAGAAACAAAAAGAACCATTGAAAAAATCAACAAAACAAAGAGTTGGTTCTTTGAGAAAATCAACAAGATTGATAAACCCCTAGCCAGACTAACTAAAGGGCAAAGAGACAGTATCCAAATTAACAAAATCAGAAAGGAAAGTGGGGACATAACAACTGAAACTAAGGAAATTCAAGAAATCATCAGATCCTACTACAAAAACTTATACTCCACAAAATTGGAAAATCTGGAGGAAATGGACGAATTCCTAGACAGATACAAGGTCCCAAAGTTTAACCAGGACCAAGTAAACCATCTAAATAACCCTATAACACCTAAAGAAATAGAAGAAGTCATCAAAAGCCTCCCAACCAAAAAAAGCCCAGGTCCAGACGGGTTCAGTGCAGAATTTTATCAGACATTTATTGGGGATATAACAACAATATTCGCCAAACTATTCCAAAAGATAGAATCAGATGGAATATTACCCAACTCATTTTTTGAGGCTACAATAACCCTTGTACCTAAGCCACACAAAGACCCTACAAGGAAAGAGAACTTCAGACCAATCTCACTTATGAACATTGATGCAAAAATACTCAACAAAATCCTTGCAAACCGAATCCAAGAACACATCAAAACCATCATTCATCATGATCAAGTAGGCTTCATCCCTGGGATGCAGGGATGGTTTAACATAAGGAAATCCATCAATGTAATCCACCATATAAACAAACTTAAAGACCAAAATCACATGGTCATCTCACTAGACGCTGAGAAAGCATTCGACAAAATCCAACACCCCTTCATGTTAAAAGTCCTGGAAAGAACAGGAATCCAAGGCCCATATTTAAACATAATAAAAGCAATATACAGCAAACCAACAGCCAACATCAAACTTAATGGCGAGAAAGTTGAAGCAATCCCACTAAAATCAGGGACTCGACAAGGCTGCCCACTCTCTCCCTACCTATTCAACATAGTACTGGAAGTCCTGGCTGGAGCAATTAGACAGCAAAAGGAGATCAAGGTGATACAAATCGGAAAGGAAGAGATAAAAACATCACTCTTCGCCGATGACATGATAGTGTACTTGAGTGACCCCAAAAATTCCACCAGAGAACTCCTACAGCTGATAAACAAGTTCAGCAAAGTGGCCGGATACAAAATTAACTCAAACAAATCAGTAGCCTTCCTATACTCAAAGGACAAACATGTGGAGAAAGAAATTAGGGAAAAGGTACCCTTCACAATCGTTACAAAAACTATGAAATACCTTGGTGTGACTCTAACTAAGGAAGTGAAGGACCTGTATGACAAGAACTTCAAACCTCTAAAGAAAGAAATTGAGGAGGATCTCAGAAAATGGAAAGATCTCCCATGCTCATGGATTGGAAAGATCAACATCTTAAAAATGGCCATCCTACCAAAAGCAATCTACAGATTCAATGCAATCCCCATCAAAATTCCAACCCAGTTCTTCATGAAATTGGAAAGATCAATGTGCAATTTCAAATGGAATAACAAAAGACCTAGAATAGCTAAATCCATCCTCAACAACAAAAAAACATCTGCGGGAATCACTATCCCTGACCTCAAGCTATATTACAAGGCAATTGTGCTGAAAACTGCATGGTACTGGTACAGAAATAGGCAAGTGGATCAATGGAATAGAATAGAAGATCCAGAAATGAGCCCTCATGTATATGGTCACCTGATTTTTGACAAAGGAGCAGTAAACATTGAATGGAAAAAGGACAGCCTATTCAACAAATGGTGCTGGTCCAACTGGCACTCAACATGCAAAAGAATGAAAATATACCCGTTCTTATCTCCTTGTACAAAGCTCAAGTGTAAGTGGATTAAAGATCTCCACATTAAACCAGATACACTGAAACTATTAGATGAGAAAGTAGGGAAAATCTTAGAACACATAGGCACAGGAGAAAATTTCCTGAACAAAACACCAATGGCTCAAGCTCTAAGGTCAAAGATTAACAAATGGGACTTAATGAGATTGCAAAGTTTCTGTAAGGCTAAGGACATCGTCAAGAAAACAAAACGGCAACCAACAGAATGGGAAAAGATCTTTACCAACACCACATCAGATAGAGGCCTAATATCCAAGGTGTACAAGGAACTCAAAAAGCTAGACACCAGAGAATCAAATAACCCTATTAAAAAATGGGGTACAGAGCTAAACAAATCATTTTCAGTTGAGGAACACCGAATGGCCGAAAAACATCTGAGGAAGTGCTCGACATCCTTAGCCATCAGGGAAATGCAAATCAAAACAACCCTAAGATTCCACCTCACACCAGTCAGATTGGCCAAGATCCAAAACTCAGATGACAGCAGATGCTGGCGAGGCTGCGGAGAAAGAGGAACACTTCTCCACTGTTGGTGGGGTTGCAAGCTAATACAACCACTCTGGAAATCTGTCTGGCGATACCTCAGAAAATTGGATATAGTACTACCTGAAGACCCAGCTATTCCACTTCTGGGCATATACCCCAGAGACACTTTAATACACAACAAAGATATATGCACCACAATGTTCATAGCGGCTCTATTTATAATAGCCAGAAGCTGGAAGGAACCCAGATGTCCTTCAGAAGATGAATGGATACAAAAATTGTGGTACATATACACAATGGAATACTACTCAGCCACCAGAAACAATGACTTAACCAAATTCTTAAGAAAATGGCTGCATCTAGAGAAGATCATCCTGAGTGAGATAACCCAGTCACAAAAGAACAGACATAATATGCAGTCACTGATAGTGGGATGCTAACCCCAGAGGCTTGCACTCTTCCAGAAACAACTCACAGACTGTATGAAGTCCAAGAAATAAAGAAAACAAAAAATATATACATATATTCACAAAACAAGAAGACTTTGACTATTTCCATGTTGCGTTTTGTTTTGCATGTACTTTACGCTTATTGCAACTAGTAGGTTTTCAATTCATACTGTCAAGCCCTTTGAAAAAATCAAGTACTGACTAAAAAACATATTCACATGGTTTTATGTAAAATTTATTTTAATGTCTGAAAAAACAGTACTGACAAAAATGTATAATTTTAAGCAAAAAATGTTTAAAATCTGTACATTTATCTTTGTTTTGCAAAATAAATTCGTTTAAAAAAATAGAAAATGGTTGCATCTAGAGAATATCATCCTGAGTGAGATAACCCAGTCACAAAAGAACAGACATAATATGCAGTCACTGATAATGGGATACTAACCCCAGAAAGCTCGGCCTACCCCAGAAACCACTCACAGACTGTTGAAGTTCAAGAGAAAAAAAAAAAACATTATACTCAATCCTTACACACCAAGAATACTTTGAGTAAATCTTGGTTACATCCTGTTTTACATGTACTTTTTGCTCATTGTAACTAGTAAGACCTTAATGCAGAATATCAAAACTTAAAAAAATAAAAAAGGCAAGCACTGACAAAAATGTATTTGTATACATTTATGCCAAAATGCTTAAAATTTGTTCCTTTATCTTTGTTTTTTTTTAAATAAAGTTAAAAAAACAAAAAAATATTTGATTCCTTCTTAATTCTCTTTGTTCCTCTATTTGAAATATTTATTTATTTGTTTGTTTATATATTTATTTATACCTTTTAAAATCTTTTACTGGATATTTTATGTATTTACATTTTAAATGTTATCCCCTTTCACCCCACGCCCATCCCTCTTCCCCCTGAACTTGATTCCATGAAGATGTGCCCACTCTTTAATACCCACACCCACCTCACCAAATTGGTATTCGCCTACACTGGAGTAGCAAGCCTTCACAGAACCAAAGGCTTCTCCTATTAATGCCAGACAATGCCATCCTCTGCTACATATGAGGCTAGAGCAATGGGTCTCTCCATGTGTATTCATTATTAGGTGTTTTAGTCCCTGGGATTTCTGGAGGGTTTAGTTAGTTGATAATGTTGTTCTTCTTATGGGGTTGCAAACCCTTTCAGCTCCTCCAGTCCTTTCTCTAGCTCCTACATTGGAGTCTCAGTGCTCAGTCTGATGGTTAGCTGCAAGCATCCACATCTGTCTCAGGAGACATCCATATCAGGCTCCTGCAAGCAAGCATCTCTTGGCATCAGTAATAGTGACTGGGTTTGGTGTCTGCATATGAGATGGATCCCCAAGTGAGGTGGTCCGTGGATGGCCTTTTTTCCAATCCCTGCTCCTCTATTTGTCCCTGTAATTCTTGCCTTGAGTATTTTACTCCTACCAAGAAGGACTGGGGCATCCACATTGTGGTTTTTCTTCTTTTTGAGCTTCATAAAGTCTGTGAATTGTTTCTTGGGTATTCTGAGCTTTTAGGCCTAGTATCTGATTATCAATGTGTGCATACTATGTGTGTTCTTTTGTGATTGTCTTACCTCACTCAAGATGATAGCTTCTAGTTCCATGCATTTGAACTAAGAATTTCATACACTCATTGTTTTTAATAGCTGAGTAGTACTTCATTGTATAATTACCACATTTTCTGTGTACATTATTGTGTTGAAGGACATTTGAGTTCTTTCCAGCTTCTGGATATTATAAATAAGGATGCTTTGAACATGGTGGAGCATGTGTCCTTGTTATATGTTGAAGTGTAATTTGGGTATACGCCCAGGAGTGGTATAGCTGCGTCCTCAGGTAGTACTATGTCCAGTTTTCTGAGGAACTGCCAGAATGTTTTCCAGAGTGGTTGTACCAGCTTTCAATCCTACCAACAATGGAGGAGTGTTCCTCTTTCTCCACAATGTCATCAGCATCTGCTGTCACCTAAAATTTTATCTTAGCCATTATGAAGTAGAATCTCAGGGTTGTTTGATTTGCATTTTCCTCACACTACTGTGACTCCTAAGAATTTCACTGTGGTAGAAGGCTCTCAGATTTTGGTTATATTTTTTCTCATCCTCTACTGTCCATATGTGTTACCAATGAATTCAAAATGGTTTCTCCTGCTCCCATGCTCAAGTCAGTATATTACACTACTAATATAGTACACCTATGTGATATTTTGTGGACAAGAACATTGGAATCTTTTCTACGTTATGACATGGGGCTGGAGAGTTGTGTCCTTAAGGTAAAATTGTAAGAGTATACACCTAGTGTAGTCAATTGAAAGCACATTGCTTCTGGTGGTCCTTATGGACAGGTACCAAGAAAAGGGTGTTTGCTAGATCAATAACTTCATAACCAAAAGATGTGTTAATTTGCTCAAGTAAAAAAATACTACACTTAATACAGCAGCTAAAATCATAGTCACTACCTAATTTGAGATATGCCACCATAAAATTCATATTTTCTTTGCTGACAATTACAGCTCTGGTCATTATAGGTATTGCTTTGTCTATACTTCCCATTATCAAAAACACAATCACATTGTCATTGCCAATTCAATGCTGCTACCTGGTGCCTTCCACCCTAGTGTTTAGTTAAGCTCACTGCATTTAGTCCATTCACCTGAGCAGCAGAGACTCCAACCACTTCTGCCACAAGAAAACAGATGAAAACAAACTCTTCAAATGTGCTGATGTCCCTCTCACCATTTTGCATCATAGGAAATTTGTGAAAAACATGCCATTTGGGCTTTCCCATTATCGAGGATTTACACAGTGTACCTACTCTAGCATTGCAATGTTCTTTAGCCTTAAAATCCCTTCATCTACACTAAGCCAAGGAATACCAGGCATCCCAACTCCTTTTTAAATATGCCACCTTTGGAGAGATGCTTCAGCCAACCTCGCAAGCAAACTTGTGACACCTTTTCAAAAATTGTGTGAGTTTTGTGAGTTTATATATTAAACACAGAATCTCCACTTATCAAAAAACTCAGCCTGATCCAGTTTCATATTTCTTCCACCATTGTGAAATACCCTTAAAATCTATCTCCACACAGATTTCCCAAACTTCTGCTTGACCAAATTAGCAAGCTCATTAAACTCTATTATTGTAGTGCACCTCCTTGTAGAGTACACTTGTTGTCTCCCCTCTCGGAGTCTGGTTTGCCTTAAGTCTGGCTATAAGTGTAGAAGTGACTACTGGTGGGCCCTGGGAGACATCATTATTGTCGTGCCTGGCATCTCCTTTAGAGAAAGTCACTGCTTGTTTGGCAGACAATAAAGGATTAATTTACTCAGTCAGAGGTGAAAAGGACAATATTACACGGGGTGGGGGATATAAGTACATCTGCTGTGGATTGAGAGATTAACTCTTCAGGTGAGAAAAAGTCTTCAGAATCTCAAGATTCAAAGTTTTTTTCCCATACATTCCACACCAAGTTATAGGATCTTACTCTTTACCAATTAATGCACTGACTTTAACCATTGGCTCCCTCCAAGGCTGAGACTTAAGATTTTTGCTGTAATTCAGCCAACCTTATAATGAGTACTTCAATTTAACTTTCTGTAACTTGAGCTCTGTAGCTGCTGGAGAGAAGATTCTTTTCCAGGTCACACTTAGAAACCTTTAGACCAGTGGTTGTCAATGGGTAGGTTGCATATTAGATGGCCTTTCCACAGGGGGGTCATCTAAGAACATTGGTAAGCACAGATTTTTGCATTACAATTCATAATCACAGCAATTTTATAGTTATGAAGTAGCAACAAAAATAATTTTATGGTTGGGAGGGTCACCAAACAGTAGGAATTGTGTTAAAGGGTCACAGAATTAGGAAAGTTGAGAACCAGTGCTTTAGACTGTGTGCAGCTGGGGTTGACCAGTTTTAATCACTATCTTAGGGGTTTTTCCGCTATGAAGAGATACCACGACCATATCAACTCTTATAAAGGACAAGATTTAGTTGGGGCTGGCTTACAGGTCAGAAGTTCAGACCATTATCATCATGGCAGGAAGCATGCTGGCACATAGGCAGTTTGTGCTGAAGAGGTAGCTTAGAGTTCTACATCTAGGTACACAGGCATTAGGAAGTAACAGTGATACATTGACAAAACTTGGGCTTTTGAGACCTCAAAGCTTATTCTCGAGTGACACACATTGTATAAAAAAAGCCACACCTACTCCAAAAAGCCCGTATCTCCTAATATTACTGGGGTCATTTTTATTCAAACACCCACAATCACTAGTTTATTGTCCCTCACCATATTCTGAGGTGGTAGAAGTTAGTTGATTTTATTACAAAGTTCATTCCTTTCCTTTGTTACTTTATTCAGGATGTTAGGGGCAATCAGCAAACCTCATGATTTTCCTTATTTTTTCCACAGACTCTCAAAAGTTTTGTATACAGTGTTACCAAATCTGTTTCTGCTTGCAATTATTGCTAATTCAATAATGATGACCTATGAATGGAAGGTCCAAGAATCCAGTAGTTCTTCAAGCCACGAGGCAAGACATCTCAGCTGGTCTTCAGTACTCACTGGAGTCTGGAAGAAGTATGCTCTAATGCCATGAAGGCATTAGTAAGACAAAACGAAGCAAGCAAAGAGCAAAAGATTCCTTCCTCTGTGCCCTTATAAAGGTTTCCATAATAAGGCATGGTCCATGTTGGAGGTGAGTTTTCCCAGCTCAAACGATCTGGATTAAAGGTATGTCTCCTTATATCAAAGATCTGGATTAGAAGGGGATCTTTCCACTTCAAGCAAAGCAAAAACTTCTCACAGTGATGTCCCCCATTTTGGAGTGTCAGCTAATCCCAGATGTAGTCAAGTTGGCCACTAAGACTACACATTGCTCCAAGGCAACATATGGGAAAATGTATCTATATGGTTTCAGAAGGTTAGAGTCCATGATGGTGGGACAGCATGGCAGCAGGTGGCAAGCATGAAGCATGGAAAGCAAACTAGAAATTGTGAGATTCTAATTCTCAAAGCTGACCTAGAGTGACATACTGTGATGGTTGCATATGCTTGGCCCAGGGAGTGGTACTAGTAGAAGGTGTGGGCCTTGTTGGAGGAAGTGTGTCACTCTGGGGGTGGGGTTGGAGACACTCCTCTTAGCTGCCTGAGGATGTTCAATCTGTTCCTGGCTTCCTTTGGATGAAGATGTAGAACTTTCAGCTTCTCCTGCACCATGCCTGCCTGGATGCTGCCATTCTCTTCTCTTGATGACAATAGACTGTATCTCTGAACCAGCCACAATTAAATGTTGTTCTCTATAAAACTTACATTGGTCATGGTGTCTGTTCACAGTAGTAAAACCCTAACTAAGACACATACCTTCTCCAACAAAGCAACACCTCAAAGCCTCCCCAAACAGTGCCACCATTTAGGGAATGATTGCTCATATATATGAGTCTATGTAGGACTTTCTCATTGATAGTCACCGTACACACTTACATACAAACACATACAGTATAACAAGATATTAAGACATGAAAATACAAATTTTAAAATAATATATAAGAAAAGAAAAAGGATATGCGTGAGGCAGACTATTCCTGACACTTAGCATGTGAGGTAACCATACACCATGGACATGCAGATAGCATGCATGTATAGCATAGAGCAGTGCTGGTGGTTTCATCAAGGAGAGACAAACCATGTAGGACAGAAAAGGTGATGGATAGCCAGAGGAGAAGAAGCCATCGAGCCTAGAGGTACTCAATAAGAAACTGTGGTGATGGTGAGGTGGTCCTCCTATTTGGAAGGCAATGATAGTGCAAATAGGCACTTAAGGGAGGGGACTAGAAAGCCTGTAAAAATATGATTGGTGTTAGTCTATGCAATTTAGTCAACCTGAGATTAAGGGAAAAATGGGAATTTCCTTACGTTACATTTGAGGACCTGCTCATTCACTCTATGTTTCTGGAGGTCTACTCCCAGGAACTGACAGTGCACCAGAAATTGCACTGACAACTGAACAAGATTATTGCAGATAATAACCAGGGTTATTAAGAAATAACCAGGTGGTAAGAAAGAGGGCAGCTGAAAACTGGGGATGCATCTCTCTTTAGTAAAGCAAGGAACTAACACTATCAAAACAATGCTATAGGAAATCTGTAAATGCAGGCTTTTTCCACCTGGTTTCTTTGTTCCCCAAAATAACGACTGTGAGACTAATTAGTTGTTGATAGATGCTTAGGCCACAAGCTTCAGCTTATTTCCCGACTAGTTCATTACTTATATAACCTGTTTATTCTATGTCTTCCAATGTTTAGTTACCTTTCCTCAAGGTTCATGTGACAGTCTTCCTCAGAATTCTGGAGTGAATCTCTACCTCGTAACTTTCCCAGAACTCTCTCTCTCTTCTGGATGTATGACCTTCTAATCCTGTTTCAGCTCACTGGCCATAGGCTTAAAAAATCATTGACACATGATGTTTCCACATAGCATATAAGAGATTCACTCTACAAAGTTTTATTTTTTCTTTGCTTAAAAAACACACAAGAAAAGCAGTCTTCTGGCCTTCTTTTCTCCTCTTGGTTTTATTAAGCATATACTAAATGGGACTTTTCTGGAGACATTTCCTCTAGTTTGTTTTCCTAAAATAAATAGGAGGCTCTCTAATGATAAGAGATTTTCAGTTATAGGAGCTGGTGACTTAGCTTAACTAGATAAAAGTTTGTCTAGTATACACAAACCCCTGGGTTCATCACATACATACTATCCAATGTGATGACAAAAGCCTGTAATCCTAACAGTCACTCTGGTAATTGTTATGGCAGCCTGGGGTACAAGGCCACGCCTCAAAAAGTATTCTAATTATGTAAATGTATGGGTTCATGGTGTCATAACTTGGTGCATGCATATACTGGATATAAATCAAATCAGGGTAGGTAATATTTCTATGTCCCTGAACACTAGCAAAACACTTTTGTTGAAGATGTAAATTGTCCTGTTGGTGGGGCTCAGAGTACCTTGTGATATATTTTATGAGTAACTAGAAGAAAATTTGATACAAGTAGAAAAGCTTTTCAATGCAAGTTAGGCTCTGTTCAGTATAGGATATCAGAAAGCTCCCCCTTCTCTCCCTCTCTCTCTCTCCCTCCCCCCTCCCTCTCCCCAGCCCTCCTTCCCTCCCTCCCTCTCTCTCTCTCTCTCTCTCTCTCTCTCTCTCTCTCTCTCTCTCTCTCTCTCTCCCCTCTTCTCTTTTTATTTATCATTTTGATTTATTGTGTATGTGGGGGTGGGGAGCTACAGCTTACATGTGTAAGCCTTTGAATACCAGTTATCTCCCTTCATCATGTGTGTCCTGGATTGAACTTGGGCGGTCAGGTTTGGTGCACACTGAGCCCTCTTGGTGGCCCTCTTTGTTTCTTTTATTAATTTCTAAGCTGCTGAAGAAACTAGACTTCTCAGGAGAAAAAAGACAGAAGAGGCCCATGTTGGACCTATTGTGAGGGTTTGAATGAAATTAGTCAAATACTGCTCTCTCTTCCTGTTGTCTGCAGTTTCACATGTAGAACTCTCAGCTACCTCTGCAGCACCATGTCTGCCTGCATGCTGCCATGCTTCCCACCATAATGACAATAGACTAAAGCTCTGAACTATAAGCCAGCCCCAATTCAATGCTTTCCTTTACAAGAGTTGACATGGTCTTGGTGTCACTTCACAAAAATACAACACCTTTCCTTGAGCCATACAGTGTAGCCCCTTGCCTGATATGTTCAGATCTGAATATTCTCTCATGGTTACATTTGTGGAACATAACTACTCCTAAGTAAAGAAGGACCAACCCCCTGCCCCACTCTGGTCCATTTTGGTTTAGATTTTCATAGGTTATGTGATTCAGGCCTGTTTTAGACCTTGCAGATTTGCCCCTGGCCACATGAGTGAAGCTAAGCCAACACCAAAGTCATTATAACCATCTGTGAATGTGAACAAAACTGAATTCTAGAGAAAAGACATAATTTTCTGAACTTCATCTCAGGAAACAACTTCTTGAGCAGAGAATTCCAGCTGTTTGGGAAAGTACAGTCACTTCATAGTGTTGATTGCTTCTTTATATATATAAGAGCTTTAATGTGCATCTAAATCATGGATGTGTCTATAATTTGCTGTGCAAAATGTATACTCATTTTTCCCACATTTTTCCATTACATGCTTTGGACTGCAGTACTCTTTGAACTCTCTAATCTCAATTTTGTCCAGAGAGGAAGACCTTAGCAGTTCATTCTATTTACCCTTCACCATTAGAGAGTACCTTCCTGCCTTTCCCAACTCTAGTTCACTTTTTACCTTCTTCCAAGGTCTTGAGCCAGAGAACCAATGTAGTTCAGAAGATAGAGGTGAGATTTTTATGCCTCCCAGATGCTCAGTGGAACAAGCCCTGATGACTTGAGTTTGATCTCCAGATCTGCAGAGTGGAAGGAGAGACTCACACAAACTCTTGAAGATTGTCCCTTGATCTTAATATAAATGCAAGAATGCTTCCACATATACTTATGGGCACAAAAGAAAGAAATTGAAATGAGACCCAAGAAAGACATTCACAAGAAATGGGCTTTGATATTGTCGAGAAATAGGTTAAGAAAATCAGCTCTGCCTAATACGCTATTATAGAAGGAATCTGCAATTGAAGCTCTGACACCACACTACCATTTTGCCTTTAATTGATTGTTTTGAAAACTACTGTTATTCTATATATCTACATAGAATAATTTATGTTCTATGTTTCCAGAGAACTATGATATATAAACTTTAATTTGCTGACAAATTTTACCTGAGGATCTTACTAAAATGTGGATTCTGATTCAAAGAATCCAAAGTAGGCTTAAGGCTCTGCACCTTAAGCAATCCCTTCAGTGTCACTGAGGCCATTGATTCATGGACTGAAGTGTAAACTTAGAGGTTCTTTGGAAAGTCAGTTGTGTTGGATAGTGTTTTGCTGGGGCAAGTATGTGAAGGGGTATTTTTTGCTTAAGTGGACACAGGTGAAATGCTAAGGCAGATTCGTGAAGGAATGTTTCACTGAAGCAGATAGGTGAAAAGATGTTCTGCTAAAACAAACACATGAAGGACTTGTGATGAAGGATTTTTCACTAATGACATGAATGTATTGGTCTGCCTTACATTGCGTAGTTGAGCTCAATTTGTCAGGATTCCAAAGAGAAAAATGCACCAAAAAAACTTTGGAGAATGTGCTGCAGTTTCTTGCCACTTCCCGGACTCAGGCTGATTGACAGAGCAATATCTCCTGACACAAACTCATGTGCAGAGTCAAGACATGTGGAGGATACATGATGTTTAGAGGGATATAAATACAACTTGATGGACAGTGACAGAGGTTGGGAGCTTGAGGCAAGGTTAAGCTTGGCTTACTTATAGAGCTAGCTATGCGACACATGTCGGTCTCTCCTCCCTGAGAAAGGCACAGCACAAAACTTCTCCTGGCATCCCTCCAGGTACCTCTTACTGACTTGTGCTAAGGCTGAGGCCTGGCTGTCTCTTCTAGGTAGTACCACTGCTGCTGAGTCCTGTTTGCTCGCCGACTCTACCGAACTGGACTGCTGATGTATTCGTGAAGTATTTGCAAGCAGATTGAGCTGCCACTGCTGACTCCTATGAACTGAATTACTTATTTCCTGACAATGCAGGTAGGACTTGCTCCAAAGAACCCTTTCTAAACAGATCCAGTTCCCCTGTACCCTTTCTTTTTCACTACCTCTAGTGGGTGGTGGGCTAGAAGGGAGGTTAAAAGTGTTTAAGAACCATCATTAAAATTGGGTTTTGAAAACATTGAAAGTTAAAGTTACACATGGCACCCAATGTTAATCTGCATTCTCAGGAAATCAAAAGTTCAGTTCACAGGAGTCAACAGCAACAATGGACCATGCTTTCAATAGAAAAATCTGAAGAAAACTCAAGTACATTGTGTTCAAGCTTTAGTTTTTGTGAAACAGAACAAACACCTACAAGAGTCTTATGGCAATTTCTTCTCACACATCAAGAGAGGTGGTAGATGACCACTAGCACAGATTTTGATGTCGTATTTTTATGAGACCAGTTGGGCTGCAATTCTCTTGTTTGTCAGTGAATGGGCACAAAATGGCCACTGGAGATTAGGTCTCATGTCCAGATTCAGGCAAAATGGCCATGCCAGCCTTTAAAAAAAATTAATACAGTAAGAATTTACTCACAACTGCTGACAACATTAGACATTGTTCTTATCATCTTAGTGTCTAACAGCCAAGGTAAAGAGAGGATATTAGATACACAATATCAGGGGCTACCCTGATTAGAATACTTACTCTTTCCCTCTCTCTCTCTTCTTTCCATCCTCTCTTCTTTCTTTTCTCTCTTCCTCCCTTTCCTTTTACCTCTGCTATGTATTCTGGGCTAGGAATAAACTGGGATGATTTTATACTTCTGATGAAAAACATAACTTGAATTTCTAACTTTCCTGCCTCCACTTCCAGAGGGCTGGCATTACAGGGCTGTGTGACCATATTCAGGTTATGCAGTACTGGAGACTGAACCCACAGCATCATCCTTAGCTCCACTTGCCTCTTTCACATACACTTAAGTACTTACTAACACTTTGAGGATTTCCTTTCTACCTCCAAAAGAACTGTTGCATTGAATGGTTTTTGTGACACAAAAGAAGTTTTATGTCACACAACAACATTGTTCAAAGCATCAATACTTCATGACTACACAAAATACAATTGTCATTTAATATAATCAGCTCTCAATTCCTTAATAACATATTTGCATTCATACTAAATACAGATCACACAGCTTGCTATAAGTAGTTCAATCTCCTAAATTAAATACTTTAATTTATATTTAAATTACACATCGGTGAAGGAATAAGATGTCAAACACAGTAGGTCAAAGGGAACATGGAAATGCTAATCCCCTGGCTATAAATAGAAGATCAGTGATACACAGTAAACACAGATCAAAATTAAGTTCTAAAGCCGTGCCTAAAATAGACTTTTGAAATGGGCATTCTAAGAAGAAATTATTTTAGCCAAAATAGCTCTAGTTTCTATTTTAAGAATTCATGCATATTATATAACATATTTAAGTAATAGAAAATAAATGAGAAGTTTATTGCACAAGTAATGTTTTAAAGAAACAGATGAACATGTTTCCCTGTAAGAAAGTTGAATACACTTTGTGACAATATGAGAGAGAGAGAGAGAGAGAGAGAGAGAGAGAGAAAGAGAGAGAGAGAGAGAGAGAGAGAGAGAGAGAGAGAGAGAGAGAGAGAGAGAGGGAGAGAGAGAGAGAGAGGGAGGGAGAGAGAGGGAGGGAGGGAGGGAGAGAGAGAGAATTCATATAGCACAGAGTCATATTAGTGTTCAAGAATAAAATCAGGTTTCAGTTACTTGAGAATATATTTGCATTTTGCTCTAGGTTAGATAGTGTACTGGCTAGTTTTGTGTCAACTTGACACAAGCTGGAATTATCACAAAGAAAGGAACCTCATTTGAGGAAAGGCCTTCATGAGATCCAGCTGTAAGGCATTTTCTCAAGGAGAGATCAAGGGGGGAGGGCCCAGCCCATTGTGGGTGGTGCCATCCCTGGGCTGGTAGACCTGGGTTCTATAAGAAAGCAGAAAGCAGTCTGAGTAAGCCATGGGAAGCAAGCCAGTAAGTAACATCCCTCCATGGCCTCTGCATCAGCTCTTGCTTCCTGACCTGCTTGGGTTCCAGTCCTGGCTTTCTTTGGTGATAAATAGCAATGTGGAAGTATAATTTGAATAAACCCTATTCTCCCCAACTTGCTTTTTGGTCACAGTGTCTGTCCCTGATTAAAACAGATAGTCTTCTGAAATTTATGTTCTAGTAACTTGATCCCCAGTAAGCACCATTGATATTTGGGACTTTTTGCAGGTGACTAGGCTGTGAGGGCTCTGATCTCATTAGTAGGGTAAGCCACTTTGTACTTATGTACAGGTGATTACAGCAGTAGCTTTGCTACCAAAGTGGGTTCCTTCTGGCATGATTGTCCTGTTTCATCTTATAATCCTTTCATCTATGTTGTCATGTAATCAAGTGAGTCCGCAGCAGATGCCAACCAGGTGCCAGCAACCTCTTTTTTTAAAAATAGATCAGTTTCTAGAGCCTTTAAATAAAACAAAAAGAACACAAAAACAAACGAAAAATCCTACCTCCCCAAACAACTTCTATTCTTTAGAAAAATAGGTCTCAATTATTTTGTTATGGCAACAGAAAACAATCTAAGCCGAGGGTGGTGGTGCATGCCTCCAACCCCAGAACTTGTAAGGTAGGATCTCTGAGTTTGAGGCCAGCCAAGTTCACAAGGTGAGTTCCTGGCCATCTGGGACTCTAGGGCTACAGGGTGAGACTGTCTCAAAAGAAAATCAAAACCGTTGTGCTTCTGCATGCCTATAGTTCAAGTTATTTAGAATGCTGAGACAAAATGATCACTTGAGTTCACAAATTTGAGACTAGTCTGGGGAATATATGTGGGAAGCCACTGTCTAAGAAGAAAATAAAATGAGAAAAAAATTCCTGGCAGTCAGTGCCTGAACTAGATTAATCACACAACTGCAAAGACAATTTTCAGATAAGGTGGGGTATCAACACTCCAGAAATGAGAAATACCTTCATGCTGGATGTTGTGGACTCAAAACAGCATGTTCTCTTGTATAATGTAGATCACTTCATGCTAATTGTTAACATGTGTTATGGACTCAAAGAAACACATTCTCTATTAAAAGATTACTGGATTGATTGATTTCTTCTTGTATAATATGGATAGCCTCTTTGATGATTGTTCCCAAGATTAAAAATAAAGAATTGGTTAATTTCCAAAGCAAGATTTGGAGGGGGGAAAAGCATTCTATGGTCAATTGATTCATTAAGCCTAGTCAATGTCTGATCACAGTTTCAAAGACTTTTTAATAGGCATAAAAATAATTGAGATTTGAAATTAAATTTATGGATCTCGAAATACAAAGCGAGATTTGTAAAATAGAAATCAATGAATGTTTAATTAAATTTCCAACTTTGTCAGTTTCAATAATTCATATATTTCATATCTGTAAACATTTCATTACATTTTAAAAACCATCTGTAAGTTTTATTCTCTCAGTTTATTAATGAGGACGTACATGCATGGTGGCTGCTGAGAAATTATACCAATTCATAAATCAAAAGTTACTTGTCACATATCCTAAACTATAATTACAAAATCTTGGCTATGTGTTGTTCATTAATGAATTATGCTTCCTAAGGGATGTGGGGTTATTTTACTTTTTTAAACTTCTTTTTACATAATGTAGAAGAGAAAGGAAAACTGAGCTACAACATATTTGAATCAACCCTGGAAGCAAAGACCAGCCTATACATAATATATGTTGAATGAATGTGCTCATGTGTTATAGAAAAACTGTAATTGAGAATACTAGCAATTGATAATTATTATAGTTATTTTCAGAAAAGGTCTCTAGGCTTTATGTCTTAATTAAAAAAAAAAACTTTTAAATTCATTGTCATGTCTGATCTTCTATCCAAATTCCCATATTTTGTGATTTCCAATAGCAAATTCTAGACTTGGCTCTCATGGAATTTACTTCTCCCCAATCTGATTCTCTACATCTGCCAGACTAACACCTAGGTATTTCTCCAGAGACCAACTTAACCCTTTCTTGTTGCCTTTATAAAGAGATCCTTCAGGCTCTGGAGAGGGAGGGTTTCATGGGTTAAATGCTTTGCCACAAAAGTAGCAGGACCCAAGCTTATTCTCCTTCCCTCAAGTGATTGAAAAGCCAGGCGTGGAGTCATGTGTTGGTGATATTAGTGATAGAGAGGTTGGCACAGAACAATCCCTGGGTTTTACTTGTCATCCAGCCTAGCCTAATTAGTGAACTCTAGGTCTCAGTGAAAGACTCTATCTCAAAAACCAAGGAACAACCCCTGGCCATCATACACAGCCACACACAAATGCATACATATCCACAAATACAGACATATACTCACAAATACACACACCCACACATAAATAAGTAAAAAAATATTAGCAAGTAGATACAGAGACCAAAAGCCAAACATTAGGTGGAGCTTGGGGAATCTTTTGGAAGAGGGAGAGAAAGGATTGCAGGAGCCAGCATGTGTCAAGGACACCCACAGAATCAACTGATCCCATAGGGCCTCATAGAGAATGAACAGCTAACCAGCTAGGATGCATGGGGCTGACCTAGGACTTTGACACACATGTAACAGACATGCAGGTTGCTTTTCATGTGAGACCCTAACAGCACGAGCAGTGACTGTCGCTGACTCTGTCGCCTGCATTTGAATCCCTTTCCCCTAACTAAGCTGCTCTATCTAGCTTCAATAGATCTGCCTAGTCTCACTGCAACTTAATATGCCAAGGCTGATTGCTATCCAAAGGAGGCCTTCCCTTTTCTAAAAAAAAAAAAAAAAAAAAAAAAAAAAAAAAAAAAAAAAAAAAAAAAGTGAGAGTGGATGAGGTGTAGGGGAGGAAGAACAGGGAGGAGAAAAGGAGTCAGAAACTGTGGTCTAGTTGTAAATGTACACAAATACATACATACATACATACATACATACATACATACTATAAAAAAGAATTGTAGAAAAAAATTACAAAGAAATTCTTCATCTGGGTCTTCCATTATCTTTATTCTTTATTTAAAACAAACTTATTATGTGCCATGCACATAGTAGGAAGTTAAGTTAATGGTGAATGCAGCATGGTTCTTGTCTCAGAGAATTAAGATATATCACACCACTGGTCAAAATGTTGCCTGTTGGCCCACAATAATAGCAGAGTTATCTCTTGATAGGAATGACACTTCTTTTGTCTCTCTCAGACCCAGAGAACTAGGATGTTCCCTTTAACTACAATCAGAGGTGACTCGTGTGTATGCCAAAACCTAAGCAGCATTGGTGTGAGAGATGTTAGCCAGGTAGATCGATTGCTATTTTATGCAATGAATGAAGTACTGTTTGTGTGCTACTCAGTGGCCTCAGCTTTTATATTCCTCTTGAATTATTTCTCCACCCTCCACACAGACACCTCTGATAGTGTTAATTGTTGGCTTTATGGGAGTTATAAGTACTTGGTGAATGGACTTCTGTGTGGAGGACTATCATGATTAGGTTCATTGATGTGGGAAGACCCATCTTAAATGTTGGCAGACGATTCTTGATTGTATAAAGTGGGGAAAGAAATGTGGGCAACAGTAGGCATTCATCTCTCTTTGTTTATTGATTATGTATTTGCTGTGTCCAGCTGCTTGAAGTCTTTGCTGCCTTGACTTCCCTACCATGATGGATTATACCTTTGAACTGTGAACCAGACTATACCTTTCTCCCGTGAGTTGCTTTTGTTCTTAGATTTTATGACAACACTAGTGGAAGGTATGAAGAAAATAGCCATTTCTGAATAGGTACAGAACAGCCTTCTACCAGCTTCATAGCCTTTAAATATAGAGCTTGTTCTTGTTCACTGTTTTATACATGGACTACACTTCTTTTTCACCAGCCTTTCCACTGGTTAAGTGCAGAAAACAGTAGCCCATGAAAAACAGCTAACATTTTCCAAACCTATATAATTAGATTAAATATTTCATTAGCATATATTAATTATGCACAAGGAGCTTCATTATGACATTTCCATACACATATTTAATGTACTTTGATCACCTATTTATACCATCCATGATCTTTTTTTCCCACTGTGTAATTTCCATTGATTCCCTTCTTCTTTTCAACTAGGCTACCTTCTACTGTCATGCCTGCTTTTGTCTGTTTGTGTGTTTATTTGTTTTATTTTGATGATCTGGTATCTGTTTCATTAGGGTTGCTCACAGGAGCGAGGGTAAGAGGTTATTTATAGAAAAACACACAGCTTACCAGTGACTAAAACACAGAGGAAAGTGTTTCTCCATCTCTTTCTCAGGGAGGTATAAGATATCAGGAGTCCTTCCCTACTCCATGACAGGATGCTGACAGACACCATTTTGCAATATCCTCAAATGAAAGGCAGGTTTGGGAATGCTTATCCTTCTGAATGAATGCAGATGAATCGATGCCAGATACTTCCTCTATTTCCTAGAGTTGATACAAATAATGAGCCATGGTGCAAGCAGACATAATTCACGCCTGCTGGTGGGATTTGATGGGAAGAAACAGAGACAGTAACCAATGTGTGGGCCTGCAAATGCCAAGTTACATATCAGGGCAGTATTCAGATAGCAAAATGTACAGATGAATCTACAGCCATCTAAAACACAGTAGCAATAGAGCAAGAAGAAATACCCAAACAGGGACAATGGCAAACATCACAAATGAACCTAATTAGTTGTGTAATTTTTTCATAACTTGTCTAGAGTTTAAAAAAAGACAGACACCAGTGAAGTAGCCTAGTATCAGTGTAATCCAAGGGCTCAGGAAGTCAATGCAAGAGGTTGTTGTGATGTTTGCTTAACTAAATATACAATGTGAGACACTGCTTTGAGAAAGAAATAAGCAAATAAAAGTTAAAAGGTAATGATCTGAGCCTAATTTTTAAACGTGCAAATAATATTTATTAATTATACTATGCATATATAAAATAAAACACTATTGAAATGTTAAGAGTCACATGTTTCAAAGAGACATATCACAAACATAGCAATAAAAACAGCTTGTAGTAATCATAGTATTGTAGGGAAGTAGAATAGAAGGTGAAACAGTTGTTCCAGAAACAGATTTCAAAAGTCAGATTTCTCCACTGGAGCCTCGCTGGGCATATAAAGCAATCTTAAGTGGAGGTCCAATGTCCAACAGCAGAGTCCCAACACAAAATTAATTCAATAATATTTTTGTAGATTTGTTTTGTCCCATATCTATTTGATTGAGCAGTTCTTATTTTACTGCTCTTCTGTGTGTATGTGATGGTTTATTATTTTGTATTTTCATGGGTTTTCTTTTTTTTTTTTTTAAATGACTTTATTTTGCAAAACAAAGATAAATGTAAAGATTTTAAACATTTTTTGCTTAAAATTATACATTTTTGTCAGTACTGTTTTTTCAGACATTAAAATAAATTTTACATAAAACCATGTGAATATGTTTTTTAGTCAGTACTTGATTTTTTTCAAGGGCTTGACAGTATGCATTGAAAACGTACTAGTTGCAATAAGCGTAAAGTACATGCAAAACAAAACGCAACATGGAAATAGTCAAAGTCTTCTTGTTTTGTGAATATATGTATATTTTTTGTTTTTTTTTTAATTTTTTTAAACGACTTTATTTTGCAAAACAAAGATACATGTAAAGATGTTAAACATTTTTTGCTTAAAATTATACATTTTTGTCAGTACTGTTTTTTCAGACATTAAAATAAATTTTACATAAAACCATGTGAATATGTTTTTTAGTCAGTACTTGATTTTTTTGAAGGGCTTGACAGTATGCATTGAAAACGTACTAGTTGCAATAAGCGTAAAGTACATGCAAAACAAAACGCAACATGGAAATAGTCAAAGCCTTCTTGTTTTGTGAATATATGCATATTTTTTTGTTTTCTTTATTTCTTGGACTTCATACAGTCTGTGAGTTGTTTCTGGGGGAGTGCAAGCCTCTGGGGTTAGCATCCCACTATCAGTGACTGCATATTATGTCTGTTCTTTTGTGACTGGGTTATCTCACTCAGGATGATCTTCTCTAGATGCAGCCATTTTCTTAAGAATTTGGTTAAGTCATTGTTTCTGGTGGCTGAGTAGTATTCCATTGTGTATATGTACCACAATTTTTGTATCCATTCGTCTTCTGAAGGACATCTGGGTTCCTTCCAGCTTCTGGCTATTATAAATAGAGCCGCTATGAACATTGTGGTGCATATATCTTTGTTGTGTATTAAAGTGTCTCTGGGGTATATGCCCAGAAGTGGAATAGCTGGGTCTTCAGGTAGTACTATATCCAATTTTCTGAGGTATCACCAGACAGATTTCCAGAGTGGTTGTATTAGCTTGCAACCCCACCAACAGTGGAGAAGTGTTCCTATTTCTCCGCAGCCTCGACAGCATCTGCTGTCATCTGAGTTTTGGATCTTGGCCAATCTGACTGGTGTGAGGTGGAATCTTAGGGTTGTTTTGATTTGCATTTTTCTGATGGCTAAGGATGTCGAGCACTTCCTCAGATGTTTTTCGGCCATTCGGTGTTCCTCAACTGAAAATGAATTGTTTAGCTCTGTACCCCATTTTTTAATAGGGTTATTTGATTCTCTGGTGTCTAGCTTTTTGAGTTCTTTGCACACCTTGGATATTAGGCCTCTATCTGATGTGATGTTGGTAAAGATCTTTTCCCATTCTGTTGGTTGCCGTTTTGTATTCTTGACAATGTCCTTAGCCTTACAGAAACTTTGCAATCTCATTAAGTCCCATTTGTTAATCGTTGACCTTAGAGCTTGAGCCATTGGCGTTTTGTTCAGGAAATTTTCTCCTGTGCCTATGTGTTCTAAGGTTTTCCCTACTTTCTCATCTAATAGTTCCAGTGTATCTGGTTTAATGTGGAGATCTTTAATCCACTTACACTTGAGCTTTGTACAAGGAGATAAGAACGGGTCTATTTTCATTCTTTTGCATGTTGAGTGCCAGTTGGACCAGCACCATTTGTTGAATAGGCTGTCCTTTTTCCAATGAATGTTTACAGCTCCTTTGTCAAAAATCAGGTGACCATATACATGAGGGCTCATTTCTGGATCTTCTATTCTATTCCATTGATCCACTTGCCTATTTCTGTACCAGTACCATGCAGTTTTCAGCACAATTGCCTTGTAATATAGCTTGAGGTCAGGGATAGTGATTCTCGCAGATGTTTTTTTGCTGTTGAGGATGGATTTTGCTATTCTAGGTCTTTTGTTATTCCATATGAAATTGCACATTGATCTTTCCAATTCCATGAAGAACTGGGTTGGAATTTTGATGGGGATTGCATTGAATCTGTAGATTGCTTTTGGTAGGATGGCCATTTTTAAGATGTTGATCTTTCCAATCCATGAGCATGGGAGATCTTTCCATTTTTTGAGATCCTCCTCAATTTCTTTCTTTAGAGGTTTGAAGTTCTTGTCATACAGGTCCTTCACTTCCTTAGTTAGAGTCACACCAAGGTATTTCATAGTTTTTGTAACGATTGTGAAGGGTACCTTTTCCCTAATTTCTTTCTCCACATGTTTGTCCTTTGAGTATAGGAAGGCTACTGATTTGTTTGAGTTAATTTTGTATCCGGCCACTTTGCTGAACTTGTTTATCAGCTGTAGGAGTTCTCTGGTGGAATTTTTGGGGTCACTCAAGTACACTATCATGTCATTGGCAAAGAGTGATGTTTTTATCTCTTCCTTTCCTATTTGTATCCCCTTGATCTCCTTTTGCTGTCTAATTGCTCCAGCCAGGACTTCCAGGACTATGTTAAATATGTAGGGAGAGAGTGCGCGGCCTTGTCGAGTCCCTGATTTTAGTGGGATTTCTTTAAGTTTCTCGCCATTAAGTTTGATGTTGGCTGTTGGCTTGCTGTATATTGCTTTTATTATGTTTAAATATGGGCCTTGGATTCCTGTTCTTTCCAGGACTTTTAACATGAAGGGGTGTTGGATTTTGTCGAATGCTTTCTCAGCGTCTAGTGAGATGACCATGTGATTTTGGTCTTTAAGTTTGTTTATATGGTGGATTACATTGATGGATTTCCTTATGTTAAACCATCCCTGCATCCCAGGGATGAAGCCTACTTGGTCATGATGAATGATGGTTTTGATGTGTTCTTGGATTCGGTTTGCAAGGATTTTGTTGAGTATTTTTGCATCAATGTTCATAAGTGAGATTGGTCTGAAGTTCTCTTTCCTTGTAGGGTCTTTGTGTGTCTTAGGTACGAGGGTTATTGTAGCCTCAAAAAAATAAGTTGGGTAATATTCCATCTGATTCTATCTTTTGGAATAGTTTGGCGAATATTGTTGTTATATCCCCAATAAATGTCTGATCAAATTCTGCACTGAACCCGTCTGGACCTGGGCTTTTTTTGGTTGGGAGGCTTTTGATGACTTCTTCTATTTCTTTAGGTGTTATAGGGTTATTTAGATGGTTTACTTGGTCCTGGTTAAACTTTGGGACCTTGTATCTGTCTAGGAATTCGTCCATTTCCTCCAGATTTTCCAATTTTGTGGAGTATAAGTTTTTGTAGTAGGATCTGATGATTTCTTGAATTTCCTTAGTTTCAGTTGTTATGTCCCCACTTTCCTTTCTGATTTTGTTAATTTGGATACTCTCTCTTTGCCCTTTAGTTAGTCTGGCTAGGGGTTTATCAATCTTGTTGATTTTCTCAAAGAACCAACTCTTTGTTTTGTTGATTTTTTCAATGGTTTTTTTTGTTTCTATTTGGTCTATTTCTGCCCTAATTTTGATTATTTCTTGCCGTCTACTCTTTTTGGGTATATCTGCTTCCTTTTGTTCTAGGGCTTTTAGCTGTGCTGTCAGGTTGCTGATGTGAGCTCTCTCCAGATTCTTCTTGGAAGCACTTAGGTCAATGAGTTTTCCTCTCAATACTGCTTTCATTGCATCCCATAGGTTTGGGTATGTTGTGTTATCATTTTCGTTAAATTCTAGAAAGTCCTTAATTTCTTTCTTTATTTCTTCTTTGACCCTGCTATCCTTTAACAGAGCGTTGTTTAGTTTCCATGTGTATGTGGGCATTTTGTTGTCTTTGTTGTTGTTAAAGACCAGCCGTAGACCATGGTGATCTGAGAGGATGCATGGGAGTATTTCAATCTTCTTATATCGATGAAGGCTCGTTCTGTGTCCAATTATGTGGTCAATTTTCGAGAAGGTGCCATGGGGTGGTGAGAAGAAGGTGTATTCTTTTACTTTAGGATAGTATGTTCTGTATATATCTATTAATTCTAGTTGGTTCAAAGTCTCTGCTAGTTTTGCAGTGTCCTTGTTCAGTTTCTGTTTCCCTGATCTGTCCATTGGTGAGAGTGGGGTGTTAAAGTCTCCCACTATTATTGTGTGGGGTGAAATGTATTTTTTGAGCTTTAGTAGAGTTTCTTTTATGAATGTGGGTGATTTTTTATTTGGAGCATATATGTTAAGGATTGAGAGTTCCTCCTGACAGATTTCCCCGGTAATGAGTAAAAAGTGTCCTTCTTTATCTTTTTTGATAACTTTTCATTGGAAGTTTACTTTATTCGATATTAGAATAGCCACTCCAGCTTGCTTCTTGGAGCTGTTTGCTTGGAAGTTTTTTTCCCACCCTTTTACTCTGAGATAGTTTCTGTCTCTGTCTCTGAGATGAGTTTCCTGTATGCAGCAAAAGGCTGGATTTTGTTTATGTATCCAGTCTGATAGTCTATGTCTGTTTATTGGGGAGTTGAGACCATTTATGTTAATAGATATCAAGGAATAATTGTTTCTGTTTCCTGCCATTTTTGCTTTTTTGGGTTGAGTTGTGTCTGTGTTTTTTTCTTCTTTTAGTTTTCTTGTTTAGGAGTTTTCTTGTTTTTACTAGGCTGTATTTTCCCTCCTTGTATTGGGTTTTCCACCTATAATTCGTTGTAGTGCTGGGTTTCTGGTCAGATATTGTGTGAATTTTGATTTGTCTTGAAATATCTTTGTCTCTCCATCGATGGTGATTGATAGTTTTGCTGGGTATAGCAGCTTGGGCTGGCACTTGTGCTCTCTTAAGGAGTGCATGATGTCTGTCCAGGCTCTTCTAGCTTTCATAGTCTCTGTTGAGAAATCGGGTGTGAGTCTGATTGGTCTGCCTTTATATGTTACCTGACCTTTTTCCCTTACTGCTTTTAGTATTCTTTCTTTACTTTGGGCACTTGATGTTTTTACTATTATGTGTCGGGAGGTATTTCTTTTCTGGTCCAACCTATTTGGAGTTCTGAAGGCTTCTTTTATGCTCGTGGTCATCTCATTCTTGAGGGTAGGGAAGTTTTCTTCTATGATTTTGTTGAAGATATTTACTGTGCCTCTTAGTTGATACTCTTCTCCCTCTTCTATTCCTATTATCCTTAGGTTCGGTCTTCTCATTGTGTCTTGTATTTCCTGGACATTTTGGGTTAGGAGCTTTTTGTTTTTTGCATCTTCTCTGGCTGTTTTGTCTATGTTTGCAATGTTGTCTTCTGCCCCTGAGATTCTCTCCTCGATCTCTTGTAATCTGTTGGAAATGCTAGCTTCTGTGACTCCTGATTTCTTTTTTTGGTGTTCTGACTCTAGGGTTATCTCTTTTAGCGCTTTCTTTATTGTGTCAATTTCTGTTTTAATTTCCCTCTTCCATTCCTTTATTTCTTTGGTTCTGTTTTCCTCTTGTTCTTTGAGTTCTTTGAGTGTTTTTCTTGTTTCTTCTTTAAAAGCTTCTGAATCTTTTTGCTTTTCCTCCCTTTCTTGTTTAAGTAACTCTATCAGTGTCTTGAGGCATGATTTCAGGTCTCTGTCTTCTTTCTCTGGAGTGTTTGGAATTCCGATGTTTGCTACTATCGGAGAGCTGGGTTCTGGTGTTGCTAGATTGTCTTGGTTTCCTTGGGATATACTCTCTCTCTTTCCTCTTGCCATTTTGTTGTCAGTGATATGTTCTTGCCTTTCCCTTGTATCTGGTCTGTGTCCCTGGTACACTTTCCATGTGCACTCCGCAGAGATCTCTCTACTCCCCGGCAGCCCAGGTTCCGGGTGGCAGCTGGGCCAGGCTCTGCTCTGTGTCCTGAAGTCGCCTCCGGGTGGGAACAGACGTTCCTAAGATGTGTTCCTGGTCACAGATGCCCAGCCTCTCTGAGCCACCTTTCCGGCTGGCAGGTGGGCCAGGCTCCGCTCTGTGTCCTGAAGTCGTCTCCGGGTAGGAACAGAAGTTCCTAGGATCTGTTCCCGGTAACTGGATCGGGGAGGACAGGGCAGGTCAGGGCAGGGGGTGCCCTTTCCGTGTGCACTCCGCAGAGATCCCTCTGCTCCCCCGCAGCCTAGGTCTCCCACTCACCAGTTGCTCAGCCTGTACGAGCCGCCTTTCCGGCTGGCAGTTGGGCCAGGCTCCGCTCTGCGTCCTGAAGTCGTCTACGGGTGGGAACAGAAGTTCCTAAGATCTGTTCCAGGTCACAGTTGCTCAGCCTGTACGAGCCGCCTTTCCGGCTGGCGGTTCTTATGGGTTTTCTTTATGTGTGCATCTTGTGTTTCTTTCTTTTAAAAAATGTCTTTTTAAAAAAAATTGCAGCTCAGTGGTAGAGAGCCCGCCTTTGTAAAAAATTTGCTCATTTGTTTTCTAAAGAGAGAAAAGAAAAGCATAAAAATGGTTCAAAAGGTAAGTAGAGAGGATCTGGGAAGAGTTGGGGAAAGGACAACTGTGATCAGAGCATATTGGATAAAGAAAAGTTATGTTAAAATATAATGAATAAATATAGTGAAAGATATCAAAACCAAAAAATAAAACTGTGCTACATACTGTAAGTTACCCATTGAACATTATTACATTTTTTTAAAAAGTGGATGTCTAAGTATAACTTACATTGCTGAGACACACATGTAAATACACACATTACACAAAATGACTTAAGCATATACCGAACGGCTGAATTACAGCTTTTCGGAATTAGACTATGTTTTAGAAGCTAACATAATCTCAATACACATATAAAAGTCCATTATCAAATATCTCATTCTTTCTGATCACAACTATACTCAGAATTAAGAATAAGTGAGAGAATAGAAATTAAACCTATGGTACACTTTTAAATGGTTACAAAAT
Organism: Micromys minutus; assembly: GCF_963924665.1. Classification (NCBI taxonomy): domain Eukaryota; kingdom Metazoa; phylum Chordata; class Mammalia; order Rodentia; family Muridae; genus Micromys; species Micromys minutus. The sequence goes on along the minus strand of NC_137970.1, from coordinate 22,168,338 downwards.
GTCGTTGTACAGGTAATATTATATAGTATGAGAAGCTTACAATTTACTGCAATTATATAGTACTCACCAGTTTGGAGGTACAGTGAAAGTAGTGAAGTGCTTAACAGAAGGCCTATTGAATGAAATGCTCATATTAAGAGATTAAGGAGAACCTAATCATCTGTATTAAGGTGTCAAAAAAAGAAACAGAACAAGTTCAAAGCATTAGCTGAATGACAATAATCAATAGCATAAAATATGATAGTGTATTAAAATAATAGCTGTTGAGAAGGTTCAATTAAAAGTGCTTTCTGTGTAAGGCAAGGACAAATCTCCCCAGCATCCATGTCAAAAACTAGACATGGCTCTGCAAATGTGCTTATAACCCCAAAACTGTGGCAGGTAGAAATATAAGGGTCACTGGGGCTTTCAGTCTGCCAGCCTAGCTCCAGGTTGAATGACAGTCTCCAACACAAGGAATAAGACAGAGAGTGATAGGCATTGTTTCTAATAGCTGACTAGTACTTCACTGTGTAAATATACCACATTTTCTGTATCCATTCCTCTGTTGAAGGATATCTGGGTTCTTTCCAGCTTCTGCTATTATAAATAAGGCTGTTATGAACATAGTGGAGCATGTGTCCTTGTTGTATGTTGAAGCAACTTTGGGGTATATGCCCAGGAGTGGTATAACTGGGTTCACAGGTAGTACTATGTCCAGATTTCTGAGGAACTGCCAGACTGATTTCCAGAGTGGTTGTACCAGCTTAAAATCCCACCAACAGTGGAGAAGTGTTCCTCTTTCTCCACATTTTCGCCAGCATCTGCTGTCACCTGAGTTTTTGATCTTAGCCATTCTGACTGGTGTAAGGTGGAAAATCAGGGTTGTTTGGATTTGCATTTCCCTGATGATTAAGGATGTTGAACATTTCTTTAGGTGCTTCTCAGCCATTAAGTATTCCACAGTTGAGAATTCTTTGTTTAGCACTGTCTCCCGCCTTTTAAGTAGGATTATTTGATTCTCTGGAGTCTAATTTTTTGAGTTCTTTGTATATTCTGAATATTAGCCCTTTATCAGATGTAGGGTTAGTAAAGATCTTTTGAAATTCTTAGGGAAATGGATGTAACTAGAAAATATCATCCTGACTGAGGTAACCCAGTCACTAAAGAACACACACAGTATGTACTCACTGATAAGTAGATACTATTCCGAAAGCTCGGAGTACCCAAGAAACAATTCACAGAACTTCTGAAGCCCAAAAAGAAAAAAAAGACCACAATGTGGATGCTTCAGTCCTTCTTAAAAGAGAGAATAAAATACTCACAAGAGGAAATACAGGGACAAATAATGGAGCAGGGACTGAAGAGAAGACCAATCAGAGTCTGCCTCATCTGGGGATCCATCCCATATGCAGCCACCAAACCCAGTCACTAATCCTGGTGCCGAGAAGTGCTTATTGTCAGGAGCCTGATATGGATGCCTCCTCAGAGGCTCTGCTAGAGTCATACAGATACAGATGAGGATAGTTGCAGCTAACCATCCAGCTGAGCACGAAGCACAATGAGGGAGCTAGAGAAAGGATTGAAGAAGTTGAAAAGGTTTACAACTCCATGGGAAGAACAACAAAATCAACCAACCAAACCACCCAGAGCTCCCAGGGACTAAAATACCAAACAAAGAGTACACATGGAGAGACCCGTAGCTCCAGTTGCATATGTAGCAGAGGATGGTATTGTTCAGCCTGAAAGGAAGGAAAGGCCTTTGGTCCAGTGAAAGCTTGTTTTCCCAGTGTAGGGGAATACCAGGGCAAAGAGGTGGGAGAGGGTGGTTGGGAGAGGGAGCATCTTCATGGAAACAAGGGGAGAAAGGAGGGGGAAAGGACAGGGAAAGGGGTAACATTTGAAATGTAAATACAGAGAATATCCTATAAATAACTGTAAAAATAAGTCATAGAGTAGGTCACCAGATGTCTTCCTCTGGGTTTGAACCCATATACACTTGTGTGTTTCTAACACACACATACACACATACACAGTTATAAAAATAAAAAAAGTAAAAATAGCAAAAACAGCCAAAACAGAGTAGAAAACCAAAGCAAGCCCAGTGAACCACCAGCATTTTAGAAAGATCAAACACAGAGCGACACATGTCACAGAAATTTTCAAGATGAGAACCACTGGACAGAATGTAGACAGCTGTTACACAAGACTGCTCAGAATTGAGCGTGCCAGGCATAGCTTTAGTGCTGATAAAACACAGGCCAGTCCTTGAGATTTTCTCAATGAGAATAAGGAGTAAAAGGCCCTCTGAGGAAGAGGCAAGGGCCTTTGCTGCAGAGCTCTGAGGTTCATGGTTTATGCACAATCTTGCCAGACTTTCCTATTGTACGGGACAAGTCTTTCCTTTGACAAAGATTTGGGGGTTATTTCAGTTTCCAGTGAAGTTGCCTTTGCAAAACACAGAAGGATTCTTAACTCGAAACAGTACTTAGTACAGCAGAGCTGGCTTTGAAGAATGAATTTTACTAAAATAAGAACCATAGAAAGATGACTAGTGATGAAAAAATCATACATTTTGAACAAAAATGTGTGATTTCCAAGTCAATAAATGTTGTTTGGTTATAAACTGGCAAGGGAGGCAAGTTGTATAAAAGAGCTGGAAATATTTTCCAGCTTTCAGGAGCACTGGCTGCTCTTCTAAAGCACCTAAGTTTGAGTCTCACAATCCACACGATGGCCCACACCCTTTGAATCTCCAGTTCCAGGAGATTCAATTCCCTATTCTGGACTTTTTAGGCACGAGGCACAAATGTGGTACACAGACCTATATGCAGGTCTATATGCACATAGGATAATTTAAAACAAAACAATTCTCACATATTTTAAGCAATTACAAACTATTAAGAAGGTTGATTCCTCCTCTGGTGGTTATGCTGGAAGGCTTACTCGGTGGCTAAAATTAATTTTGTTGTTATCATTATTATTTCATGCTTTGAGATAAGGGTATATTGTGTGGCCCAGGATGGCTTAGAACTGGTATGTTGATCAGGGTGGTCTGGAACTCGCTGTGATTACCAAGATGACCTCCCTTGTGGCAAGTCTTTTTACCCAGTCTCCAAAATGCTAGAGTTATGTGATTATTCTTCTACTCCTGGCTCTAGATGGTATGTTTTTTTTTAAATACTTTACCTATGATGATTCAGTGGGGGAGGCATGAGAAGTGAAGAAATAGACGGTCAAATCTACTGATTTTAAGTTTCAAAATGGTAGCTATTTATTAATATTTAATATCTTGATCTTCGTATTTCTTAAACATTAAGGAAATATTGCAGTAGACTGAACCAACTCCCCAACTCCAGTAATGCATTGATCTATGATCAATGATACCTAGGTCTATCGGCATAAATGCTCAGTGGGTACAGTGTTTGCCATGTAAGCCTGATGACTTGTGTTCGCATGAAGTACAGGTAAAGGTGAAATGAGAGAACCAAGTCCACGGTCTTCCTCTGACATCCAGAAGACTGCTACCTACATACAGACACAGACACACGAACACAACTCATACACACACAGAATAATAACACAATAAAGTACAAAAACATAAGAGTGGCCTAGAACATTAACAATTACTTCTGTTTTATTAATCTCCAAGAGATTTTAAAGAAAGCAGACCTACCTCAGAAAACCATTAAAAGATCACCATGTTGTTATAAAATGAGTAATCCATATCTTTTTTTATGCTCACTCCCCCCCCGCCCAGCATTTGTTTTCCCAGATTATGGAAACATCTTGTGAATGGATTGAACTGACCAGCCTGGGAATGAGAGGGTTAGTTTTCTTTATACCGGTAGTCAGCAAACATCAGATTTATCTAGCAGAATTTATATCACCATTATTCCATTCCTGAAGCATCAAAGTAGAAGAGTGTTTTATACTGTCAGAATAAAATCCTATAATATGAGTAGAAGGAAGCTGACTTATTAGTGATTTGAAGTTTTTGGTTTGTTGATACCCTAGCACATAAAGAATGAGCAGAGACTGGGGCTGCACAGGTCTGCACCAGATGGTACCTTGGAACTGAAAGGAAAAGTAAGCACATGTCCCCATCCCTAATCCAGATTCAATATCCAACTGATACCCACTTGCAAATAAAAATTATCCTTTAGAAACATGTTTATTTTCTAATGAGAAACAAAAGGAGAATGGATCTAGATGGGAACAGAGATGGGGAGTAATTACGAGGAGTAGAGTTAGGGAATATTGTAATCAGGATATAGTGTATGAGAAAAGAATCTATATTCAATATAAGGGTGAAATAATGAACAGAGAACATCATATAATTGTACATTCAGTATATAGACTGATTTGCCTTAACATTATATGTATAGCGATAGGACAATAATGGTATAGGGTGCAAGTAGGTCATAGAACAATTGGAAGGAGTAGGTTCTCTTCCACCTTTGAGTTGTAGAGGAATTTAAATCCAGCTATATGGCTGCTCTAGCCATGGATTACATCCAAATTCCTAGCTAGGTCTGTGTGATATGGCTGGAATCCAACATGCCCCATACCTTTAATCCCTCCATCTGGAAAACAGACGTGCCCTTAGTACACACGTTTAATGCCAAACAACGTAGGATTAGTTTGTAGAAGGGAGCAGCCATGTCTGAAGGTGGCATTTAATTGAGGGGCAAACAAAATGACAAATAAGAGAAAGATTTGACAAAATAAGTCAGAGATAGGATATGTTCAACTCTTATAAGAGACAGGAAAGAGAGGTAACTTAAGATATCAGCACAGAGACAGACCAACAGTCAGACAGACAGACAGACAGACACACACACACACACACACACACACACACACACACACATGCATACTGGGTTTGGGAAAGAGGAGGAGGAAAGAAGGTGGAGGCAGTTTGATTATGACAGTTTTATAGAAACAGTTCAAGACTGAATGAGCCAGAGAATAAAAAGGAGCCAGAAGATTGGAACAATTTGCCAGAGTTAGTTTGAGGTCAAACAGAGGCAGGCAGAAGCCGAAAGAAGCCAGATTGGATCAGTCAATTTGGAGAGGACTTTGGGCCACAAGAGCTGAGTTGAACCAGCCAGCCAGGTGAGTGTATTCAACTACAAAAGGTGAGTGTATTCAACTACAAAGGGTGAGTGTATTCAGCAGTAAGTCTCCAAGATGGTGATTACACCTGGTGAATTAAAGTTACATTTAAAATAGGGCCTGGGAAAGCCAGCTCACATTGTCAGACTAGGCAGCGAGTACTCTTACCCACTGAGCTGTCAGTGACCCTTAATGGTTTTCCATATGGATTCTATCACTGACTGTATTTCTCCCATATTCACCTTTGGTCATGGGACAAATATGAACTTGTGATTCATGTTTCAAGAAGCTACACAATAAACCTAAGATCAAGTGTAGTTTCTCCTTTCATTATCCCCTTTTCCTTCATTGTCTGGTGTTCACAGGAACATCATGTCACAAAATGCACAAATTCCCCTCAAGCCCTTTTTGTGCCAGATCTTTGGCAACATGTTCCTCCATCTGTTAACACAAAGAGCATAGCTTACATCTTGAGTCAGGAATGTTTGTATCGAGGAAGTAGACCTAGACCAATGGCTTTTACAAAAACGTGAAGACTAATTCAGGTTTCTAACATTAGGGCTAAGCTATACTCTAATATTGACTAGGTCTTATTTTAATTTAGGTTTAGTTTAGTGCTCAGTATTCTTTTTCTTGAGGCTATTCTAAACGTGGTTAGTAGTTTACATTTTTAAATCAATGGGAGTGGAATTTTTTAAAGTCCCTATCTTAGTTAAGGTTTTACTGCTATGAACAGACACCATGACCAAGGCAACCCTTATACATATGACATTAATTGGGGCTGGCTCATAAGTTCAGAGGTTCAGGCCATTATCATCAAGGCAGAAGCAAGGCAGTGTCCAGGCAGGCATGGTGCAGGAGGAGCTGAGAGTTCTATATCTTCATTTAAAGGCTGCAAGTGGAATACTGGGTTTCAGGCATCTAGGAAGAGGATCTTAAAGTCATGCCCACAGTGACACACCTACTCCAACAAGGCCACACCTCTTAAGAGTGCCACTCCCTGTGTCAAGCATATTCACCTCATCACAGTCCCTTATGACAAACATAAGTATGTGAAATGATAAATATGATAAGCTTGATTTAAGATTTATTCATTCTATTAATAAATCATAACACTACTTTATATCCCATGAATGTATACAATTTACAATGAAAATCTAAAAAAAAATCATATGGTTTGAGAAGACTGCTAAATTTTTTAGAATAAAACTGATGAATGAAACTATTAGCAGTAACAGCCCAGGAGAGCACTTAGGTTAAAAGGGTAATTTTGAAAATATTCATGTTCTTAATGTAGCAGATCAAACTACTAATGGCTAATTAACAATTTCAGTACTCTTTTGTGTAGATACAAGTAATTTTGGAGTTCTTTTACAAAACTAATTTCCCACATTTTACAAATATTTACCTTCAGTATAAATTGTAGGTTATACTCACTATAAATTTTGTCAGAATAGCAATAATATTTGACAAATCCAGCTGTACTATTTCATAGAAAATAAAAGGAATATGGGTTTTTTCTTGTTTTTGTTGGCAGATGGTGGAGGCAGGTGAATCTTCCATTTGGTCCAGCAAGGCAATTAACAATTTTTCATCAAAGAGAGATAGAAATTTAGAGGGACCCTCCCTTCTGAAGAGACTACCTTGCCATTCATCTCTTGAACTGTTGTTTAATTGCAATCCAACATCATTCTCCGGAGATGAAATGTGAGTCCAGAAATATCCATGTTATAATGGTCATACAGCCAGGAAATCAGATGAATATCTAATCATACACAAATAGCTAAGTGACCTTCAACAGATCCAGCTGACAGATTAATGTGGATTCAAACATTTTTCTTCCTCCTTGTCTAACTCCTATGTGATAGTTGTGCCCTTCTGATAATAGGTAGCAGGCACCTGTTCTGCGATGAACTGGGTTTCTCTCTCTCTCTCTCTCTCTCTCTCTCTCTCTCTCTCTCTCTCTCTCTCTCTCTCTCTCTCTCTCTTCTCTCTCTCTCTCTCTCTCTCTCTTTCTCTCTCTCTCTCCCCCTCCCTCTCCCACCCTCCCTCTTCCCCCCCTCTCTCTCTCTCTCACACACACACACACACACACACACACAGGGGGGAAGGGGGAAGGAGAGGGGAGGGGAAAAGAGGGATAGAAAGAAAGAGAGGGGGGAAGGGAGATGAAACACTTACCATTGGAATGGAATAAGTGATCTATACAATGCAGGCTCCTTACAGCCTGTTCCTAAAACTCCCACAGCCTTCTTTAGTGATATGTTATCAGCCACATTCTGATAAGGAAACCAGGCCTGGTGGAGTGGCTGTCCTGCTGAGATCACACAGGGATTCCCAGACAGAACAGGCATTGCTGTGTTATGTTGACCTTTTGGCCTGCTCTACATCATTGGCTTTACAAGAAATTCTTCTGATGAATTTCACATGCTAGAATGAGATGTTACATACTAAAGCCAAACTCCTGCTGCCCTGTGGGTTCCTTGCCACTGACTTATGATACTAAACATGGACTACTGTCTGGCATTTTCTAAGCATTTGAATTTCATCATTTATATCTTAGCTCCATCCACAATTGACTTACACACTGTTGCCTACAGTATCTGCTTAACATTGTTGTTCAAATGATTTCCCTTTAATTTTTCTCCCACCCGAGATCCTTAAGATTAATATATCTTTACATTTTAATGTACACTTAAAAAATCCTGTTTCATAGTACACTATAATCAACAATTCAAGTTATATAACAGAATAAAGAATATATGTATTTCACATTCAGATAAAATTTAAGGTCCAAATTAATCCACTTGCACCCTAAGCAAACTATTTAGAATATTTAAATGAATTCTGCAAATAAAAAAATCAAAGAAAATGAAGAGCCCCATAAGGAACTATTCGTGGAATGTTTTGCAAAAGGCAGCTGTGGAAAGCTGTTTGTCATGGTGATGGAAGGACATTCTACGGTTCTTGGTGTCCAGGGCCTGTAGGACTTGCTTAGGTTTCCTGCACTAGGCCATTGGCCATGAGCACCAGACAGAATGTGGTGTCCTGGAGAATAGTCAACCTTTAACCATGGGAACATTTGTAGCTGCAGTAGGCAAGCAAATATGCTTTCTATTCGAGGAAGGGCATTTAGCTAATGGTGATGCCACAGCCTTCTTCATCGGCTGTGTTCATATCAACCTTCCAAAAACACTTTGTTACTATCTGAAATCATCAAAACCTGTTTCCCTGTTTGATGGCCTTTAGATATGATCACTTGCTATCCTTTATTCATTCTGAGAATTCAAAGGCGAACTCATTTTTCAGGGTCTGAGAATTTATTTGTTACTCTTTTCTGTTTGGTTCCTTTTAGTTTGTTCTTCAAAACAGGGTTTCTCTATGTAGCCCTGGTTGTCATGGAACTTGTTACGTAGACCAGGCTTGACTTGAACTTAGAGTTCTACCTGCCTTGGCTTCCAGAGGGCTGGGATTAAAGATTCATGCTCCACCACCTGGCTCCTATTTTATACTCTTATAGACTTATTTTGACTGAGCTCAGAGTTAGAAGTAGAAGCTCCCAGCAAAAACAGTCTTCCTCTTTTGGCAATCTTTCCATGGTGTTTTCTCTGTGGCTTCCTTCATTCTCTTGGCCAAAAGTTTAGCATATTCTGCAGCCTCCTTATTTTTATTCTTAGTGCATTTCTTCTTCAGAGCAACAGCTCAGCATTTGTGTTACAGGACATGTGGAATAAGAAGACGCTGAATTTTGAGGTCCTTGATTCTGAGGGGGCCTTCTTACCTTCTTTGCTTAAGGGCTTTCTGAAACTGTATTGGAAGACATCATCATCTTTAGAGAGGTTGAAAAGCTTTAAGATTCTATTATGTCTTTTGGGTACCAACTGCAGTCAGTTCAGGAATATTCATTTTTCCTTCCTTCCTTCCTTCTTTCCTTCCTTCCTTCCTTCCTTCCTTCCTTCCTTCCTTCCTTCCTTCTTTCCTTCCTTCCTCCCTTCCTTCCTCCCTCCCTTCCTTCCTTTATTTATTCTAAGAATCAAGTTGAGAACATTCAGACTAGCATCCACAACACATTCCAAACAGACTCATGCATCTTCTCTCCATTTCTCCATGCTCTATAATAAGCATGCCCCATATTCAACAGCAAGCACACTGCGCAGGGTAAAGAACCCCTTGCTTCCAGGGAAAACGTTGTTTTCTACCACTGTTTTGAAACACAGTCCTTCCATTATTCACCCAGAGTAGCAGCAGCTACATCTGTTAGAAAGTAACAAAGTTTGCATTCATCATCTATTTCCACAAATTTCTGACAGATGGTGCCTAGGAAGGGGATATTCAGCTTCATCTGAACACAGCTCAAGGGGTACATCTCAAAGGTACCCAAGGGCTTTTTAAAAGTTCCTATGCTTATACTACTTGCTCTGGTTCTTTGAAAAGAAATTACATACCTTAAACAACCACTATTAGGGAATGAAGGAGTGGCTTGATGGTTAGAAACCCTTGCTGCTCTTCTAGAGGACCCATGTTTGATTTCTACCACCCAATGCCAAGTGGATCACAATCATATCTAACCCCAGCTCCAGAGGATCAGATACCTCTGCCCATCTCAGGCACGAGTGCACATATCCACAGGCAGAAAGATATACTCCCATTTAAAATAATAAAAATAAGTCCCCAAATTATTAAAAACATTACATAAAGTAAAATTTCTATGGGCTAGATGTGGCGGCACATGTCAATAGCCTCAGTGCTTTGGAAACTCGCGAGACTTGACATAAGTTTGAAGACAGCTTGGCCTACTTAGAGCAGGGTGTGAAAGATGGCTCAGATGTTAAAGGCTAGGCTCATAACCAAAATATTGGAAGTTCTAAGATAGTAAAAAGTACAAAATTATTAGTTAGATGTATATATATAATACGTCTATTAGGATCGACTGTTCAGCAAAGAAATATACCTTTTCTATAATCTATCAAGATATAAGAAATTAAGTTAAAAAATAATAATTTTGTTCCATTGATTTGTCAAAAACGAGTATGATCCCATTTAAAAGACCTCCTCTGAGGGAAAATATTAACTTTAAAATATCTTTTGAGAAAACCAAACTTACCAAATGGAATTCACCTATGGGCCATTTTAATTGGAGTTGTAAGTGAACCATGCAGACTAGCATCGGAGACAGAAGAAATGGAAAGAGGAACATTAATTTAAAAGTCTCTTTTCTAAAACCCAGAGAGCAGTAAAACAGCTATTTTATATTTTGTAGAAGCAGTTTTGAGTTAACAAAGGAAGTCTGGCTCCAACAAAGACCACCAGACTTGAGGCTGAGGAAAATCCCAAGGACAAAGTTAGTTCACCCAATTCGAATTCTTGTGGTAGCCCAGTAACAATGAAAAAGTTTAATAGCATCTTTATATTGTTCTTGAGAAGGGTAGGTCTCACTGAGTATTGATGACAAATCTCATTGTTCTGTACATCCTAAAACCATTGATGCACATCTTTTGTGGAGAGATACCTAAATATTTTGGCTTACTTTTGAGAAATTTCCTGTTCTTCTCTGAACCAAGTTTTACCAATGTTAAACTGGATGTCAACTGAAAAACCAGCACCATGCCTTAGGAAAGTCTTATAAAATTACAAACAGCTTTTTTTGAAAGCTCTGGTATGAAAGAAAGAAGAATTCTCTATGTAGAAAAGCATCCCCAAGTCCTGTAATATACATGTGCTATTCAGGTAAAAGTTATTACATGGCCTTCATGGGAACAGTCTACATAAATAATAAACTGAAAATTTATTTCAAAAAAAATTGGCAGTAGAAATTTCTATTACAATATTTTCCTAAAATTAAAAAAAAAATCAAATGGAGTTTTATATCCAGTTGGTCATTCTTATCAAAAATAATTTAAAAAATTTAGGTATGAATTATGAGCACCCACAATGTTTTTGGTTAGCTACTAAACCTCTGGCAACATGGGGTAATGCATGCTAGGTGCAAATTGCTTCTTTTTTTCTTAAAGATTTATTTATTTTATGAGTACACTGTAGCTGTCTTTAGACACACCAGAAGAGGGCATCAGATCCATTACAGATGGTTGTGAGCCACCATGTGGTCGCTGGGAATTGAACTCAGGACTTCTGCAAGAGCAGTCAGTGCTCTTAACCACTGAGCCATCTCCCCAACCCATCTTCATTATTACTATTTTAATTGAACAAATTCTCAAATGGTATTGGTTGGATGTCAGGCAGAGCTATAAGCATTTTCCAGGTATGGACAAAACGAATTCTCATACTAAGCAGAAGCAAAAACTGCTGTTGTCTCATTTTATGGCATATAAAACAGAAGTTGGCGAGAACTAGAGGCTGAGTTCAACCCAACATTGACTCTAGCATCCATAGTCTTCAACTTCATTGTACAACTCTTGGATACCTTTATGCTATGGCTTGAGTCCTCAAAGACATAGACAACAGAATATAGTGCTATTGGTGGTGGTAGTACCTTCTGGAGGTTAGGTTAAATGCTAAGAAGTTAGGTCATTGGGGATGAACCTTTGAAGGTGCGATTAGAATCCTGACCTGCCCATTTGTCTCCAGCTCCTCACTTCCCTCCGGGATACCATGAGATGAAAAACTTCTTTAAAGTCATATCTTATCTGGCATATTATGCTCCCAAAAGCAATGGGAACCAAGGGGCCTAACTGATGTTTCTGAAATCATAAGAATAAAAGTAAGTCTTGCCTCCTTTTGAGTTGGTTATCTCAAGTGTTTTATTACAGCAACAAACAGCAGATTAACATGCTTTGTTGTTCATGTTTATTTGGTGAATAATCATCTTCACAGAAGGAAACCAAAGGCATCAATTAAGTATTCAACATGGAGCAGTGTCTCAGTTCATTTCCTTCCTGAAGGGTGTCAGTCCTTTGCAATCTTCCAGCTGTAGATTTCTGACTTCCTTCCTGCCTTAGCTCCTCTCCTTCTCCTTCTCCCTCCCCCAGCTCCATTTCATAGCTGTTGCCCGGTTAAGTAAAGAGAAGAGAAGACATTCTAGGTTGATGGAGGTTCTCTCTTTTCCTCTCAGCATTCAGTCTGTATATGAAACAGTTCCATTTCCAGAGCTATGGGTTTAGTTACTAGTGAGTATCATGGATGACAGGCTGGGGGGTGGGAGGCAAAATATCTACTAGGCACATAGATGTTTTATGTTAAAAATATAATTTATTAATTAATATTTCTTGGTTCAGGCCCTTTTTTTGTGTGTGTATGGATGTTTTGCCTGAGTTTAAGTATGTGTATCACCTGCATGCCTGGTGCCCCTGGAGGCCGAAACAGGGTATAGAATCCCCTGGAACTGGAGTTAAAGATGATAGTGAGCGCCCATGTGGGTTCTGGGAATCCAACTCAGGTCCTCTAGAAGAGCAGCAAGTGCTTTTAGCCACTGAGTTGTGGCTCACCCCAGTCCCAATTTTAAAGAGGATTCTTTTACCCTCTATCCAGGGCTATGATACAACAGGAAAGTTTTTTGAAAAGCTGTAGTGGGGCCATGTAGGATTAGTCAAGTAAGTAACTGCTCTTGCTCCTATGTAATCCGCCCTGTGTAATCCACCCTGTTATTCCTTTGAAAATAATGAAGTAAAAACCTTTAAAACTGTATTCGACAAACTACCTTTCAAAGCTTAACAAGTAAGTTCTAGGTTTAAGTCTTGTTGAACAAGGCAGATGTTTATTTATTTGATTTCTCTTAAAGTTGCAGTCTACCAGCTGGGCTGCTGAGGATTATGCCATTAACATAACACTCATGCCTTTTAGGCTAGGGAGGGAGCAGAGAGGCCTGCTGTGCTTCTTTGGGCTTTTTTATCGCCTTTATCAGCACCAGACTAGAATGCTAAGGGGCTGCAGTCACTTAGAGATAGGACCCAGGGAATCTTCTGTTAGTTGGGGTTAAGAATAGTTCCTTGAATTTTGGCGTCATATTTAATTAGCCCCTTTACTGCTGATAACTTGAGTTTGCTTGAATGTTTATGACCATGAAAGCATCCCCGTGGGACTGAGTTTCACAGCCTAAGGTAAAATAGACTCCAGAATATAGAACACAGGACTAGGAGGAGGTCTTGGTCACCAGCACCCCTACACACACACACACACTCCCTGCAAATAGATTCTCCTCTTAAATATTTGTTTACTTTCCCTCCCTAAAATAGAACATTCTATTTGCCACTTGAGTTGTGGAGCTCACTGTAGCTCTGCTGACCTGGCCTCTGCAAACTGCGGAGGAGCTTCCCTTGGGTTTCATCACCAGATCCTGGGTATTGTCAAGTCTTGTATTTATGTAAAAAAAAAATTACATTACATTACAGGGTCAAGTTAGTCTCCGCACCAAATATAGGATTCTGTGAAAAAAGAAAATGTGCACAAGGTCAAATGTTTGCAAAACCCAATATGAAGAGAAATATTTGTGTAACGTTTTTAAGAATTAATGAAAACACGAAGGGTCATTTACACACCACCCCTGCAGGCCCTGTGAACTCAACTGGCCTCAGTGGCTGCATGCATGGGAACCAGAATGCAAACATACCCTGAAAGGCGAACGCAGTATGGGATGTCAGCCAGAGGCATTTGTGCCAAAACTAAATTTAGTTCTAGAAACTATATTTTGAGCCGAAGTGGAGGCTATTATTTTTTTTTGAACAAACAGTTATTCTTTTTGTTTTAATCACAGAAATACTCGCTTTGCTGGATGATTGTAGGGACTGTGGATTCAGTCAGAAACCCTTAGCTTCCTAAAGGGAGTAACCATGCATGACCTCAAAGCAGCTGGCCAGCTCACGCTTCAGCTTCTCCAAAGACAAGGCTGATCTGGCCTTGTGCAATCTAAGGAAGCTAGTCTTTGAAAAAGGTTCAGGGTCATTTAAGCTTTCTCTTTTGTCTTTTCTTGATTGCTCAGGCTGTCTCTGCTTACCTTCAACAGGCTTTGTGACTGGGAGGTTTCTGTAGTCAAACAGAAACCAAATGGAGTACTCCTATCTCCGAGAGGTCCCTTTCCAGTGCTGTAACTGCAGCCACCAACCAACCCTTCTTCCTTTTCCCAAAATTCATTCTCTTCTTGAACTTGTCTATTCATTCCTCTTTGTATTTGGTCTGTATCTACCTGCCTTCACTGTCATTGTATCCCAGGGCTTCAAAGAATTCCTGGTGAAAGTGCTTACTTCCTACACATATTGATGAGTGTCTGACTAATGTCATAAAAACGCAGTATCTCCTCTGGAGAATGAAGTATCTCTGGAGACGCTGTAACTATGAGTCAGAGTCTCAAACTCACCAACTAAAACCTAACTTGGATCAAGTTATCTAGAACACGTGTGCTAAATTTTCTCTTTCTCATGAAAATCAGTATTTCTGAGACATAAAGTAGTCAAGGGGGCACTATAAAATAGTTTACAAATTTTTTAAATAGCTGATGAAAAATAAAAACTGATATCCTTGCCACCCCTTAAATCTCTTTTGAGCTGTACACTTATAAAACGAAGGTATCATCATGTTCATGTGTTTCTTTAAAAAAAATAATGATGTGCATTTGATTAGTAATCTGAGCTCTTGGAATAAAAAAAGAAAAAAAAAGAAAGGAAAGAAAACAGTTGAGAGTTGCTAAGGTGGCTCAGGGAGTTAAGGTCCTTGGCTGTATGTCTGAGATTGTTTCCTGGGACCCAAATGATAGAGGACACAAAGTTGTCCTCAGACCTATATATAAGTGCCGGGGTGCAAGCACTGCATTTACACACACACACACACACACACACACACACACACACACACAGAAACACGCACACACGCACACATACGCACATTGTAATACAAGAATTTTCAAAAGAAGATAGGTGACTGTGGATTAAATCTTTTAAATGACAGGACTGTCACACATGTGAACTAACAAGAGACTTGGCAGCAGGGATGAGAACTGTATAGCTTCAAGCCAGACAGGATAAGTGGATACCGGGTCCACTTAGGTCTACTCCTAATCAAGAAGCTATTTGCAATTGATAACCCCTGGCAAAGAGAAAATCAGGCTTTTCCCAATGGAGTGTCACTGTATATATCAAATACACTTCAAGGCAGGTCCCATGCCTGGAAGTCATTGGCAAACACAAAGTGAATTCTGTGTGTGTGTGTGTGTGTGTGTGTGTGTGTGTTGGAAGTTCTTTTTGTTTCATTTTGACATTTTTTATCTTGTGTTAGGTTTTTGTTTGTTTTCATTTTGTGTGCTTTTTTGGTTTTTTGTTTTTTGTTTTTGTTTTTTTTTTTGAGAAAGAGAGAACGTAAAATTGGATTGGCAGAGAGGTAGCAAGGATCTGGGAGGAGTGGGAAAGGAGAAATGATGATTAATTTGTAGTTTTTTAAGGAAACAAACAAGCAAAAATGAATACCATTACAAGAGAAAGGTGAGACCTGAATGTAAGATGTAATATGTCACGGAAAAATAGAAACAGACACTTAACATTTGCTTGTTCTGATTCGAGGACTTTTCCTCTGATGAGAATTTTATACTGAACTGCCTAAGAGATCCTGGTTTGTGAAGCTTATAGGCAGGAAAGTTTAGCTTGATCTGCCACAGCAGTGTGCAGACACATAGTACATAGATCTGTAACCAACATTTCAAACTAAACACAAATAAAGGATTAAATAAAACTTTCCAATTTGTGAAAAGAAAATCGTTTCAAATGTAGACATAAAGTACTCAAGAGCCTTTGGAGTTCTGGTGAGTCTAGGGCTGCCGAAGGGCCTGGAGGTCACCATTATCAATTACTCTATCCCTCCAGGGTATGTTGGAGTTATGTTTTATCTGGCTCTTTCATTTCCAATGTTTTTAATTTGCCTTTTAAAACAACAGCAAATGTCAAACCGGGACACTGAAGCAATCTGTGAAAACAAATGCTTTATCTTGTTCGGAATCGGTAATAATAAATCCATCTGGCTTCTCCTTAGAAGTCTGCATCTGGTCACTCATTTCAGCATCCCGTGACTCTCCTCTGGAAGCCCTTCTTTAGAGAAAGATGCTGACTCAAAGAGCAGTGAGCTTCCCACAATGAGTTCTAGCCAATATATATTTTGGAAAATCCTCAGTTTTCAGTTTTGTGGTCTCAAGGGGTGTATTAAACAAATAAATCAAGAGATGAACTCTCAGATTTGTTCGAGCTGTGCACATTTACCTAGTCTCACAACACATCTGTAAGCAACCTATTGTATAACCCAGCACTATTCACCCTCATAAATAAACTGAGCTGAAATCAGAGTGATTACAGAGTTTAATAAAGATGTTCAAAACAATGAATGAAGCGTGATAGATATAAAAATAATGAAGCGTCACAGATATAATTCAGAGTAACACCGTGGACACTTTCTGGTGATAATATATCTTGTTCTAGAAATTGGTCTGTAATGGTATTCTGTATCATACCTGTGACATTAACTCATTACACCCCATTTGTCATTTTCTCACCTTTTCTGTGCCATAGCTTTGTTTTGCTCATATGAGTTTCATTGAGATATGTGAAGATGCCAGCAATGAAGTCAAGAGACATCAGTTCCAGAACATAAGGAATGCGGAAAGGCTTACCTTGTCAGTTGCTAAGATGGAACTACTTACTGTCAACCAAGGATCTTCTTTGCCACTTAAATTGTGGACTTGGGAATGAAAGATTTATAGAAAGATTTGTGGAGCAGGCTGTAGTGGCACACACCTTTAATCCTGCCCTCAGGAGGAAGGGGCAAGTACATCCCTTAGTTCAAGGCCAATGTGGTCTATGGAACAAGTTTTAGGTCAGCCAAGGATACACAGAGAAACCCTGTCTTACGTGTGTGTGTGTGTGTGTGTGTGTGTGTGTGTGTGTGTGTGTGTGTCATGGAATCAAATCAAAGTTGCTTAAGTATTTCCTAAATTCAGGCCATCAAGTAGTTTAAACATCTTTTTATAATCTTAATAATCATGGTTATGTCCTATGCTTGGGCCAAACACATCTTTGTTGATCCTCTCTGCTTTATCTTGCCAATCTGTTTGGAAACACCATTTGCTCCAGCAGACAGTTTGGAAGGGCTCTGGCTCCAGGTGTCATTTGATACTAGCACACTGACTTCCCATTGACTGCAATTCATTTGGGCAAAATGCACTTTCATCAACAATAAAAGGGAACTTGGGAACAGCAACTTCTCATAACCTTGGAGCTCAGTCTGTCAGGATTGGCCCCCTTCTACTTATCATCAATAACCACAGTTTGATGGACACACAACAACTGCAGATTGAGTTATTTGCAGAGTTTGTTCCTGTCATTGCTTTATAAACAGCACAACTATTTGCATAATATTTACATCACAATAGGTATTGTAGATCATCTAAAGAGGATCTGAAGTATCTGACAGGGTGCAATTACTATGGTATTTTATGTAAAGGACTTGGGCATCAATGAATGGGGTTTTGATATCCTTGGGGTTTGTGGAAGTAATTTCCAATGGATACCAAGAGAGAGGTGTAGAATACTTACTGTCACTCTAAGGATAAAGACATCAGACAAATTTATAAAAGATGTATAAAAGTACCTCACACAATTTCTTAATTGATGCACACAAACTGAGCCAAACCTGAATATCACACATTTAAGAGCACTGGGTCCAATATGGAATACACAGTGCTATAAAAATTCTCCCAAATAATATTTTTAAGGCACTAAACAGAGACATCTGGGGTAAAACCAAGACGTACCTTACAGAAAAGAGTTGAATTTCTTTAATAAGTGAGAATATGTTCCAGAAACAAACTTGTAGTTAATTCCCACTTTCAATAAAAATGCAATAGGGCCACTTAGGATATGACATTCCTCTTCATGGCCATGCTTTGTGATGACCTTGATATTGCATACTCAAGGAGTGTAATTGGTATCAGATAGGCTTCTGACATTCAACACAAATGGTCATGAACTTAGGAAACTGGAATAGTGATATTTATCTTACAATAGTGCTATGTTAAAAATGTATGTAAGTTCCTAGTGTAGAATAAATAATTGGACAACAATAACATTTCTTCCTCTTTCTATCCATATTCATAGCCTGGCTCACACTCTCAATCCTTAATGTGGTATAGACTATATACACCAGGGAGATCATTATGGATTTTCTATTTGTCACAGAAAGCATCTTCTTAAAACCTGATTCTTTCATTGGTTCCATCCTCTATATCAGCTTAGATGAAGCAAATCCCAACCGTACTATTTTTTAATTCACTTGGGAATGCTGTCTGACACAGTTTCCTTCTTTGGACAAAGATGATAATTGTCCCGTGCAACCGTCTCGCCAGCAAGAACGACGAGGCACACGAAATAGGATTCTTCTGCGGTAAAGCTTTAATGCATCTCGAGAGGCAGAGCATAAGCTTGCAACACGTGAAGACGAAGACCCCGAACTATCTAGCCCGTCCCCTTATATAGGAATCATCCCTTGCCTTGGACGTGGAGCCCCCTGATTGGTTGAAACTCATCAGGCCCTATGACGCCACGGGAGAGGCAGAGCTCAAGGAGTGGAAAGTTACCCAGCGCGTGCGCACATGACTTGTTTACTGCTAACTCTAGCCGGATGTCAGTGCCATCTTGTAATGGAGAATGTGCAGGCAGCGCCCCACAGATAATAAGAAGTACTTCATGGAGTTATGAGGAGTAAATAGTATAAATCACTAATGCATTTGGCATATAGTCTGATAAAAATTAAGGTTCTGTTAGCATTTATTATTAGAACTCTAATACTATCATAGTCTGTACACATAGAAATTGAAACAAGCCACAGAACATGTCCTATTTCTTTAGTACATGTTAATAAATTTTATTTTATACTTATTAGCTGTATACATCAAAGGAAGAACTGAACCTCTGAAAAACTAAATTTTATCCTAGGTCAATTGGTTGGCCTGTTACTTTCCTTTTTTTGTCTTTATTTCCCACACCTCTCCCTCTCATTTAGAACTCAAACTTGATGATGCCCACCCAAGTGGGATAGACATCCAGAACTCTGGACAGTTAACATGTAGCTGTCAAAATTGTTATCTTGTTTTAAGTTTTTGCTTTAACAGAGGCCCTTCCCACAGATGCCTGAGGATAATTCCAAACAGGGAGACTGGGCTAAAAGGTTGATTTATGGTTATTGATGGAGGCATTGTTTTTACTTGACATCACTTTCTGAAGCCATTCTTATTTAAAAAGAGGGGACCCCTTGAATTGAGCATTGATTCATTCCTTGCCTATTCTACTCTCTAGAGCACCTTATTTGCATTCTCTGGTCTTTAAAGGGGGTTGAGGGAGGAGTTTATTGGTATGTCTGCAAGCTGTGTCACCCAACAAAGCAGTAGACTATGAGAAATGCCTGAGGAATTCCATATAAATCATACAGGAGGTAATTGAAGAGTGGGCAGCTATGAACTTACACCATTCTGCTGTTTTCAGCTATATCCTTGGAAGTTTCTCCTGAGAGAAAGAAAGCCTCATATGGTTTTAGTATTCTTTACTTGCTGAGGAGTTTGCTCAGGCCCTAAATGTCTGTTCAAAGGTTTTTCTGGTCTTTTCCTGTCTGATCTAGCATTTGACCTCTATTATGCCCTTGGCATTTTACATATGGAGTGGAGCAAACACCATAAAAAGGCAAACGAAAGCATTCTCACAGACCGCTGGATTTAAACTTTTTCTCTCTGTGTTGGAATGTATGTGTAGGTGAATACATATGCCACTCCATGACTGGGGGGCAGGTCAAGCTACATTTAGGTCTTCGTCTATCTTGGGTGTTGGGGCTAGAACTCAGATCATCCTTCCTGCAGGCATGCTTACCACCTGCTGTGTCATCTCCAGGCTGCTTCTGGTTAGAGCTGGAATATACTTCTGCATAATGCTGATCAATCACACACACACTCACACACACACACACACACACACACACACACACACACACACACACACAAAATTCAAGCCTGTACCACCTTTCTGGAAAGAAATGCTTAAAAGGGCATAGAGATTTCCCACGGGAAAGGAGGACTCCACTTGACGGAGAACTAAGTCTGTTAAGCTTAGCTCAGATGCATGGCATAATACCTTGCTTAGCACTGAGCAGGGTGTCCAATGCATCATGTTTCTTTCTTTGAAAATAAAACACCAACAGTCTCTCATTCATTACCCGTGCTCCTGCTTAATTGAAAAATTCTTTGGAATGGCCGTTTTGTTCAATGAATTCCTTGGCTCTGGGTTTCATTAAATTGTTTGAAAGAAGGCAAACTAAGCCGCTGCTGGCTGTGCTTTAAAAATGGGTAATTTTCCTAAGGGTTGTCTTAACAAATTACTACAAAATGGGTGGTTTAAAACAACAGATATTTGGTCAATCACAGTTCTGGATGCAGAGGTCCAAACACAAGGTGTCAGCAGAAGGGATTTCTCTTTAAGACTCTGAGGGAGGATATGTGGATTCTCTTGCAGCTTCTAGGGTTGTTGGCAGTTCTTGCTTCTTGGCTGATGTCTATATCATTCTAATTTATGCCTCCATCTTCAGACACTCCCCCTCTCTGCCAAGTGTGTGTCTGTATCCACACTGCCTTTCCTATTCTTTCAGAAATACACTTGATTTAGGATGCATCCTAGAACACTTTCTCTCTGCTCCTCTCTCCAATGCTGAAGTTACAGTAACAGGCTACCATTGTTGTCTTTTAAAAAAGATTTTATTTTAATTTTGTTTTAACTATGTGTACTCATGTGAGTGCGTATGTAGGTATATACACATGTAGATGCAGGTACCCTCAGAGTCCAGAAGAGTGTACTGGGTTCCCTGGAGCTGGATTACATGTGGATGTGAGCTGTCTAGTGTAGGTGATATCAATCAAACTTAAGCCCTTTGCAAAAGCAATGCACGCTCCTAACCCCTGAGCCATTTCCCCAGCTCTGTGTCTGGCTGTTTATTGGGATGCAAGTCTGGGTTCTCATGCTTGGAAAGCAAGCACTTTTATACACTGAGCCATTTCTCTAGCACAAATACTGTTTTTAGACATAAATTTTCATTCTGCAGCCTCAAACCCTGAATGTCACAATGTAGTCTGGGGTCATTTCAAAATCACAATAATCTTCCTGGCTCCATTCTTCCAGTGGTGGGATTATAAGAGTGAAATACCATGTCTAGCAGCTTTCTCTGTGTTTCACTTTCTCTGCCTTTACTTTCTCTCTTCCTTCTCTTCTTTCCTTACTCCTTTCTAAATGGATTGAAATGATATAACCAATAAGCAGTAGCTAAAGTTGTCAATGTTCATCAAACATTAGTAAGTGAAGATGGAGGGCTCTGTATCTTCACTGACTGTAACAATGACTTCATGCAATGCTCAACTGTCAAAATTCAACTACGTAGTTCGTTATATACAAACGTTTTCTCACTTGAGGTGATGAGTTCACAGAGACAGACACAGACATGTGTATGCACACACACACACACACACACACACACACACACACACACTAACTCACTCATGAAGAGAGTATTGCTTATATCATCATATTTCCATTCCGTGTGAGAGATTTGAAGAAAAACATTTAAAAGTCATAGGAAAAAAATCCCATATTATTTCTTTACTTTTAAAAGTCAGATGTATTAAAGATGTTTTTGTTATGAGCACTGTAGAATAACGAACAAACTATCACCATCGTTTACATTGTTACACAATTTTTCATCCTAGAAAACACTTCTAAAGTATCTATGGAAAGTTGTCCTATGAATCTTCTTAAATGTTTAAATTTGCTTTAATCAATGTATTTCTACATAGCTAGTATTTTAATTCTATACACTAGTTTTAAAAATATGTGAATTAAGTTTTCCATGCAATATAAAATTATTATAATTTTCCCTTCCCCAACTCCTCCCAGATCCTTCCTACTTCCCTACCCACTCAATATTATGCCCTTTCTTTCTTTCTTTCTTTCTTTCTTTCTTTCTTTCTTTCTTTCTTTCTGTCTTTCTGTCTTCTTTCTTTCTTTCTTTCTTTCTTTCTTTCTTCTTTTCATTCTTTCTTTCTTTAGAAAACAAACAAACCACGACTAAAAATAAAAAACAACAAGAATCACACACGTAAAACAAAACCCATAAAAACGCAAAATCAGAAACCATAATATATAACCGAACGCCATTAAGACAAAAAAATGTCTAAATAATGAAATATGAGGCAAAATTTATTCAAAAATACCATTGAGTTTGTTTTGTATTGGCCATCTAGTGCTGTGCTTGAAGCCTACCCTCAAGTCTCCTTAAAATATCCCATGAGACTACTTTGGAGAAAACTACTTTTTATCACAAAAAAATGTGAACTGCAAATAACTTCTTGGTTAGGGACGACATCCCATGTCTACTTCATTTCAACACTGGGACCTTGTTTGGCTTCAAGTTCTGTAGGCCCTGTGCGCGCTACAACATTCTGTGTGAGTTCATGTGTCTGTCAGTCCTGCTGTGTCTGGAAGACATTGTTTCCTTGATATTGTCCATCCCCTCTGTCTCTTTCCACTCCCTCTTCTGCACAGCTCTGTGAGCCCTGACTGGAGGCATTTGTTGAACACATTCCATTAGGACGGAGAGTTCCAAAGTCTCCCACTCTCTACATATTGTTCATATTTGTGTCTTTGTATTAGTTCCTAACTACTGCAAGAGGAAACGTCTTTGATGATGGTATAATGAGACAATAATATAGGGGTATAAACATTGGGGCAATATGGGGCAGAATGTTGTTAGGAGTCATTTTGCTTCTAGGTTGGTTTTCCCTGGCCCATGGTCTATCTGCTCTCAGATTCTTGGCCAACTGAGCAGTGTCTTATTTCCAATCAGACCGTGGTTGGTTATTCCCTAAACATTTGTGTTACTATTGTACCAGCAATGTTTGTAGGCAGGTCACTGTTGGAAATCACAGGATTTGTAGCAGAATTGGTGGTAAAAATATTTTAAAATGTATTTGTGTGTGGGGGGGTATTTTTTTCTGCCTGAATATATGTTCATCATGTGAATGCCTAGTATCTAAGAAGGCAAAAAAGAGTGTCAGATCTTCTGCAAGTACAGTTATTGTTGTGAGCTACCATGTGTGTGCTGGGAATTGAACTTGTGTCCTTTGGAGGAACAGTCAGTTCCCTTAACCATCAAGATATCTCTCTAGTTTTTAAGATATTTTTACTTTACTTTCTATAATCTCCCCCCTCCCTGCCGTGTTTGTGTGTGTGTGTGTGTGTGTGTGTGTGTGTGTGTGTGTGTGTGTGTGTGTATGTGTGTGTGTGTTTAGGGGTTAAACTGAGTGAGTTAGATTAAAATAATCATTTGTGTTTTAAAAATATAATGTCAGAAAAAAATTAATAAGCAAGTATCCTACTCTGAATGTGCCTGTTTCTACCTGATCCTAGAAGGTAGGCAGACTTATACCTTGTTTAAAACTGGATTGTCACACCTAGGTCTTTCTTCTCTTTTGTCTCCTCTTCTTTCTCTTCCCCCTCTTTTTCTCTTTCCATGTCTTTCTTTTTCCCTCTTCTGTTCTGGCCTCTCTCCTAGGGTATAAATAAATTGCATACTTTACCACTGAGCTATGGACTTTATCCCTCCTTTCTATGTGTTTTTTTATGGTCACAGATCTTGACGTCACAGATCTAGATGACTATGAGAACAACAACTGGGTACCTGGAGGATTTATTATTTCAATTCTGGAGCAGTATAAAATTGACCCAAAATATTGAGCCCAAATAATTTTGTACTAGTATATAAATGTAATATATGACAAAATTTACAGTCACCATTTATAATTTCAATTCCTCAATAGTTATGTCCATTTAAAGATATTCTTAAATAACAACCTAAAGAGGGGTTTGAAGGGATGGTTTGGTGGGTAATGTGCTTGCTTCACAAGCATGCTTGCCTGAATTTGGATGCCTAGTATCTAGGAGGTAAAAACAGGCATGGTAGTGCATATCTAAAATCCCAACACTGAAGACACATAGCCAAATGGATCCTGGAGTTGCCTTCGTAGCCTAATCATTGGTGGGTTTGAAGTTCAGTGAGATAGAGGAAGGCACCTGACATTTTACACTCCATGCATACCTGCACACATGTGGACATACATGTAGAAACAGGTACATGCACACAAGATGAACACACATTCACTCACAAACAAACACAGTAGTCTAAATAAACATTTTTAGTTTTGGCACAAATATTCTTAGTTTCCAATCAAGAAATAGGTTAGGCATAGAACAGTCTGGCTACCGACTACAACTGGCATTCTCACATTCTGTCAAAGTTATCCACATATTTCTCATATATTTCACAACACACAGAATAAAATCATGTTCATTTTTCCTGTTTCAGGAGCTTAGAAGCAGAACCCTTGACTTCTATGGATGAATGAGATACCATGAATTGTTTACTCACTAAGAACATGGAAAGGATATCAGAGGGATCGTAATCAGTTTGGGAGAATGGGCAAGATGAAACAAAATCAGCAACACTGACTAAGAGTTGGAAGCCAATCAGATACACATTTGAAATATTATATGATGCTCATTCTAAAAGTTTAGTGTGATTTGGGACTATTTAAGAAATGGGTTATATAACAAACAAAGGCAAAATAGGGTGCTCTAACTGAGAATATTGGACCTGGGAACTAAAATGAAATAAATGTCTGGAAGGAATCCAAAGGAGATCATCAATGGTGATGGTTTTCAAGTAAAATATTAACTTTTTAGTGTAGCCAAACCACAGAATCAGACCCAAGGGGCCTGATACAAATCTACAAATAGCTCAAGGGCCTAAACACCAAGGGTAAAGAGGAATTTTGGCTGGAGAAATGAAATGTTTCAAGGGATAAAGTTAGAATAAAGAAAAGGAAATTTAGGTTAAACATCAGAAGATGTCCTTTGATAGTAAAATGTGTTTATACAACAATTTCTTAAGGGAATAAAAAACTGATAATTTTTCTGAGATCCTTGATAAAAGCATACTCTGATGTCAGACCAAGGATTCTAAAACTTTCACTACAATAATCTTGTGCCATGACCAGATGAAACAGAAATTCTTTAAACCTCAAATTTCTGTGATAATTATAATGAGAATGAACAGTGAACAGACTGTTCTGCTTTTTAATAAAGTGTATCTTAAGGCTTTAGTTAAGGCATATGAAAACAAACACAAACAAGCATAGTGCCACTTTCAATTCCAATTGCTAGTATGAAACAGTCTTACATCTGCTTTTGAAGGTATATATACATTAAAAACCACTTTTCTTGCTACTGTCGATTTTTCTTAATAGTTAGCTGATGAATTCTAAGGAAGATTCTGGTGGTTGGAGAGATGGCTGAGTGGTTTGAAGGCTGCTCTTTCACAGGACCAGGATTTAGTTCCCAGCACCCACAGGGCACATCACAACTCCAATTTCAGTTCTAAGGCATTTGCCTCCCTCTTCTGTCCCCGTTAGGCACTGCTTATATCAGGTGTATAGACATAGATGTTGGCAAAACATTCAAAAACAGAAAATAAAAATAAAGAAAAAAATTACAAAAGAGTCTGAAGATCTTGGGGTTCTGCAAGACTTCTCCAAATGAGGAACCAGAACAGAGATAGACAATGGGCTTCAGGGATAGCTGGGGCCACTTACCCCGCCTGGCTCTCCCAGGAAGAACAGCTGGGGTGGAGGGCTGATCCAACTGGGATGGGTGGTTGGTCAGAGTTCCAAGCTGGTTAGTTTTGGGAACCTTGAAGGTTTCATGGGGAAGCAGGATACTCTTAGGGTCCTCCAAGGCTTCTCCAGACTGGGGAGCCAGGCCAGAGCCAGACAATCAGGTTTTCTATTTTATTATTATTTATTTTTTATTGAGTTTGGTGGCAATGAAAACGTGGGAATATAAAAATGGAGTATTATGCTGATAAGTAAAACAAAATAATGATATTTATAAGAAAATAAATTGGCTAAGAATGTATAATCTTAATTGAGGTGACATGAACTCAGAAGAAAAACTTGCCTATTCTCCCTCATGTGAAGATCCTAGCTTAGAAACTATGTATGTTTACATGTAAAGAACTGAGTCCATATAGTAATAGTAATAACATGTAGGAAGGAGACCACAAAAAGGTAATAATAGATGATGGGGATGGGTCAAATACAGGCAAAAAGTCACATGAGTATAATGCTAATAGTTTTTCCAGTGTCTGTTAACTTTGTCATAGGTTCTTCTTCCTCCTCCTTCTCCTCTTCCTCCTCTTTGGGGTAAGTACCACCATGAAAGATTTTCAGTATTAAAATATTTAAATAGTTAACATACAAAAATATTTCATTATATAAGAATCATTGCATTTGTTTCTGTGTTTTAAAAACACACATAAATACACTAAAATAAATACACTAGTTAATTTTCCCCAAGAAGCTCCAAGTTAATGAGTATACCTATTCGCTAGACAAGAATGTTTTTAGCAGAAAGGGATCTTATGTGTAATATTCTATAAGATATTAATGGAGCTGCATCAGTGCTATTGTGCAATTCATCATTTGCCTGCATGTAGTCATATGTGATATATCTCAGCACTTGGCAGGCAAAGAGGACTGAAGACTGAAGATTCGCCTGGGCTAGAGAGCAAGACCTTTCCCCCAATAAAACAATCCCAACCATCTCCAGTAGAACATACAAAATTACGTTCATTACCTTTAAATACACCATATGTACCAATTATTAGGGATTGCAAATTTATTACACTGTTCTTTTATTAAATAAAATTGTTTACTTACTATAAATCAGGATGTCATGTTACACTGGCAGCAGCCTCAGACATTACAAATTTGTCACATGTCTTGTGGCCTCAAGATGCCACTTCAATTGACTAATTGATACCATTTATGTTTGCATGCACTCTATGGTGTCCACACAATTACAACCCACTAAACATGTCCACTGGTAAGTCACACATGAATATATTTAAAAGACTCACTCACTGTTCCCAAGTGTGAAGCAACTTCCAGGTAATGGTAGGTCAGGACCTGTTGTCTGCTCTAAAGCCTAGCAGTGCTGATAGAGAACGAGTCATTCTACTTGTTGACTCTCCATCCATGACCAGAAATGCCATTGTATCTGTATGACACTCCTATTTACCCAACAGTCTTGGCGGGGTGCATTTTCAACCTCACAATCATCATAGTAGCTTAGACAGTTAGAACATATATATGAATTAGACATTACATTCACAGCTGCCTTGAGTCACAAGGGGTCCCATAAAGTGTGACTCTGTTAACCATCTACTCCACATGCCAAGAGTCAATGAGGCATAACCATGCAATGAGGCATAACTATGCAGTGGTATCCTAACGTTGGAGACTATTTCAGGTAGGTGTTTTCAGCATGAGTGAAATGTTAGGAGGCATTGTTGCCAAGACCCACCCACATTTACTTCTACTGTAAATTCTTTAAGGAGAATGAAGATAGCTAATCTTACCAACCTCAAAGGTGATTCAGTATACTGATAGGCAGGCCACCAAGTGATTTTAAGTGCTGTGGCCTCTCTCTGAATAGTTCATTGACAACAACAAAAAAATGCTTGGGACATGCCAAGTAACCAGAAGAGACAACAGCACAGAGAAGGAAACTTAGAATCTCACATTCTATTTTCAGGCAGCAGAGCCAGTCATGATGGTCTATACCTTAAATTCCAAGATTGGGGAGACGGAGGAGGCAGGGGTATCTCTAAGTTTGAGGCCAGTCTGGGACTCAGCAAATTTCAGGTCAGCTGGAGCCTGACCAAATTTAAAATAATAATAGGCATTGTCTTAGTTAGGATTACTATTGCTGTGATGAAACACCATGACCCAAAGCAAGATGGGCCATAGTCCATCACTGAAGGAAGTCAGGGCAGGAACCCAAGCAGGGAAGGAAACAGGAGGTGGAGGTAGGAGCTGATGAAGAAGCCATGAAATGGTGCTGCTTACTAGCTTGCTCCACATGGTTTGTTCAGCCTGCTTACTTTTAGTGCCCAGAACCTTCCGCCCAGGGATCACTATCAGTGGGAGCCCTACAGAATCAATCACTAAATAAGAAAATGCCCCCAACAGGCTTTCCTACAGCCACATCTTATGAGGGCATTTTCTCATTTGCTCTCAATCGAGGATCTTTCCTCTCTGATGACTCTAGCTTATTACAAATTAATATAAAGCTAGTCAGGATAACCAACCTCTACTCCCCCCACCATATGCCAAAAAACACCCAACAAAACCAAAAAAAAAAAAAAAAAAAACAAACCCTAAAACAATCTTTTCCATTCAAGCTACCACAGGAGTGTTGTCTCATGCATTTATCAAGAGAAACAGAAGTTACAGAAGAAACCAGGATAGGATGCCCCGTGCTTTTGTGTAGGTAATAAATGTCTGTTCTAATTAGATTTCATGATGTGCATCCTGTTAATTAATAAATAATAGATATTTAACAGTAAAACACCTAGGAACTTCAAGATGGGATTGTGAAAAGGCACAGTAAAACAAACCACCTCTGCATTCAGCATCACAGGAATAAGCTCTTCTAAAAACCAAACTTGAACAGTTGCGGGCATTACACAGAGCAAATGCTTGTGTTAAACACTCGTATTAGCAACTTCGTTATAAATTTTTTAAAAAAGAACTATATTGTTTCATTTTTATTTGCAGCAACATATTTAATTTAGTTTTGTTTTGAACACACAGAACCACAAGAAATAGCAGTCACTAATTTCCAACATTCGGACTAATCCCTGCAGTCCCTGGAGAGATGATTGTAAGATGCCTAGCAAAATTTAAGTGTGACATCAGAAAGCCCCACAAGAGGCAGACAAGGCTTGGCGTTTTATAAATTCCATGAGTGGGAAAGTGGGAGAAGGTGCTTCGGGTTTATTTCCAAGCCGGGATTTTACAACGTCTGTGCTTTTCAGTCACCCAAGATTTGGCAGCTGATCCCTGTGCTCAGGAGAGTTCTGGGGTGACCCCGAAGGGGCCACTTAACTTTAATTGGTGTGAATCTCCACC
Source organism: Micromys minutus (assembly GCF_963924665.1). Taxonomy (NCBI): domain Eukaryota; kingdom Metazoa; phylum Chordata; class Mammalia; order Rodentia; family Muridae; genus Micromys; species Micromys minutus. The sequence continues at coordinate 22,139,198 of NC_137970.1, read as the reverse complement.
CGGATCAAGCTCTGTTCACCTCCTCTAAATAGAACATATCTACACACGTGCTCGGGACCCTGACACGCGAGGACTCTCCACCAAAAAAAAAAAAAAAAAAAAAAAAAAAAAAAGTCGGGGTTGTGGGTAGGAGAAGAGAAGGCAGGGAATTTAACTCTAAGTTCAGAAAAAGCGTCCAGGGCTGCGGGTCTAACACCAGTGGGTGGGGTGCAATCTGACACTCCCCTTCCTTTGCAGAAACGCGTGTGGAGACTGAGAGCCCCTGGCTTGGGGGGAGGGGAGTCGGGAGAGAAGGTCCGCACTTCCGTCCTCAAGACTTTCTCCCTAGAGGCTGGCTATCAGAGACCAGCTGCTGGCTCTCTGCTCTACTTCCCAGGTTTGGCGCCTGGAAAAGTTCACGTTCTACAGTCTCCTGCTTCTGGCTCCGCCCCGGCTCCAGACCCTGCGTTCTTCTGGCCTTACCCGGGGACGGGCCACCCCTTTTCCCTGCTGACTCTGGCTCGAGGGTGCTGGGACATCTCAGAGCCAGCTCTGGGCCCAACCAAGGTTGGCAGCAAATATCAAGTGTCGCTCTCTAGAGGAACAGGGATACCCGCTTTGGAGGCAGTCTTCTGAGCTCAGACCTTTCAGAGCAGTGCTGAGCGCAGCGGGGGAGTTCTGTGCCACAATTGTCCCGCAGTGCTTGGAAGGCCCGGACGGAGCACACTCGGTGTCCCACTGTGTCAACACCGGTTCTGCGCGGGAACGTGAACTTGGCGACACTTCGGTCAGAGTCTCTTCGGTCAGAAAGGGGGAAGTAGCAGCCCAGCTGATACCCCAAAGCACAGCTGAGGTCCTCAAGTCACCAAGAAGGTGCACGGGGACTCATTCAGGGAACTGAGCCCCGGTGCTCCAGGAGAGTTCTCACCGCGTCCGGAGCACCAAGTACCCGCTCGGGGCGGACTCTCAGGCAGCCTCCTCCCTAGCCCTCCAGATTGTCCTGAGGCCACGAGGAGGAGCTTGCTGAAGACTTCGAGGCCATCCAGAGCCAGAGAGCTGGAGCGCAGCGTCTCCCGCCTTCAGCTGGGAAGGGGGAGTGGCGCTGGCTGGTTGGAGCTGAGGTTTCAGCAAGTCTCTGACCTCCTTCCTCCTCCTCCTTAGCCTCTCTGAGACTTGAACTCCCTGGGGGAAGGTTCTAGAGACCATAAAGGGACCCGGACCTCTTGTTTCCTAGAAGGCTGGGGATGGAGCTCCTGTTTCTGCCTCCACGGGGACACTTGGAGAGCGCTGGTGGCGCGTGAACTGGACACTGCCTTCCACCTTCCTCGGTGAGCCCCGCTTGGGAGCTTTTCCCAACCCTGCTCGAGCCACTTGGTTTCTCAGGTCACAGTCGCCAGCGATCTAGGAGGGAAAACTCGAAGAAGGTGCCCCTCAGACCCAGCCCCGCTGAGATGTCCGCGCAGAGCCTGCTGCACAGTGTCTTCTCCTGCTCCTCGCCCGCGTCGGGCGGCACGGCCTCGACCAAGGGATTCTCCAAAAGGAAGCTGCGACAGACGCGCAGTCTGGACCCAGCCCTGATCGGTGGCTGCGGGAGCGAGATGGGCTCCGAGGGCGGCCTGCGGAGCTCCACAGTAAGCCGCCTCCACTCTCCACAGCTCTTAGAAGAGGGTCTCGGTTCCCGCTTAGCTTCTTCTCCCCGGAGTCAGCACCTTCGGGTTACCCGGTTCCCGACACCCAGACCTCTATGCTCCTCTTTCTCCACGCCTAGTACCCCGCAAGAAAAGTCGCCTTCTGGCAGCTTCCACTTTGACTACGAGGTCCCGCTGAGTCGTAGTGGTCTTAAGAAGAGCATGGCCTGGGACCTGCCTTCTGTCATGGCCGGGTCCACGAGTGGCCGCAGTTCAGCAAGCATCCTCAGTTCCTCCGGGGGAGGCCCCAATGGCATCTTCGCTTCTCCTAGGAGATGGCTCCAGCAGAAGAAGTTCCAGTCTGCACCTAACAGTCGCAGCCACCCTTACATCGTGTGGAGGTCCGAGGTAGGGACCAGCGCCATGCGTCTCACAGTCCCAAAGCTAGATGCTCCAGACAGTTCCAGGTGGCTGTCATTAAGTCAGTCCCATCTCCAGACCTTAGCTGCTTAAGTCTAGCTGGTTAGATGGTGCCAGAATGTGACAACCCTAAGGGCCCACCATATGAGTGTGTCTGGAGGAGTACTAGGGTTCACATTGGAATGCTCCCCAGGATATGGGAAGAGATGGGGTTCTGATTTCAAAAGGTCATCTAATCTCTTCACCTAACCTGATTTGATGAAATATTACATGATATACATCTACCACTAGATTGTTTGAGAGTTCAGAAACTATTCTGAAGAATGTTGACTCTATGTGTGTGTGTGTGCACCCGCGCACTATAATTCTCTTGTTTTGATTTATTTCCCTAAAGGTGTAATTTCAGAAATCTATGGTGCTGAATACTTTTGGTGCTTAGTCTGAAATATCATGGAAACCCACCCAAATTCCACTAAGGACAATTAGTACTTACTAGAATAGACACGAGTCGGAAATCAATAATACATAGGGAACTCAGAGCTATCTTATTTCCTTCAAATGCTTTGTCTCTGGTTCTGAATGGAGAATAGAGCCATTGGGAAACTGTGGTTGATGGGGACTTGGAAAGCAACATACTTTTAGAGAATAAATAGTAGTTGGTTAAAATATTACCAACTCCTTCCCAATTTAGTCCTCAATAGGATTGCCCGGGATTTGTTTCCATAAAGGAAGGGCGATCTCATCAATTGTAATTAAATATCTTAAAGCACAGTTAGCATTACAGAAATGAAATGAAATACTATGTAATTGCTGGAGATTTAGGTTAAATAAAGGAAACACAACCAAGCCAAACAGTTTGAAAATAGCCTCTCAGCTCTGGTAGCGTAACAGAACTGTTAGATTGCACGTTTAGTATAGTGCCCTACAAAATTAGCATCATTGATCACAAATAAAAATATCATCTATTGATAATGTTAGTGACTGAGTTAAAGTAACTGTTGCTGCTGTATGACATATGAATAATGAAAAGTGAACAAAACCATTGCTGATTGGATCATGGAGATAGTCAGTGGAAAGAAAAGCTGACTCATATTACACCAGAAGCAACCGGCTTGGTATTTGGGAAGAAGAGAGGATGAATTTCTTTTCAGGTTCAGAAGCACACATTAGCAGATTAATCTATAGAAGGAACAGAAAAGTGGGGGAGGGAGTTAGAGAGAATCTAGGGGGAGAGGAGAGACATCAAAAGCAAACCAACATTTAAGATTAGATATTTGCTGACATTCTTACCGATTAACATTTCATAATCGGTGAACAAGAATTGGAGCTGCAGGTGGTTTCTGTCTATCTCAGTGTATGTAGACAGTCAGCACAGATCATCTACCATTACTTTCACCCCACTGTAGTGGTTAAAACTGGTACCTTGCCATATAGCAAAAGAAAAAACTTTTCTCATAAAAGGTTTAAACGTATACGAGGGTAGGGATGGGAATCCCTTTCTGCTTGAGGCGTGCATGAGGTGATTGGGTAGAATCCTGCCATGTACGCCAATGTTGGTTTGACTCAGTAGAGGCCAAGCTATCCTAATGTAAGTCCTAGATCTGGAATTTAATGGTCTGGGTTACCTTTCAAAGTTTGAATGTCCTGGAACCCTTTCAAACCCTAGGAAAATTCATCCCACTGGGCACTGCCTGTCTTTCTTGCTTGTAAGCAAGCTGTGTCCTTTGTCCTAAGAAAGTTTACCAATGATGGCAAAAACCCAGCAAGTGAGCACCCTGCATGGTTACCCAGAGGTTTCAGAAGTGAGCTTTGGTTCACTCATACTTGGTTCTTGCCCTTTTCCTGGTTTCTCAACCTTAACACTATTGCTATCTGAGGTTCAATAGTTCTCAGCTACGGGTCTTACTCTGCCCACTCTGTGCCCTGAGTACCTGTTTTAGTTTGAGGAACGTATTGCTGTGACAAAACACCATGGCTGAAAAGCAAGTTGAGGAGAAGATGGTTTGTTTTAGCTTTTACATCTACACTGTATACTATCGTTGAGAAGTCAGGACAAGAACACAAACAGGACAGGCACCTGGAGACAGGAGCTGATGGAGGACAGAAGCTATGGAGGAGTGCTGCTTATTACCTTGATCCCTGGACTACCAGCCCAAGGATGACACTATTTACAATGGCCTGATTTCTCTCCCATCAATCACTAATGAAGAAAATGCCTTACAGTTATGTCTTCTGGAGGCATTTTCTCAATGGATGTTCTCTCCTTTCAGACAACTCTAGCTTGTGTCAATTTCACATAAACTAGCCATCCCAGCACCTCTTTATTCCAGCACAACGACAAAAAACTGTTGATCATGCAAAATACAGTCTAGGGGCAGACTCACCCTATCTGAGAACCATTGCATTTGTGATGTTAAGTGTTACACCTCAGGCTGGGTATCTAGCAAATACTTACAGAAGAGTTGTGAGCTAATCTGGTGTATCCCTGGTACCTTCCTCTGCTTCTTAATCCACAAAGATCTCACCTGGAGCCATATTTGCAGAATTCACAAACCTCATAGTTTCGTCATATATGTGTATCTACTCCCCTAAGTTCATATGAATATTTGAGAATTTATTTTCAGGTTTAATATGTTATAGATCACTTGCATTTAGTAAGTGATAGATCATATTCATTTGCAAAAGACTCTGTGATTTTAAACTGAATTTGGCACACAACCGTTTTCACTGTTAAGATTCTCAAATATGCCCACAATTCTATTACTTTTGGTAACTCAGTGCTCACTAATGGTTGTTTTTTGTTTTGTTTTGTTTTTTTTTTTGTTTTTAGTCTAAACCTGGGAGGTATTAGACAAAATCAGAAATGACTGTGTTAACATCCCTTACTATGTGTTTCAGGATTGCTTTACCCAAGTCAGATTCATAGACACACAGTAGGATGATGCAGTCAGCACATGTTTACCACCTTGTGCTCTTCAGCAGCCAAACTCTGCCCCTGCCTCTGATAGAATACCACCTGTTCCTTCAAACTTGGAATCCCCTTTAGTCTTATGAACTAGACTTGAAATTGTGCCCATATGCTACTGGACATTTGCCGGTATCTATCTAATAATCTCAATAGTTTCTCTAGCTATGGTTTCTACTCTTTTCTTCATTACTATCGAAGACATTTCTTTCTCTACATACCACAAGTATAGAGAACTCCCAATATGGGGTCAGTTTTTAATGAGGGCATGGTATAAAAAGATTAGCACTATGAGGGACCAGAATTGATTCACCGTCTTTTGGGAAAAGTCTTGGAGGTTTAAACTGTTTTGAGAACAGTCAAATTTGACCTTTAAGTATGACATAAAGATAACTTACAAGGAGATGTGAAGTCATTTCTTACGTGTATTTGTGTGTGTATGTGAGGGGTCTGTGTGTGGAGGTCACAAGACAACCTCGGATGTTGATTTTTACCTTTCACCTTGTTTAAAACCTTGTATTTTTGTTGTTTGTAGTCCATAGGCCAGTCTGGATGGTCTGAGACCTTTGAATTCTTCACTCTCTAGCTCCTATTTTAAAGCATGAGATTACAGATGCATAGTGCAGTGATCAGACTTATGTGTGTCTTGGGGGTTCTAACTGAGATTTTCACACTTGAATAGTAAGCCATTTCATCAGCCTCCAAGGTGGGAGTGGATTTTTTCCCTGCAGAAGAAAAAAAGTTAGAATGCATTGGGACAGAGGCATTGGTAACACAAGAGTTTCAGAAAAAAGAATGACAGGGAGTTAAATGCAAGAATATGTTTGAGAGGGGGGGATTAAGGTACCTCCAACCTAATACATGTAGCAACTGCAGGCTTTTGATATAGTAATGTGCTGAAAACAGAAATCAGGCACATTGTGGAGGAAAACCTAAAGCATAGATAAAAATGACAGGAGAGTCAAAACACGTTCTCTGTTCTCTCCCAGGAATGCATAGATGTGAATGGTGTAGCCTGTTGGTGAGATGTGCAGTTAGGTGGAATAGTAGTATCTGACTATCTCTTGGGTGCTCTTGTTCAGCAGGCAGGGTAATGTTTATCTCTAAGAGCCCCACAGTGTGAGTCTGAGGAATTTGGATACTGTTATAGAGAACCAGGTGATAGCTTATTTCTTCATTGATGGTGAAACAAGCCAATTCAAGACAGATTAGATTATATTAAAGACAGGTTTATTGGGAGGCTGCTCTTAGGCTGGCCAGTTCACTGGCCCCAAGGACTGAGGCCAGGGAAGTCACCATGGAAAAATCATAGGGGAGGGAAAGAGAAAGAAAGAAAGGACAGGAAGCCTGCCAGAGAGAAAGAAGAGGAAGAGAGAGAGGGGAGGGGAAAGAGGGGAGAGAGGGAGAAAGGGAGAGAGGAATGGGGTATGGATTATGTAGGGAAAAGCCTCTGGGGCAAGGGCAGCCCAGTCCCTGATCTGGAAAGTTCAGGGTTGGGGGCAGGTTATGCCAGGGAAAGAGTTAGAAATTCTGGAAGACCTTGTAGGCCAGTTTTGTTTTGATATGTAAAATATACATCTCAGTTTCTTGTCCTTGGGTCTAGAACTAAACCAGGGACTCTTAACCTGGCAGTGGATTTGTCCTCACGAGACATTTGAAAAATCATGAAGATCTTTGGAATGTTGTAGTTAGTAGTGCTGCTATATTAGTTTTCTGATCACAAATTTGGTGGCTTAAAGCAATTTAAATCTATTCTCTTTCTGGAGATCGATTCCTGTGAATCTCACTACTTTTAAGGACGCCTCTGGAACTGTGTTCTTTCTAAAGCCTGCTAAGGTCTGCAGCCTTTCTTTTCCCAACAGCACTTTTTGCTTTATCTTCAAAGCTAGCCATGTTGTTATCTTTCTGATCCTTCCTCTTTAGTCATTTCTCCATCTGACTTTCTTCAAAATACTTCTGTTTATATTGGGATCACCCGGGTAATCAAGGGTAATCTCGCTATTTTAAGGACATCTGATCAGCAAATTTTAATTGCTTTTGAAATTTGAATTCTTCTTTTTCTCTGATGTACTAAGGGGTTCCAGGAATTTAGACATGGGCATTTTTGGCAGGACATTATGATGTCTACAACAGAGTGGTTACTGCTAGGGACAACTATTTGGGAAGCCAGGGAAGTGGCTAAACACCCTGCAGTGTTCAGGGAAGTTCCATCAGCAAGAATCACCACTCAAAGATAGCTGGGGGACGGTGCTGCCAAGAATGGGGGAACTTGGGACTTTTGAAGCCTGAGGGTATAACACAAATAAATAAGTATTTTAGAGGCATGAGTCTGATATCTAGGGCAGCATGTATGGAAATACAAAAACAAGGGGTGGGGTTCATGGGCTATCACACCAAGCATCCTGTAAACAAATGAGAGTTGGCATATACCCATTACTGAAAACATGTTTGTATTTCTTACCCTCCATTTTAGCCAGATGTGTTCTTGCAGCTGTTGAGGGGCCTAGAAGCAGAACTGCTATTCATCTTTATATTCCTAAAACTAGTCTAGGTTCCTGAGTTTTAGATCCCCCAAGGGGGCTCATCCCTGCTAGCATGAGACATACGTTTTCTGATTTCCCAAGAGAACTCTCAGGGTGGCCACTGAGCAGAATGATAGCCTTCTTTCCTTTGGACCGTCTGTTGTCTCTGTCAAGTTTTTTGGTTGCCATTAACACTTTCCTGCGTCCTTATGTTAACAAGGCCAGGCTGTCTTTAGTACAGGTCTGATTTTCTCTCCCCCTCCCCTCCCCTCTTCTCCCCTCCACACTTCTTTCCTCCCTTCTTTTCCCCTCCCCTCTTATCTCCTCTCGTTTTTTCAAATCTTGAGATGTTTACTTCTCCCATTATAGAAAAGATCTGAACAAAGTGTGTGAGGACATCTAAAGAGAGTTCTTACAGCTTTCTCAGGCTTTTTATTCTTATTGTGACTGCCTCTTTTCTGTCTTCCCCCTCCCCACTCCCTTGCCACAGTGTCCCCCTGCTTGTTCACCTTGACTTCAGTTGAATCTGTTCTTATCTTGGTACCATATTCCAATAATGCAACTATAATCATGTTGGCCTCTCATGAGGTGCATTTCGCAGAGTTCAGTGTGTATGGAAAAGAGGCTTGGAGGCAGTCTCTCTCTGTGTATCCTTGGCTGGCTTGGAACTCACAGAGATCCATCACCCCTGCCTCCCAAGTGCTGGAATTAAAAAAAAAAAAAAAAACACACACATTGTCACTACTCCTGATAATGCTAACTGCTCAGCCAGTCACTGCAGTGCCTTTTTACAATATAATCTTAGCTCTCTTCCTCTCCTTTTTCATCTCTGTTCTAGCAGAACCAAACTGCTCACTTAGGGCCTCATTAAATATTCATTCAATGTCAGCTATGTAGTGGACCTTGGGAATATATGTGGAACACACAAGCCTCGCTCTGTACAGTACTTATAGTGTGTGGAGGCAGTAGTGGCCAGTGAATAAATCTCTACACGTGTCTAGTGTGCTGAGCCATTAATTATGATGGGGGACTGTGGCAGATTAAATAATGACAACCCAAAGATGTCTACATTCATCTTTCAATCCCCAAATGTATAAATATTCTAGCTTTCGTGGCAAAAGAGACTTTGTTAGTAGGAAACAGTTGTAGGGTATATGGGTGGGGCCAACACAACCAAATTTCTTCATAAGAGGGAATCAGAAGGGTAAGTTCTAGGGGGAGGAGAAAGGAGAGGTGGGGGGAGAGAAAAGGAAGAAGGAGGAGGAGTGGAGGGAGAGATTTTGAAAATGTCACACTACTAGCTTTGAAGATGGAGAAAGAAGCATGAGCCATGGAATGTACCAGCTTTCAGAAGCTGGAAAATACAAACAAACAATTTCTCCTCCAGAGCTCCCTGCCCTAAGCTCACAACTCTACAGACACCTTGATCTTCTTAGCTCTGCTCCCCGAAGGTTGAAAAATGTATGTGTTTGTGATAATTTGTCACAGAATTGTTATCAAACAGACTCAGGGTCTAAGTCTCTGGAATGTATCAAGGGAAACCAGTGCATGAAAGGGTTTTTACAAAGCCCCCCCCCCCCCCCAGAGAAGGCTCTGTTTAAGAAGGAACATAGGACTGAGGAGAGAGCTCAGCTAGTTTATAAAACTCTTGACTCTTAAGCATCTGGACCTGAGTTTGAATCCCCAGAAGACACATGAAAATGCTAAGTGGAATGGTATGCACCTCTAATCTAAACAGTAAGAAGGTGGAGACAGGAAAATGCCTGGGTTCCTTGGTTACTCAGTCTAGCCTAATTTGTGATCTGTAGGCCAGTAAGTTTTAAAGGTAAATGTCATTCCCGATGTCCTGGTGGTTGTTCTCTGGCTTCCACTTGTCTTTGTACCTGTGTACACAAGAATTAGCATAGAGGAGTATAAAAAAAGAGAACATAGTATGTTTGAGAGACTTAGATAACTTTGCCTGAAGTAGACAGATAAGTCTGACTGGACTTTGAGCTCCATGATGTTGATTTCATCATTTCACAGTGTGGTGGTTTTGCTTGGCCCAGGGAGTGACACTATTAGGAGGTATGACAATAAGTGTGTATTGTTGGAGTAAGTGTGGCATTGTTGGAGGAAGTGTGTCACTGTGGGGGTGGGCTTTGAGACTCTCCTCCTAACTGAAAGACAATAGTCTTCTCCCATTTGCCTTTGGAAAAACATGTAGAACTATTGGCTTCTTCTTCAGCACCATGCCTGCCTAGATGCTGCCATTCTTCCTGTCATGAAGATAATGGACTAGACCTCTGAAGCTGTAAGTCAGCCCCAGTTAAATGTTGTCCCTTATTAGAGTCACCTTTGTCATGGTGTCTGTTTGCAGCAATGGAAACCTTAAGATAAATTGATAGTTCCTGAAAGATGTTAGGTATATTGCATCCTCTTTGACTTTTGGTAATGTAATTCCAGGTCTATCTGAGAAGCCTATATCTGTGCTGTATGGCTCAACTACTTACTATGATCAGATTGAATAAATGTAGACTCTGATGTATTTCCTAATATAATCAGAGTTTGTAAAACCAAAAACTTATTTTTCCATGGTGAACTCCTGATTCTTATGGTTCATAGCAAAATACACTCAAGAACCTGGAAAGTATGTGTTGATACTGAATCTCCTAGATCCTGCAGGCATGCTTTTTGGAACATTACATCATGTTCTAAAGTTTACTGCATCTGTGTTAAACCATTACTCAAATAGAGTTGGGTTATGATTACTACTATGTCATAATATGGAAGAAACACCTGAAATGTAATATGTAAAAATTGAAATAAGTTATTATGCTATCTGGCAAAACATGATGTTTTCATTAGCCATTTTGGATTATGCAAATCAGGGCTATTATAAGATATCACTAGGATAGCTAATATTGAAATGAGGAAGTGCTGACAAGATGTGAAAAAATTAGCATGCTCCTGTGCCACTAGCAGAAATGTAGAATGACTCAGTAGTTCTTAAAGTCATTTGACAGTTGTTTAACAAGTCAGAGAGCATTACACTATGAGTCAGCAATTCTGCTCCTGGTTTTGTACCCTAGAGAAATGAAAGCATGTCCCATTCAAATCGTATGCTTGCATGTCAGAGCAGTATTATTCCTGTGAGTAGAATGATGGAACCAACCCAACTATTTATCAGCCGGTTGATGAATGGAAAACAAAACATGGCCGAGTCACACAGAGGGAGATTATTCAGTAACAAAGCACATGAAGTACTAATACATGCTACACAGGAGTGAGTCTTGAAAACATCATTGGAAATAGGAGTCCACTGCAAAAAACAAAACTAAACAAAAACAAAAAACTCCCCACTGGTTGTATGACTGTGCATATTGTGCATAGATAGAATATCCAAAATAGACAAATACAGGTACAAAGGAGATTAGTAGTGGTTAGAAGTTGAAGAGGGGACAGGGGTAAGGGGAGTAAGATAGGCAGTGATGATTGATTTCTAATGGGTATCATTTTTTTTAAGGAAATTGAACAAGATCTCAAGCAACGTATAGGTGATGGCTGTAAACCTTTGTTGATGAAATAAAAATCATTCAATGTCCACTTTAGAAGGCCTAATGATCTGATCTGTGAATTGAACTTCATACAAGGAAAAAGAAAGATACTCATTACTTCCAGAAAACACACTAAGCTTTGCTGCTATGTCATGTTTGCAATAAGAATAGAGACAAATGTAGAACAGTGCTTTCTATGTTTTCTTTGAAGATGCCATAAGGGAAGTAGTAACAACTTTGGAAGATTCAGTGGAGGAGTCAGCAGCTACCTCTGGGATTTTCTGAGATTGGTTACCATGGAAATTTGATGCACTTCTTATTAACTTTGAAACTAAGCACAGAGAGGCTATTAAAATGATTGTTTTTAAGAAATGGCAGCTCCCTTTTTAAAAAGCACCACAACTACATACAACTGTGAAACATATCCTGGCCATATCTCATCAGAGCCATTAAACAGTCAAAGACCTTCAGGAAGTATTAGAACTAAAAGTAATTTGAGAACCAGCCACTTCTTAAGTAATCATGTTGATGGACCCAAGAGCAGAACACTGAGCCCAGGAAGTCTTTGGAGAGGTGGAGTGAACTGAGTTCTGTTGCCTTATGGAACAACAAAATAATGTGGTTTCCTTCTTCCTGTAGCTCTCGGTCACTTATGGAAACAAGAACTGAAGTGTGATTTGGATCAATTCTCAGGTTGCAACTCTGATCTGTTCATCTATCAGTTGTACCAGCAAATCCTCTGAGAACAAGATATAGAGGAGAAGGGAAAGGAGGAGCCTTAGGTAGCAATAGCTATGACAACTTAAGCTTTATTACTGTAAGACATCTGCTTTAGCCAGTGTTTTGAGCCAGGAGAATCTTGGACTTGGTTGCCTGGTATTTTGGGTTTTGAACAAAGTCCAATTCTTCTCCAGTTGAAACTTTACATAGGTTCTTTGCTTACTGCAGTCGAATGGAAGTTGATAGGTAATGATAATGGGTAATGGTACGTGAAAGAGAAATAAGTATCTGTAGTGTTTGGTGAGTGAGCACCAGTAACTCTTGGGGTCATCAGCGATGGTATCAGCATGGATGCTTCAGATGCTGCTGCTGAGGCTCAGATTAAGAGGCATCCGGGTTCAGTTGGAGAAAGAATGAAGTAGATAGACTCAAAAGGCCTGGATTCGAATCCAGTGACCAGGACACAGGAAGAAAAACAAGCCTAAAGAAAATAAAATTGAAAACATACCTGCCCAAACAGTTAGGAAGCAAAGCAATAACAATAACAATCCCCTTCCCAAAATAAACAACAAACTGTAGGACAAGCTCTAAGGAGTTAGTTTACTAAAAAAAATATTTATATGTCTACTTCATGCACTGAGAATTGGGTCTTGCCATCATGGCTGTAGAAGAGGTGATAGTCAACAAATGAATGAGTAGGTACAGCCGCATAGGATAATCCCAGAAGCTGATTGGAGATTTGTTTTATAAGTTGGTAAGGTACAGTTTTCATGGTCAGCACTGTAGCAACAACAAGCTGTCACCCCAGGCATTTTGGCTTAGTGAGTGGGAACATAGGAATTTGACACACTTGCACTGTGGATTTGGTGTAACCCAACACATGCCAATAGGCCAAGGGGTGGCCTTCATTCCAACACACAGAAACCTTATCTCATTGGACATTTGTTTACATGTACTATACTTCAAAGGTTGGAAAGTGGAGAATTGTCAAGAAGCTCTTGCTGGAAATGGCAGTGAGCTTTTCTCTTTAAGGCTACTCTGTTCTCATTTCCTTATGCTACAATGATCACATGAGATGAAGCTGACTATTTTTTTTTGTAGCTCATCTTACCAACATCTCTCTAGAATAACAAGGCAGGCAGATTCACTTAGCTGAGACTGTCTCTATACTCAGATGCGGTGCTTAAAGTCCTCCTACTGGGTTGCCTCATCCAGCCCTGATAGTAGGGCTAGTCTTACTGTAACTGATGTCCTGCTTAGTTGATATCCCTGGGAGGTCTGATCTTTTCTGAAGGGAAACAGAGGATGAGGGGTGAACTTTGGGGAAATGGGAAGTGAGAGGGACTTGGGAGGTGTAGAGGGAGGGAAAATTGCATTCAGGGGGTTTAACAGAATGAATAATAACAAAAATTTATAATAATAATGACAATGATAAAAGAATGTTTGTATCTAGACCAACTGGGTGCTCATATAAAGTGTTAGAAGGTCCTGGGTGTCAGGTTCTTAATATATTCTAGCAGAAAGCCTTGATTTTGAGACTATAGGTCAGGAGTGTGAACACTGACAGATTCTCAATGTCTGATCACCATGTGTTTTTATCTAAAAAAATAAGTCTTGAAAGAAATTAGATGATATCTGCAAAGACATTTGTTTATAAAATATCTGATTGTGATTCCTATTAGCATTTCTAGACAGAGGTTAGCATTCTCTACTAGAAGGGAAGGTCCTTAAAGGTCTTCTATCCTGTCCAGACATCTATGTGACAGTTAGTCTACAGCACTTTAACTTTTTGCCTCCCAATCTACAGCCAAGGAGAAGAGCTTTGTATTTTTCCTGGCGTTTTAGATGGTAGTGAGCACAGATCTGTTTCCTGGTATTGTGCTAAGAGGACAGTTATATTAGTTATTTGTCTGTGGCTGTGATAGGACACTCTGACCAAAAGTAATTTATAGAAGGAAGGAAGGAAGACTTTCCATGGGCTTACAATTTCAGAAGGATAAAAGCTAAGCATGGCAGGAGGCATGACCTCAGGTAGGCAGGGTAGAATTGATCACATCTTCATCTACAAAAAAAAAAAAAAAAAAAAAAAAAAAAAAAAAAAAAAAAAAAAAAAAAAAAAAGGGATGACCCAGGAGTGGGATAAGGCTTTAAGCACTCAAACCCTGCTTCCAAAAAATGTACTTCCTCCAACCAGGCTGCATTTTGCCATAATCTCCCCAAATAGCACCATTAGTGGGGGACCAAGTGTTCAGAGGCCTAAGTTTATGGGGGTTATTCCTCTTTTAAGCTACCACAACAGTGTTTCTGTGACTTTCATCATGTTAGAAACAAATTTTATCTCTCCTGTTATAAACTAACCACTAATCTAGTAGTGTTATTGGTACGTACAGATAGCTGAGCATCCAAACAAAGGATTTGTCAGATTTTTGTGAATTTATTAAGATTACAATTGCAGAAAACTTGAAAACTGAAAAATATTGATCCAAAGACATTTTGCAAAGTATTTATAGAAATGCAAGATCAAAACTGAGTATCTTGAAGTTCTTGAATCAGACTTCTTTCAATTATTTGTATAAAAGCTCACTAAAAAATATGGCATTCCCATTCTATGGGAACATTGCTCTTGGTCTTAGCAAACCTATAAATAGGTGTGTAGAGCTGATGTTAACACCAATACACTAGCTCAATAAATGGCATGGTCAGAATGCGATTGTTTGCAAAATACTGAAAGAATAGACACAAAAGGTGGCATAGAGATGGTTCTCAGACTTGAAGGTCCCCATTGGGTCTAGTCATCCTGAGGCTTGCACTCAGAAAATATATTTGCTATTCTGCTGCAATAATTGTTCCTGGGTTGGTTTATTGATTTATTATTTGCAGTGCTTGCAATTAAACCTCATGCACACTAGAAAAGAAGTCTGTATATCCCAGCCTTAACCTCTTAACTTATGATTAAATTGGAAATGCATTGTTCCTTCCATTCTCCGTGTATAAGTTCCTGTATCTTGGTAGGCCCTGGAAGTTGCTACGTTGCCAAGTGATGTGTTTATAAAAAGATAAAGAGAGGGGGGATATGTTCTATGGAGGTGTGGTGAGGTGTGGGGGAAGAAGGTGCCTCATTGTCCCATGCTGAGACACTCCTTTCCCCTGAAAAACAAGCCACACAACAGGGTATAGTATAGAATAGGGATCATTCAGGACATGGGGAGGGGAGTTGAGAGGGTACTACAGGCAGAGGGATAAAGAAAGACAGAAAGAGAAAGAGAGAGAGAGAGAGAGAGAGAGAGAGAGAGAGAGAGAGAGAGAGAGAGAGACAGACAGACAGACAGACAGACAGACAGACAGTCAGACAGGGGAGGGGAGCGGAGGGGAGGGCAGAGGAGAGGAGGATAAAGGGAAGAGGAGGAGAGAAGAGAGGAGAGGAGGGGAGAGGAAAGGAAAGGAGGGAAGGGGAGGGGAGGGGAAGAGAGAGGAGGGAAGGGGAGGAGAGGAAAAGAAAAGTAGAGGACAGCCATGAGCACGTGGGGGAGTGTGAAGGGAATTGGAAGAGAGCAGGGACAAGAAAGCAAGTGCAAGAGGGAGCAAAGAGCAAGAGAGTGAGAAGGGGCAAGCAGCCCCTTTAATAGTGCTAGGCATACTTGGCTGTTACTAAGTAACTGTGGGGTGGAGCATAGCTGGTTGTTGCCAGGTAATTGTGGGGAGGAGCTTAGACAGAATGTTAACACCAAGGATGATCTTGAAAAAGTGACCTTAAAATTCTCCTGTGTCTACTTCTCTAATCCTGGAATTACAGGCATGAGCTACTATACCAGGCCTGTTCAGGCAGGGGATAGCACCTAGAACTTCAGAAATGGTAGGTGAGCATTCTACCAGCTGGTATACATTCCTAGACCTTTATTACCTTTTCTCACATGGTTAAAAGTGTTAGAGAAATGATCAAGTATTTACGTTCATGATCACAGTTTTCTAAGTTGAAATTGCTCATTCGGAGTTATAAGTTTTGAAAAGGCAGAATAGTTCATTTCTCTTTTAAGTATTAATGTGAATTTGGTTCTCTCTGCTGGCAGCTAGATGCAGAAGAGTTAATGTGTCATGATGGTTTTAGTTTTTTTTTCCATGTAAAAATGCCCTTTTTATAGAAAAATATTTAAAATTCTGCTCTGTGTTTCACTCTCCTCATTAACTTCCTAAGTTATATAAAGATATAGTAGGAATGTTCACTGGCTGAATCTAAAACCATTCTATAAAGTGAATTTATAGACAAATTCATTGAACAAGAAAGTCAGATAATTAAAAAAAAAATTAACACAGTACACAAAGATTCCTCTTGGTTAATTACTTGAATGTGTCCATAAGACCTTTTTACAGCACAAAAAGTTTAAATTTTTCATTGAATTCCAAAAGGCTCTATACAGTGCTTGCTGCCACAAATACTAGAGTCATTTTGCCACTTTTAGATGTATGTGCAGCTTTTAAAAAATATGATTTTATTTAACATATGCACACTTTTAAACGTCGCAGAAACACTGTAGTTTAGAAATAAAAATGGAATTCTGGTTATATTGGAAGCAGTTGGAATAAACTGTTCTATGAAGATAAATGTCTTTTTTTTTTTTTTAAATTGGGCAAAACTATAGAAGCCAAAGTTCTGTGACTTTATTTGAACTTCCTCAAAGACAGGATGTGGGTAAATGCTATGGAGCTGGAAAGTGACATCAGGAAGCAGGAAGGAAGAAGACAGACTGAAACAGAAAGGAAGGAAATGCCATCATGAAGATATGTCACAACAGGTGTAGCAGTGGACAGGGGATGGCTAAAGTTCCACCAGAACCACTGGGATGTATAGATCCACTGCATTTCCACAGACCAGCAGTTCTCAACCTGTGGGTCATGGCCCCTTTAGAGATTGAATGAACCTTTCACAGGGGTTATATGTCAGACATCCTGACTCTCAGACACTTACATTAAAATACATAACAGAAGCAACATAAGACTTATGAAGTAGCAATGAAAACAATTTTATCATTGGGAGTCACCACACTATAAGGAACTGTATGAGAGGGTTGCAGCATTAGAAAGTTGAGAACTACTGACATAGATTATTTGTGTTACAAATCAGCTCAGACCTGAGTGGCATGAATGTATGTGTGTCACGAATTAGATTTTGGCTTCGCTGGGGAGTTCTGTTTTCAGTGGTGTGAGCTGAACTCATGCACTTGCCTACTTACTGCTTGGATCTGGGAGGTGTGGAAAGTTCACTGTGGCTTGGTTTACTGTCTGGTATCTGAATGTTTCTCCATATGCCTTGGGTTATTTTACTGTATGACTAATCTCAGATATTTGGTCAAAGAGAGTGACAGGATTAGGCAACTCAAAGGCAAGAGAAATGGATTCTACCTTTTGATAGGGCAAATGAGAAATACTTGTTTTGTTAACCGCTAGAAGCTAAAGGACGTGACACTGGAGAATATCCGCCGTGGCTTCTTCCTCCTTTGGGTTGAGATTGACCAGCCTGACCTGTGAGGCGCATGATAGAATGTGCATCAGAGATGGATCACTAGCAGCACAAGATCTGCCTGAGCTTGTGCAAAGCTGCACTACACAGTTAAAGAAGACCCCAGAAATATGATAGCATAGGCTCACAAATAACACTTAGAAGTAGTTACTCAAAATCCTCACTAACCGAAAGCATAGCAAATAGACAAAGTAACTAGAGACGTCGAGCTTGCCATCAAATTCCAGTGCCACTATGTATGAATTGTAAATTTCAATTCTCTCAGTCTATTAACTGTGCAAGGGGAATCTAATAGCACTGATGTTATAGACCATCCTGAAATCAGTTGGAAAGTGTAGTTGGGATGCAGGATACGAGAAGTTGTGCAGAAGTGTCTGTTTTAATTACTTAATATAATTTATTCTGAATTGTTTTTGTCTGAAGATACAAGTAAATTTTATCATATTTCTGGGGTAGAAAAAGCCACAGTGCTATGGTAAATGTAAATCACTACTGCAAGATACAATTTTGGTTTTGTAAAATGTTGGAAAAGATGTAGTAGTTGAGGAGCTACAATGCAGTGCAGTTTTCCCCTCTATATTTAAAGTTTAAAGCTGGAGTTCTGCATTTTAGTTGTATTACAATGAATGCTATCTGATTTTTGACAGATGTATGTGACCATGAATAAATTGGAAACTGAGACATTCTTTAGTTATAGAATTAGAATAAAGAAGTAATTAAGTCTCTGGGTCTTAGGATTGCTCTGTCAGAGGACCTAATTTCATTTCCTAGCACCATACTGAGTGACTCACAGTTGCCCAGAATTCCAGGTACATGTGATCTGTCACCCTCTTCTGGTTTCCAAAGGCATACACACACACACACACACACACACACACACACACACACAGAGAGAGAGAGAGAGAGAGAGAGAGAGAGAGAGAGAGAGAGAGAGAAGAGAGAGATTCATTTTAAGAAAGACT